>NC_058411.1:138762228-138826927 GCF_002201575.2 Neomonachus schauinslandi
TCGTGCCCGCCCTCTCCCGGGCCGCCGCTTCGCCCCCGGGGAGACGACTGGGCGCCCGACGCCTGAGCCTTCCCTCCCGCGGCTCCCGCGCTGCGGGGCCTCGGGCCGCCCGCCAGGCCCGCTCCCGGCCCGCGCCGCCGTCGGGGGGCTCCGCTCACGGTCCGCCCGGGCGCGCGCAGCCGGAGCTACCAAATCTGCAGCTCAGTTTTTCAAAAACCACCTCGTGATGTGCACACCCTGGAGCCGCCATCCCCGCCCTGGTGCGAGCTCTTCGCTCCCCAGCCCCGGCCCCTCTTCCAGGTTCTTTTCGAGTCTCCCCCGGGCCTCCGCAGACGCCGGTTCCAGCCAGGGGCCCGTCTCCCCGCTGTCGCCCCAACTTCTGCAGCCCAGGAGCTGCTCCCGGACGACGGCGCCTGGACCGCGCCGAGAGTGGGGCTGTGTTTTGTCAACTAGGCAACACCAGACAGGCGGACGAGTCCAGAAAATTATACTGATGACACCCACGCCCCCCACTCAAGAGTAAACATAAAACGTTTTGCTTCATTTACTTGGTACTTACTAAAGAAATATAAAATTAGACCTAACTAGAGCCCTACCCTTATTTCTCCTTCCTCCCAATCACTGGGCTCAAGTGGGTGCATATCATTCCTACTCATGTTTTTATAGTTTTATTATGTATGATGTATGGATCTGCCAACTGTATAGAATACCAATTTTTGTTTTTCAGGTTTACGAAAACGACGTCATGCTGAATAATCTTTTGCAACTTTTCTCATTTCCTATTATGTTTTGGAGATTCATCTGTATGTATGATTACTATGTAGTATGTCATTGTTTTTCATGTGTCTCATAGTGTCTCATAGCACATAGCTGGATTTTTAAATTTTAATATGAGAGTATATCTCTATTAGCTAGAGTTAAGCTTGTTTTATTAATTATAATTGGATTAATTCTCATTGTCATTGAATTCTTCTGTTGTATTTTGGGGTATTTTTCACACTTTTTTTTATATTTTATTTTCTGCATTCCTGTTATATCCTCTGGGTTCAGTTTCAGAGAACAGAATTCATTCTAGATAGTTTAAGTACAAAAGGATTTATTATAGGGTATAAAATGGCTAAAGGGCTTCTCTGGAGGGCAGAAGAAGCAGATTCTAGGCTGAACCTTCAGGAGTGACTTTGAGAGGCATGCGGCCGAACCAGGCCACCAAAAGAGCCACTGCCCCTTCTGAAATCTGGAAGCCACTTCTTGAATGGGAAAGTTGTGGCTGCACTTGCCAGCTCCTGAACTGGATGGCTAGTGTCATGATAAGAAGCCACCACAGAGAAATCAGACACGTCCACAGCAGTCCTCACCCACAGGAATAGCACACCCCCAGGCTCTGCTTCTCTTCCACCTTACAAATCAAATAAGAGAAAATGTGATTGGAAGAGCCAAAATTGCATCCAGAATCCCAGCTTCTGAAATACAGGAAGGCCCAGGAGGACACAGGAATGGGTAATGAGCTAACTCCACCATATTCATCCAGTGACTCACCAGTGCATTTATCTACCATGCCTGCATTTTATTGCATTGAATGCCTGGTTTCTATTTCCACATTTCCCCGATCTGATTTGGAAGATATTCATTCCATTTCTATTCTTATTATGGTTAGCCTGATCATTCTCAATTTTTTAATCAAATAAATACATGCGAAGTATTTAACAATAGTTTTACAAGGCCTATGATTTGGAAGATATTCATTCCATTTCTGTTCTTATAGTTAGCCTGATCATTTTCAATTTTTTAATCAAATAAATACATGCAAATTGTCAATAGTTTTACAAGGCCTATAATTTTATTTTTTTTTAAAGATTTTACTTATTTATTTGACAGAGAGAGAGACAGGGAACACAAACAGGGGGAGTGGGAGAGGGAGAAGCAGGCTTCCCACTGAGCAGGGAGGCTGATGCGGGGCTCAATCCCAGGATCTTGGGATCATGACCTGAGCCGAAGGCAGATGAAGGCAGACGCTTAACGACTGAGCCACCCAGGCGCCCCAAAGCCTATAATTTTAAAAAGAAGTAATTCCCATTTCCCTCTATAAATAAGCTTGTCCTGCTGTTTTGTGATTTTTTTTTTTCAGTTTTAGATATTGACTATTCATTTTCTATGATGGAAAAGGACGCTCTGGCTATTTTGTATCCTCAACAAAAGTATGATCTTCCCTGCTCCCATTCTTTCAGTGTGGTTATATGATAATTTTTGGTAAGTCAGTAGTAAGTGCTTACAAAGCATACTATAGTTCCATTTTTCTACAGTTGCGGGGGTGGGAGGAGTTAATTACTGCCTCTGATTTTTATTTGCTTACATTTCTCTCAACCCATTACAAATCCTTCCTCCAGCTCTCCAACAGAATAGTGGAAGACATGGCTGAGTCTATGAATGGTCAGTCTGGGGGGATCTTCTCTCCTAGAGCACTTGGACTTCTTGCTCCACCCGGACCGGTCGCTCTGTGGGGCCGACTGCTGCCCCCACCATCATCCGGAGGGTCCCTTCATGCCCCGTCCTCTAACCTGCTTCCTGCATCCCCCGTTGTGCTCGCACTTCATGTACTCCTTCACTATAGTGGAGAACAGTCCCCACTAGTTTCCTGAGAAAAAAAAGAGTACATAAAACATAAAACCCATGCAACTGTGTGTGTGTGTGTGTGTTTATTTTACGCTCATATTTGATTGATAGTCTGGCTAAGAATAGTCTTCTTCATTGGAAATCCTGTTCACTTAGATCTGTGAACACATTGCTTCACTGTTTTCTCACTTTTCACATTGCTATTGAGAAGGCCATTCACATTCTCTTTCCTTTGTGGGTGACCCGGTTTTTGAGGGCCCTTATTGTTTATTTTTATTTTGTCACCCTCGTTCTCTGAAGGCTTAATGTTCTGATGTTTTACAATGATATGCCTTGGTATGGGGTTTTTGTTGTTGTTCACTGGCTGGGCAGTGATATGTGTCTACAAACTGGACACTTGTGTCCTTCAGTTCTGAAAAATTGTCTTTTTTTTTTTAAGATTTATTTATTTTAGAGAGAGAGCACCTGCTTATGAGCAAGGGGAGGGGCAGAGGGAGAGAGAATCCTCAAGCAGACTCCCCGCTGAGTGTGGAGCCCGACCCGGGGTTCCATCCCAGGACCCTGAGGTCATGACCTGAGCTGAAATCCAGAGTCAGCCACTTAACCACCCAGGCACCTCCAAAATCATCTTATTTTTGGATAATTTTCTTCTCATTTACTTTGCTCTTTCTGGAAAATCTCTCAGTTAATAGATCTTCTAAATTGTTCTTCTTAAAAAAATGCTCTTCTAATTTTCATATATTTTCTCTTCTATTTTCTATTTCTTTTTCTTTTTTTGTTGCTGTTTCCTGATACATTTTCTCAACTTTATCCTTTGACCCTGCTAATTGAACTTTTATTTCTGCTATATTTTTAACTTTTAAGAGCTTTTTCCTGGTTTCTGAATGTTCCTTTTTTTTTTTTATAAGATTTTATATTTATTTGAGAGAAGAGAGAGAGAGAATGATTGGGGGTGGGTGGAGGAGCAGAGGGGGAGGGAGAAGAAGACTCCCTGCTGAGCAGGGAGCCCGACCTGCGACTCAATCCCAGGACCCTGGGATCATGACTTGAGCCGAAGGCAGACACTTAACAAATGAGCCACCCAGGTGCCCCTGAATACTTCTTTTTTATTTATTTTTTTAAAGATTTTATTTATTTATTTGACAGAGAGAAAGACAGCAAGAGAGGGAACACAAGCAGGGGGAGTGGGAGAGGGAGAAGCAGGCTCCCTGCTGAGCAGGGAGCCTGATGCGGGGCTCGATTCCAGAACCCCGGGATCATGACCTGAGCCGAAGGCAGACGCTTAATGACTAAGCCACCCAGGTGCCCCTGAATATTTCTTTTTTAATAGCATCCTGTACTCATTGCATGGATGAGCTATTAATTACAGGTTATTTCTGTTTTTACATTTTCTTCTACTCCTTACATTGTCTGCCTCTGTTTTGTCTGAGTTCATTTTTTTTGGGTTCATTTTCACCTCCATCTAGAGGCTTTCCCCAAATCTCTGGTGATCCTTGACTCTAAAATCATAATTAAGGCAGAGATGATAAATATGTATAGATTCCTTTTTTCTGGAAATAAAAATGTTTTTAAATATATATATTTAAATATTCTGTAGTAGAGATTGCTAGCTGTCACCCCATACTCATTCTCTCCTCCTTCCTTTATTAAAGGAAACCCGGAGTTTTAGCTGGGTACATCACTGCCCAGCTAAAGCCAGCTAAAGACTACATTTCCCACTCTCCCTTGCAAATAGGTATGGTCATGTGATTATGTTCCACTCAATAGGGTGTGAGCAGAAGTAGTATAGGCAACTTTCTCGGGCAGTTGCATGAAAAAGGGGCGTGGTCTGTTTCCTCTTCTCTCCTGCTTGCTGGCTGGAATATGGATGTGTAACTAGATCAGGAGCAGCTATCTTAGGCCATGAGATGAAAACTATGTGTTGAGGGGCGCCTGGGTGGCTCAGTTGGTTGGGCAACTGCCTTCGGCTCGGGTCATGATCCTGGAGTCCCTGGATCGAGTCCCGCATCGGGCTCCCTGCTCGGCGGGGAGTCTGCTTCTCCCTCTGACCCTCCCCCCTCTCATGTGCTCGCTCTCATTCTTGCTCTCTCAAATAAATAAATAAAATCTTTAAAACAAAACAAAACAAAACTATGTGTTGAGGGGCGCCTGGGTGGCTTAGATGGTTAAGTGCCTGCCTTTGGCTCGGGTCATGATCCCAGGGTCCTGGGATCGAGCCCCGCATCGGGCTCCTGGCTCAGCGGGAAGCCTGCTTCTCCCTCTCCCTCTGCCTCTCCCCCTGCTCATGCTCTCTCTCTCTCTCTGTATCTCTGTGTCTCAAATGAATAAATAAAACATTAAAAAAACAAACAAACAAAAAACTATGTGTTGAGAATGACAGGACAATGGTAGCAAAGGGACCTAGGATCCCAGCACTGTGGGACCACAGTATTAGCTCTGGACTGCTTCTAGATCATTACATGACTGAGAGATAAGCATCGATTTTGTTTAAAGCCCTGTTATTTTGACCTTTGTTACAGGAATCAAACCAGGACCTTTTATACTTAAATAGAAAAATTTGTGTAAGCATATCAAGATATGGTTAACAATAGTTGCCTTTGGGGATGTAAGGACTCCTGGGAAACTTTTATCTTCTGCTTTACACATTTCTAAATGATACGTGTTTTAAAAAACAAGTATGTATTACTATTAATATCAAGAAAACGTAAGAAAGAACAAACACCATTTAGTTTTAAACAACTGACTGTAAGCTATGTGTGCATGTGTGCGGCTTTTTTATTTTTTTAAGTAGGCTTCGCATTCGCACCCAGCGTGGAGCCCAACACGTGGCTTGAACTCATGACCCTGAGATCAAGACCTGAGCTGAGATCAAGAGTTGGACACTTAACTGACTGAGCCAGCCAGGGGTCCCATAGAATCCTGATTTTTAGTTGGGCATGTGACTTCCTTATATTTTGGTGTGGCCATGTAAGTTCTGTTCAATGGGATGGATATAAAAAGAAGTTAATGTAAGCTGCTACAGAGAAGACATGTTTTAGACAATACTCATGTGTATGGGCAAAAAACTCGAGGACTGTATTTGTGAATAATTGTATAACAGGTTATTTTAGTTTCTGTTCTGTGGAAAGTGTAAAGCATTCCAACAAAGGGTTTTAATGTAGATTTTTTTTTTTACACCCATGCTGTTGATTCCTAAATGTAATAGTCTGATCATGACGCTGAATAAATGTGTCTTTAAAAAAAAGAAGTTAATGTAGCAGCCTCTGAGAACCTTCCTTGTAAGAGAGACACAGTGCATATGCCTTTTTCCTTATTCTCACCTTCCTCTATCTTGCTGCTTAGAATGTAGATGCCAATATCTTACACCATGAAGTTGAGGTTTTGAATGGCAGAGCACCAAGATAAATACCTTGACTTCTTTTTTTTAAGTGAGCTCTACGCCCAATGTGGGGCTTGACCTCACTACCCTGAGATCAGGAGTCACATGCTCTACACACTGAACCAGCCAGGTGCCCCAATAATACCTTAACTTTTACATGAGAGAGAAATAAACTTTCATCCTGTTTAAGGTCCCTTTTTGGGAGGTTTTTCTGTTATAGCTAAATCTAATCCTAACCAATACACATATTCAGAGAGAACTATATTGAGTTCTAAACAAGATAAATAAAACAAAATCCACAACTCAACATAGTAGAACAAAACTGTAAAGTAACCAAGGAGAAGAGAAAGATTATCTATGAAGGAACAGTAATTAAGCTAACAGCGCCAGCAACCAAAGAAGCCGGAAGATTTTTTTAAAAGTCTTCAAAATTCTGCGTTTTCAAACAACTGATTCCCACAAATACTGAGCAATTCTCTTACAATCTTTATCGAACATGAAAAGTTCTGAGAACAGGGGCGCCTGGGTGGCTCAGTCGTTAAGCGTCTGCCTTCAGCTCAGGTCATGATCCCAGGATTCTGGGATCGAGCCCCGCATCGGGCTCCCTGCTCTGCGGGAAGCCTGCTTCTCCCTCTCCCACTCCCCGCTGCTGGTGTTCCCTCTCTTGCTGTGTCTCTGTCAAATAAATAAAAAATCTTAAAAAAAAAAAAAGTTCTGAGAATAACTTAGACCAGGGGTCAGTTATCTACAGTCAATGGGCCAAATCTGTCCCACTGTTTTTGTAAATGAAGTTTTATTGGAGAGCTGCCATATCCATTTATTTATGTGTTGATTATGGCTACTTTCCTGCTACAGAGGCAAAGGTGAATAGCGACAAGGAGATAAAACCTGATGGCCTGCAAAACTCAAATTATTTGCTCTCTGGCCCTTTACAAAGAGGAGTTTGCCAACGCCTGACTCAGACAAAGGAGACATATTAGTGAGTGTGAACTCCCAGTTTTTTCCTTCTGGTCTTCATACGGGGATGCTCGGGGAGGTGGCGACTACGGTCAACAGGCCCGAGGAGCTTCAAAATAAAGCTCCCAGGTTTTAATTCCACCTCTGCTGAAGCATCCGTGTTAGCACCTGGAAACAGCTTTGGGTCAT
Organism: Neomonachus schauinslandi; assembly: GCF_002201575.2. Taxonomy (NCBI): domain Eukaryota; kingdom Metazoa; phylum Chordata; class Mammalia; order Carnivora; family Phocidae; genus Neomonachus; species Neomonachus schauinslandi. Next base: position 138,769,364 of record NC_058411.1, read on the forward strand.
GGGGGTCCTGAGTCTGCGCTCAGGTTCAGGGTCTTGAAATTCTTGGTGTGTCCAACTTCTGCAACCTCCCCTTGCCTGTGCCTTAACTTTTCACTTTTGTCCAGGTAAGGGGCTTTCTGCTGGAAAGCCTAGCTATGGCCCACCACACATGGACCAATGGTAAGTGCCAAAGCAGAACAAAGGAAGCCGAAAAAAAAGTGCCTGAGAACCAGGGGAAAGGGACAAGCTAATAAGAAGCAAGATAATTTACATCAAAGAACTTCAGAAAGTGGACCAGAGGCAGCAGAGGAGGGGAGGGAGAGGGCTGAAAATACAAATATTGGTTGAAAGTGTGTACAAGGAGCAGTTAGACATCTGACTCTTGATTTGGGCCCAGGTCATGATCTCAGGGTCATGAGATCGAGCCCTGGGTTGGGCTCCATGCCACTGGGTGTGGAGCCTGCTTAAGATTCTCTCTCTCCCGGGACACCTGGGTGGCTCAGTCGGTAAAGCGTCTGCCTTCGGCTCAGGTCATGATTCCAGAACCCTGGGATCAAGTCCAGTGTCAGGGCTCCTTGCTCAGCAGGGAACCTGCTTCTCCCTCTGCCACTCTCCCTGCTCCTGCTCTCTCTCTGACAAATAAACAAATAATTTAAAAAAAAAAAAGATTTTCTCTCTCTCCCTCTCCCCTTCCCCCACCCACTCACGCTCTCTTGTGCTCTCTCTCTTAAATAGATAAATACATTTTTAAAACTCAGGTTTCTGGGGCGCCTGGGTGGCTCAGTTGGTTAAGCGACTGCCTTCAGCTCAGGTCATGATCCCAGGGTCCTGGGATCGAGTCCCGCATCGGGCTCCCTGCTCTGCGGGGAGCCTGCTTCTCCCTCTCCTATTCCCCCTGCTTGTGTTCCTGTTCTCGCTGTCTCTCTGTCAAATAAATAAATAAAATCTTAAATAAATAAATAAAAATCAGTATTCCATTATGATAGACCAGTGGTTCTCAAACTTTAGTGTTGATCAGAATCACTGGAGAGCTTATTAAAACAGATTCCTGAGCCCCACTTCTGAGCCTATGATTCAGGAGGTCTTGGATGGGGCTGAGAATTTGCATATCTAACAAGTTGTCAGGTGATGCCGAGGCTGCCTGCTCTGGGACCTCACTTTGAGGACCATTGCATTAGATGAGGGGAGAACATATACTGGAGAACAACTGGAAGACTCCACTACACACCTTTCAAATGTTCTAGAAAATTTGCTAAAATCTCTTCGACTATTGCTTCTTCTCCATATTCTCTATTCTTTCCCTCTAGAAGTTCAGTTAGATGCATATCAAACGTTCTCATTCTATTTTTTGTTTCTTTTCATCTCCCTTTCATATTTTTCCACTCTAGTTTTGTGCTACATTCTGGGTGATTTCCTCAGATCCATCTTCCACTTTATTAGCTTTTCTTTTCAGTTCTATCTAACTGGCTGTTTAACCTGCCCATTGAGTTTTATCTTCTTTAAGAACTATGTTTTCCTAGGGGCACCTGGATGGCTCAGTCGGTTGAGTGGCTGCCTTTGGTTCAGGTCATGATCCCAGGGTCCTGGGATGGAGCTCCATGTCAGGATCCCTGCTCAGCAGGGAATCTGCTTCTCCCTCTTCCTCTGCTTGTGCTCTCTTGCTCACTCTTTCTCCAATAAATAAATAAAATCTTAAAAAAGGACTATGTTTTTCCATTTCGAATCTAGCCTGATCTTTATTCAGAGTCCTGTTCTTACGTTTTTTCCCCTTCTTTTATGCCTTTAGTTATACAATTTTACATTCTCTTTCAGCATGTCGTTTTATTAGCCCAAGTGTGGGGAGCTCTGATCCTATTCGTTGCATCTGCTGGCTCTTGCTTATTATGGTGGATTGTTTCCTAAAGTTTTTAACTATGCTTTCATCTTTAAGGGGGCTTGATTTTTTTTTTCTTTTTGGTCCTGTGGGTATCGTGAGAATCCTGGGTAGTGGGAATATGACTCAGATGTATTTATGCTTTGTTCAATGAGCTACAGAAAAATCAATGACTAGACATGAGGGTTTTTATTACATGGATATTGTAAATGCAGACCCTAAACCCCTGTAGGGCCAAATTTTTGGTTTCTCAAGGGTTGTTTTTTTTTCCCCCCAGAGCCCAGCCAGAGATAGCCAAGCTTCTTTGTTAACTTTACCACTGGGTAGCATTCACTATTTCCAGCTGAAATTTTACCTTACAGGCAAATGCATTAATCTGTACTGTTTCGTGGATTCTGGCAGGAGGCGAGAGATTCCTGGGTCAAAGACACCACCCAGCAAGCAGCATGAGCATCATTTTTGTGTCAATTCCCTTTACCCTCCAAGTCCCACAGGGGTGATGCAGAAGGGCCCACGTGGATGCCTCCACAGGCAGTGGGTTCTGCCACAGGGGAAGAATGAGCCCGTTCTTTGTGCCAGAAGAAGGCATTACCTCATCTCTCAAAGCTGCTAGCCACACACACAAGCCTGAGAAATGGCCCAGGAAAGAATGATCAGAGATCTGCGTTTGCGGCATAACCAGCCAGCATGTCCAAGAATGCTCAGGTCCCAGAGAAGATTGCTTCTCCCAATACACCTGAGGTCCTGGCTTGGGTTCCTGGTCTAACTCTCTGGGACTTAAAAACTGAAACTCCAACCATCACAGCCAAGAGGAGCCTAAGGGGACATGATGACTAAATGTCATGTGGAATCCTGGAACGGAAAAAAGATAATAGGTAAAAACCGAGGAAATTTGAATAAAGTATGGAGTTTAGTTAATTAAAAAAACCCAAAAACTTGAAGCTCCTAGATTACTGGAATAGATAAGCACATGCTTACTATTTGATTTTTAGTCACTTGAGGATTTTCTTTTCTTGTGAGTTCAAGTATGCGTTACAGTTTTTGTCACGTCTTATCCAGTATCTCTAGGTGTTTTACTGTTTTCCATTTACCTTTGTCTACAACTTTGTTGGAATCCAGGTGTTTAAAATTTATATTCCTGGATCCCATCCCCAGAGATTATGATTTTTGCAGACGGGATTGTAGCCCAGGATTCTGCCTTTATAACAGATGATTCTGTTACAGGGGGTTTGGGGGCCAAACCTTAAGGAATCCTGCCATTAAGAATGGAATCACAGGGGGCTCTTGGGTGGCTCGGTTGGTTAAGCGTCTGCCTTCAGCTCAAGTCATGATCCCAGGGTCCTGGGATTGAGCCCACTTTGGGCTCCCTGCTCAGTGGGGAGCCTGCTTTTCCCTCTCCCACTCCCACTCCCCCTGCTTGTGTGCTCTCTCTCTTGTTCACTCTCTCTCAAATAAATAAAATCTTAAAAAAAAAAAAAAGAATGGAATCATAGGATGGGTCAAAGAATTAATAGTCTGTAGTCTTGTATTTTTTTAAGATTTTATTTATTTGAGAGAGAGGGCCACAAGCAGGGGAAGCAGCAGGAGAGGGAGAAGCAGACTCCCTGCTGAGCAGGGAGCCTGACACGGGGCTCGATCCCAGGACCCTGAGATCATGACCTGAGCTGAAGACAGACACTTAACTGAGAGCCACCCAGGCGTCCCCAGTTCGTAGTTTTCAAATTAAAAGTATTCAACCTCTTAGCTTGGCAAACACTCCCTCCAATCTTCTGTTGCAGAGACCAGAGAGGCAGATGCCACTTCCTGGCCTCCCTCATCCATGGGGTTGGCAACATGGCCAGTTTGCTTATTGAGATGTAAGGGCAAGCCTTATGGGAAGCTTAACAATTGACACATTTAGCTGCAGCTAGCCTCTTCCTTCTGTATACTTTGAATACAGAGATGATGCCTGGACCTCTGGGGCCATTTGCCACCATGGAAAGAGAAGGCATAAAAACAAACTCAGTATTCAGAAAGATAAAAAAACAATATTGCCATTGTTGAATAGCTAAACCAATACTTAGTGTTCCTCTAGATTTTTGTGAAATAAATTTGTTAAAGTCACTAGAAGTCAGTTTTCATTTCTTGCAGCCAAAATCATTCCTGATGCACATAAGGATCCTCTTTTCTTTTTTTTTTTTTTTAAAGATTTTATTTATTTATTCATGAGAGACAGAGAGAGAGACAGAGGCAGAGGGAGAAGCAGGCTTCCCGCGGAGCAGGGAGCCCGATGCGGGACTCGATCCCAGGACCCTGGGATCATGACCTGAGCCGAAGGCAGACGCCCAACCGACTGAGCCACCCAGGCATCCCAAGGATCCTCATTTCTTTAAAACTTTTTTATTTTACATAATTTTAGACTTTTAGAAAAGTTGCAATGATTTAAAGAATTCTTGGTGTGCCCGGCTTTCTCAGTCAGTGGAGCCTGTGACCCTTGAACTCAGGGTTGTGAGTTCAAGCCCCACGTTGGGTATAGAGATTACTTAAAACCTAGGGGGCGTCTGGGTGGCTCAGTTGGTTAAGCGTCTCCCTTCAGCTCAGGTCATGATCCCGGAATGCCCGGATTGAGCGCCAAATAGGGCTCCCTGCTCAGTGGAGAGTCTGCTTCTTCCCATCTCTCTGCCCCTCACCCCACTCGAGTCTGCTTCTCCCTCTGCTCCTTACCCCACTTATGCTCTCTCTCAAAATAAATAAAATCTTTAAAAAAAAAAAAAATAAAATCTAAAAAAAAAATAAAGAGGGGCGTTGGGTGGTTCAGTCCATTAAGCGACTGACTCTTGATTTCAGCTAAGGTCATGATCTCAGGGTTGTGATATCAAGCCCTGCGTTGGTCTCCACACTGGGCATGGAGCCTGCCTAAGATTCTCTCTCTCCCTCTGCCCTTCCCCTCACCCTCTCTCTCCCTCTCTAAAAAAATTTTTTTTAATTAAAAAAAAGAATTCTCATATACTCTTTACTCAGATCCCTCAAATATTTTACTTCACTTGCTTTATCATTTCTTTATCTCTCTCTCTATATTTTTTCTTTTTTTTTTTTTTTAAGATTTTTTTGTTTGTTTTGGGGGGGGAGCAGAGGGGGAGGGAGAGAGAGAATCTCAAGCTGACTCCCTACTGAGCATGGAGCCCAATGCGGTACTGGATCCCACAACCCTGTGATTGTGACCTGAGATCACTACCTGAGATGAAATCAAGAGTCAGATGCTTAAACTGACTGAGCCACCCAGGCGCCCCTATATATATTTTTCTAAATCGTTTGAGAGTAAGTTGATATGGTGCCCCTTTCCCCCTAGATACTTCAGTGCTTATTTTATAAAATCAAGGATATTCTCTTACATGATCACAGTGTAATTATCAAAATCAGGAAATTGACACTGATATAGTACTGTTATCTAATCTACAGACGTTATTAAAATGTTTACCAATGGTCCCAGTAACATTCTTTATGGCAAAAGAAAATCTGAGATTGCTCACTATCTTCAGGTGTCATGTTTCTTAGCATCCTTCAATCAGGAACACTTGTTCAATTTTTTAAAAAATATTTTTATTTATTTATTTATTTATTTGAGAGGGAGAGTGTGAGAGAGAGCGATCACAGCAGCAGGGAGGGGTAGAGGGAGAAGCAGACTCCCCGCTGAGCAGGGGAGCCCGACGTGGGACTCCATCCCAGGACCCTGAGATCAGGACCTGAGCCAAAGGCAGACGCTTAACTGTCTGAGCCACCAGGCGCCCAGGGTGCTGGGCCAGAGCCGCCTGACCCAAGCTCTGGCCTTTGGTAGGCAGAGGCAGGTGATGCAGCAACCTGGAAGAAGAAATCCTAACCCTGCCTTCCCCCAGACCTCCAATCTCCTTGTGACGCCCGCCACTGGCCAAACGCAACCACAGCCTGGAGGGAGACAGTGACGCGGTGCATGTGGCCAGCAGCTCTGGGCACAGAGGAAAGTGAGGGTGGAGAGTGGGTCCAGCGGGACGCACAAAAGATCCTTAGCACACGCTGTCCTGAGTCTTCCCTCCTCGTCCCCATTCTCCCTCCACCTGTCTAAAGCCCACATCTGAATACTTCTTGTTCTTCTTAAAATCCATCAGTTACTCCCAATTATTCCTGGGATAAGATCGGAGGTATAGTACTAGCTCATTAGAACTGATGGTCAGGGGTAGCCTAGGTGGCTCAGTCATTAAGCGTCTGCCTTCAGCTCAGGTCATGATCCCAGGGTCCTGGGATCGAGTCCCGCATCCGGCTCCCTGCTCAGCGGAGAGCCTGCTTCTCCCTCTCCCTCTGCCTCCTGCTCCCCCTGCTTGTGCTCTCTTGCTATCTGTCAAATAAATGAATAAAATCTTAAAAAAAAAGAAATCCAGAATGTAGAAATTCTACAGGATCAACATCATAAAACTGCAAGATTAAAAAAGAGAGAATTTATAGTTAAAGGATTTAAAAGACCTGTCAACCAAATGTGATATGTGTACCTTGTTTGACACCTGATTCAAACATATGAACTATTTGAGCAATTACAAGAGACTGCAGAAATGCAAACATCGACTGCATGTCTGGTATTTTAAAATGATTGTCTAAGTGTGATAATGGTTTGGGGATTTTTTTCTTAAGTCCTTCTATGTAAAGAGTGGGATTTCTCACCCCAGTACTATTGACATTCTGGACTGGATAATTCCTTGTTGAGGGAGATTGTCCTGCACATTGTAGGATGTTAATCAGGATCCCTGGCATCTACCCACTAAATGGCTGCAGTACTCCCTTAGCTGGGACATCAACAACAAAAAAATCTCCAAATATTGCCAAATGTCTCCTGGGAACACAGTTGCCCCCTAATTAGAAACACTATGCTAGAGACACATCCTGAAGTACTTATGGTTGAAATGGTACTATGTCTGGGATTTGTCAAAATAACCTAAGGGGGCTTGGGGTGGCATTAGGGAGGAGAACAGTTTGACTATGTGTGGATAATAATTGAGGCCACATGGGCGTTCATTATACTATTCCTTCTATTTATATGTTAGTTTTTCCTAATAAAAAAGTTTAAAAATTGTAGTGCTGAAGGCGTATTAAAATATTTCCATTTTCCCTAAGCATCTTTAGCATACTGGGTTAAATAAGTTGTCTCTAAGTCAAACGTTATGAGTTTAATTCAGTTATTTAATAAGTCTTTGAGAAGCCCCTTGTCTACTTCCAAAATCTGAAGGAAGTGGATAATTTCATAACTGAATAATAAATTCAGGTAATTTTTTTTTGCTTTTAACAAAATTGCAAGACTTAATCATGTTCTAATTACCATAAATCATTGAGATTCTTTGGATAAACTAAGGAGTTCCCCAAAATGGATGACATCATTATAACGAAACACCTTCCATTGCCATGTGCTAATTTGATAGCAAAGGTTCGCAGAGCTTACATTTATAAAAATGAAAAATAGAAGAGAACTGGCCATGAGCCCTAACTCATTCTAGCAAGTAGTAATGTTTATCCATAAGTTCCTTAAACCTTCATTTAAAAACTCTTCATTTATCCCATTAAGAAACGCATTTCAAATATCTTACTTAAACAACTGTCCAGACAATATGGCACTTTGATCAAACATGCATTAATGAGAACTATAATGACACAAAGTATTTTTCTGGATTGCATTCACAGCCTTATGGTCAAAGGAAATAAAATAAATTTTTATTTTTGTGAGATAATCATGACAGAATCATAAAAAGACTTATGCTTTAAATATTACATTAGGATAAAATTCTGAGGGAAGTGGAATGGAAACGTGAGCTTAAGGAGGAAAAAGATGTAAGGGTTCGAACTGATAAAGAGCTGTTTGTGTACCTTTAAAAATGGAGAGGGAACAAAAATAGACACATAGATCAATGGAAAATAGAGAACCCAGAAATAAACGCGCACTTATATGGTCAATTAACCTACAACAAAGGAGAAAAGAATATACAATGGAGAAAAGACAGCCTCTTCAATACATGGTACTAGGAAAACTGGACAGCCACATGCAAAAGAATGAAACTGGACCACTTTCCTATGCCATATACAAAAATAAACTCAAAATGGGTTAAAGACCTAAATGTGAGACATGAAACCGTAAGACTCATAGAAGAAAACATAGGCAGTCATCTCTTTGACATTGGCCTTAGCAACATTTTCCTGGATAGGTTGGGAAAACAAAAACCAACTATTGGGACTATACCAAAATAAAAGCTTTTGTACGGGGAAGTAAACTATCAAGAAAATGACAAGGCAACCTACTGAATGAGAGAAGATATTTGCAAATGATATTATCTGATAAGGAATTAATATCCAAAATACATTAAGAACTTAGAGCAAAAAATTATCTGATTAAAAAATGAGCAGAGGAGCACCTGGGTGGCTCAGTTGGTTAAGCGTCAGGTCATGATCTCAGAGTCCTGGGATCGAGCCCCTTGTTGGGCTCCCTGCTCAGCAGGGAGTCTGCTTCTCCCTCCTCTCTCAAATAAAATCTTTTAAAAAAATGAGCAGAGGACCTGAGTATTTTTCCAAAGAAGACATACAAATGACTAAAAGACACTTGAAAAGGTCTCATCATCACTATTCATCAGGGAAATGCAAATCAAAATGAGATATCACCTTACATCTGTCAGTATGGCTAGAATCAAAAAGACAAGAAATAGCAAGTGTTGGCAAGAATGTGGAGAAAGAGGAACCCTCGTGCATGGTTGGTGGGAATGTAAATTGGTGCAGCCATTGTGGAAAACAGTGTGGAGGTTCCTCAAAAAATTTAAAAATAGAACTACCCTATGATCCAGTAATTCTCCTACTGGGTATTGACCCAAACAAAACGAAAATGCTAATTTGAAAAGACATACGCGCCTCCTATAGCAGCATTATTTACAATAGCCAAGATCTGGAAGCAGCCCAAGTGCCCATCGATGGATGAACAGATAAAAGATGTGGGCTATACACACAATGGAATATTAGTCATAAAAAAGAAAGAGAGCTTGCCATTTGAGACGACATGGATGGACCTACAGGGTATTATGCTAAGAGAAATAAGTCAGAGAAAGACATATACCGGATGATTTCACTAATGTGGGATCTAAAAAAAAACCCGAAACAAATGAAGCAAGAAAAAAATCAAACTCTTACTTACAGGGAACAAATTGATGGTTGGGAGTGGGTGGATGAAATAAAGGGGATTAAGAGGTATAAACTTCCAATAAGTAAGTCATGGAGATGGAAAGTTCCTGGCTGGCTCAGTCAGAGGAGCTGCGACTCTTGATCTTGGGGTTGTGAGTTCGAGCCCCGTGTTGGGTGTAGAGATGACTTAAAAATAAAATCTTCAAAAAAAAGGAAAATACAGCATAGGGATTAGTAAAACTGTAGTTAACGCTTGGTGACAGGGGGTGACGCACTTACTGTGGTGAGCACTGAGTGTAAAGAAAGATGCACAGAGGGTTCTGCTGCATACCTTTAAAAGCGAGGTAATTTTTATCTTGAAATTCGCAGTATGTGGGCAGCTGCACACTTCGTGATTTAAAGGTTAGGAAGTTTAGATGTCAGATTTAGAATCCGTGCAGGGGTCCGGGTGCCCCACTTCCCCGAGGGTTTGCACCGGCATAACGGCGGGGGGGCCAAGTCTGAGGGGCACGGGGGGGGGGGGCCACTGGGGCTCCCGCGCCCCTTCCTCCCGTTTGCCCTGGTGCTGGTTTCCTTATTTAACACCGTTAGGTCCTGATAAGCACCTTTCTGCCTCCCTTGATTTCTTTGCAGGACGACGTAGAGCCCGAGTTGTCTCAGTGACGCGGCCGCGGAGAGCAGCCCCCCACTTCTGGAGGAGAAAAGCGGGGCTGGGGGGGGGGTCCCGCGCTCCCAGCACAACGCCCACCACTCTTCCACTCGCACGGACCGCCGTCTCCCACCGCTGTTTACTTTCGAGGTATTCTGTTTTTCCTCTTATTTCCCAGTCCCTAATTTTCCAATAGAGTCTGGCCACAGTTTATAAACACAACAGGCTTATATACATATTTGTATTTCTGAGTGAGGCTGTGCCTCGGGGCCTTACTCAAAAGGAAGCCAATCCCCCCCCCCCCCCCCCCCCCCCGCCTTTTGCTGTTTACTTTTTCCATAGGCAACTTCCGCTAGTCCCTTTCTGGTGACCTGGGTGGGGCGGAGACGACCTGGTGCGGGGCAGCCCCGTTGGAACCCGAGGCCGCAGCCGTGCCCAACTCCCCGCCATCAGCCAACCAGAGGCCGCATTCCGCGTGCTCTCCGCAGCCCCGACTTCTTTTTCTGCTGAGGCTACGTGAAGCAGAGGACACGTCAAAAAAAACCAAGGCTAAACGCACTCCCGTGCGAAACCTGGCTTTGCCAGAATTCCATGAGCTGGTAGGGGACGTGGGTTTGCTCCTTCAGGAAGACTGGAGAGGGAGTTGTTTTCTGTTGTAGTTTTCAATCATTAAAGCTCGCTCTAGCCAACGCTGTTGAACAGGAACTGCTAACAATGAAACTGAGAAAAATAAACACAAACATGAACAAATGACCTTTTTATTTCCTAGAGATACAAAGGCAATTGTGTGCGGCAACCTCGTGGGCAATCCAAACGGTTGGAAGTAAATTCATGATAAATGTCCTGGAGCCGGTGGAAGAGAAGGTCAGAGGAGGAGTGATGAGACGGAGAAGGCTACCGCCAATGAACAGCAGGAGGAAGAGCTCCGTGGTTTCAACGCCGGGACACGAGTTGGTCTGGGCCTTCTCCATGCTATTTGAACCGTAATTCTACAGGACATTTTGAAGTGCATGTTGCACTATTTTGCGTTAGGAGTTTATCAAGGGCACTACAATCCTCACGAATAACTGAAACACCGTATTTTATTCAAGGAGTTGTAAACTTTGCTCAGGGTCTGCCATGGATGCGGCCATGGGGGTCCGATGGGCATCAGGGATGGCTAGGCTCTTAAGGAGAAGGGGTTGACACTTTGGTAGGTCTCAGTTTTTGTGGTGATGCTACTTGTCTTAGCATCTGCTTTGGATCGGAGGAAAATATTCACTAAAAAGTGATCTTGCAAAATACAGTAAAAAACCAGGTCAGCCTGGTGGCGCACCACACCTCACCTCTTCCCGGGTGGAGGGTGTGAAGACTCAAGACAACTCACATTTGCACGATGGTGGACCTTACCGAGTAAATGGTCTCTCAGGAAAAACACATCTCCAATGCTTACATTTGTAATAGGGACACATCACATGATTTGTTATTAACGAACAGTTTATTGGCTTTCAATATACATCAATAAATTTTTAAATGTAAGTTTATTTTGTTAAACTTTATGTTTTATGATAAAAGAATACTGAACCAAAACATCAGAGAAAATGGAGGCTCAGTAGCATGATTTCCAACATATTTTCCTGGATAAACAGTTTTGGTGTGTATGTGTGTGTGTGTGTGTGTGTTTTTTTAAGTATATGACTTTTTATGTAATAACAAAAGCTTCCTAAATTCAATGTTTAGAATTGAATTGTTTCTGACTAAACCCAGAAAAATGGGAGCTCATAACATAAAGGCATGGCGTGGGCAGCAAGGGAAGAGAAAGAAGTGGGGAAAAACAGATCTTAATACCAAGTTAACGTTGGTTGGCTGGTTTTGTTTGTTTTTGTTTCAGTCTATTTAAGGCAGGATTATCTCCCTGCAACCCTGCAGATAAATCCTAGTGTTGTAGTTATATAAGAAAGTTCTAAGAGTTCAGATATACAGATAAGCCAATTTTTAAAAACCATTTTCTTACCATATTCTAAAGGCTTTTAAAGCATTATATAAATCTTAAAAAAAGTCCTATCACCCACATTTCAAGAAGTAAATCTACACTTTCATAAGGCACTCTTGAGACATAAAACAGTTTTGAAGACAATTACACTCTATGCTAGGGCTGGCCGGTCCCTTCGCCACAGGGACAGCGGACAGGACTGCCTTCCCGGATGGAGCCCCCTCCCTCCAGCAGCGCAAACACGCAGGCACGGCAGACCACGGTGAACCCCCCTCGGCAGCCGGGTATTCCCGGTGGGACTCTCCTGCCCGCCGTATCAGAGAGCTACACCGACAGCCCGGTTCACATTTAATGGTGACATTTAAAAGCCGTGTCTCCCCCTTTGCTAGAAAGGTCTCCTTTGAGCACAGACAGTGATTTCCGTTAGCTCCTGTGCATAAAGGAAAACAGAATGGAAGAGAACCAAGAAGCCCCTGGATCCTTCCATTTGACCAATGGGATGGAAATGTAAAGGTACTTCACCTTTAAATGAAAACCTAGAGACTGGAGATGTTTGTGTGCCTTCCATGCGTGTCTGTTACTAGTGCTGAGAGCGCCTGCTTCCAAACAGCAAGAATTCAAGTCCCACCATCCCTGTTGCTAATTCACACAAACATCAAAGCTTACAAGAGAGTCATGCGGCCTCTCAGACCTTAACAACGGAGAGAGAGTTTAGTGGAGCTTCCGCTCTTTCCTAAGTGACGGAAGAAAATGAAGGAACAAGAGGATCAGACTAAGCCTGAAATACAATTTCACTATGAAGAAAGCGCAACAGAAGTCCCATCAGAGCGGGAGGGGTGAAAAGTGTGGCGCTGGGAGTGTATCAAGTTGAGGCTCTGTTGTGGGCCATGTCTTTGCTTCCAATGAGGAAAGAAGGACCCGAGAAAGGGAACCGTGAGGAGCTTCTTTCCTTCATCCTTCTGGGCTGGTGGCAACGGATCAATTACTTCCCGTAGAACTTTTTGTTGAGGAGGAAGATCAGAAGGTTGACATTTACTTTAGCTCTATTAAATAATTTCATGACCGCAACACCTTCATACTGTAGCTGCAGTAGGTCCTGTTCAAAAAAACATTTTGACCGTCAAACGAGTCTGTGGCATAAGACAAGACACGAGGTAGGGAGGGACCCAGAAGGAATGAGGAATGACAGACATGAAGTGGGGTGAGAAAGGAGTGCCGTCCCCTGCACAACCCCGAGAGCTCGAGGAACAGGGCACGCTGCTCAACTGAATTTTCTGGTCCATTTGGAGTTAAGAAGTCATGTGGTTCATATCAAAATACACAAAACAGGGAAAGAAAAAGCAGCATGTTCAGTCATCACACATACTTCCTATTTCAGAAGTGACAATAACGTGTCTCCGGTTTGTCTAAGTGACAGGTCACCTGGAGAAGGTGAAGGCATTTCAATCTGTGATAAATATACTAATCACTAAAACCAGGACACGGCCACCAATGTTGTCGCAAGGGTATCAACTAGAGTCTTACTTTCTATTCCACGTGAGAAAGCTTTTATATTCTGAAGGCAAGGGGCAAAAGGACAAAATGTTTATTAGGTGCCTACTATGTGCTCGATATCGGGTAAGCACATCAGATAGTGTCTGTTTAAGTCCTGATCAAAGTCCTAGAGGTCTGATTATCTCAAGTTTAAAGACGAAGCTTGGAGACGTTCAGGGACTTGCCCAACAGCACCGTGTGGGACGGAGTGGATCTGGATCAGAGTGTAAAGCCCCCGCTTCTCCCACTGCCCTCCACGGTCCAGAGCACATTTAGGAAGTCTCACCCGTGAACTTCAGAAGAGACGTGATGAGAAAGCAAGAGTCAAAGCACTTAAAAGAACCCCGAAGTTCAACCAGTTCATCTTCTGGAAAAATCCTAGCGGCTCCATGAGAACAAAGGCCCTGGTGTGTCACCTGGGCCAACATAACACCTCATACCTGATCCTCACTCCCTATTTAATGCACCTGTGCATGGACGAACACGGTACCCGAGGCAGGCTGGTTGGCCTGTACAACTCTGGTGAGCCTGAAGGCCAACAGCATCTTCCTTTGCGGAAGCCCCTGAGCACATGCATCACGGAATCACTTCACTTTTGTTCAGCTAACACATTTGAGGATCTACTCATCACTGAGAAGGAAACGAAGACATACCACGGTCCTTATGGAGTGCACAGTTTGGGGCGGGGCGGTGGGGAGTGCTGGTCAGAGTGGTAACACGTTTAGAGGAAGAAAGGACAGGGACGGGGGGTCAGCACGTGCAGAGATGGCCCCTGCCCAGACCGATAGAGGACAGCAGTGCGAAGGGGATGGAGCTGATGAGGACACACGTGAAGTGCGGGAGCCTGGACAGGGCCCAGGAGGCCTTGCAGTATCCTGGTGCTTTTCTAATATGTAAAAACTAGAGATATTTCGGAATAAAAATTAGCTAAAATTATGTTATAAAATGATTCACTGCAGAGTTCTTCCTGAATTTAAAATGGGATTCAGTTTACAAAGATGCAATTTACACACACCTTGTCAGAAATACACCTTTAAGCCCCTAGATCAAATCAAAATGAGAGAAAAGATTTCAAGCTACTGAATAAGCTAACAATTTTCTACTATCAATAGTTAAGAGTTTGTTCAAGGTCAAGGTACCAGTTCAATTTAGTGGCAACACGAAGTAGAAGCTTCAGATAAAAGCTTGGAGAATCGTACCGATCTGCCACAGCTCTCCAGGGAGAGCAGACAAAGGCAGACGCACAGGGGCCCTTGCTCCTTTCCCGCCCGTGTGGGGCCCAGCTCACTGCTGGGTATGGGACAGCTGTCCCCAAACAGATCTCCTTTCTACCTGCTCTCCTACCTCATCGAGAACAACCACTGCACATACAGAGCTTTCGGTTCCGCGTAGTGCATACCCACCTGATAATGCAACATAAACGTCTCCATTTGAACGCCCATGAACTTGGCTTTCACTTCAAAGTCTCCAACTTCTTCTGTTGGACTGATTTCAAAGATAACATTCTTAAACCTGTTGAAACATAACATCGTAAGGGTGTGATTTTTACATTCTTGTATAAAAATATTTTATGAAATGCAGAAAGGAGATTTCTTCAAGGGGCGCCTGGGTGGCTCAGTCAGTTCAATGTCTGTCTTCAACTCAGGTCATGATCTCAAGGTCCTGGGATCGAGTCCCTCATTGGGCTCCCTGCTCAGCGGTGAGTCTGCTTCTTTCTCTGCCCCTCCTCCTGCTCATGTGTGCGTGCACGCGCTCTCTAATAAATAAAATTTTTAAAAACCAATCTTCAAACATCCAAATGGCCAACAGACACATGAAAAAGTGCTCAATATTGCTCGGCATCAGGGAAATCCAAATCAAAACCTCAATGAGATACCACCTCACACCAGTCAGAATGGCTAAAATTAACAAGTCAGGAAACGACAGATGTTGGCGGGGATGTGGAGAAAGGGGAACCCTCCTACACTGTTGGTGGGAATGCAAGCTGGTGCAGCCACTCTGGAAAACTGTATGGAGGTTCCTCAAAAAGTTGAAAGTAGAGCTACCATATGATCCAGCAATTGCACTACTGGGTATTTACCCCAAAGATACAAAAGTAGGGATCCGAAGGAGTACGTGCACCCCGATGTTTATAGCAGCCTTGTCCACAATAGCCAAACTGTGGAAAGAGCCAAGATGTCCATCAACAGATGAATGGATAAAGAAGATGTGGTATATATATACAATGGAATATTATGCAGCCATCAAAAGGAATGAGATCTTGCCATTTGCAACGACGTGGATGGAACTGGAGGGTATTATGTTGAGTGAAATAAGTCAAACAGAGAAAGACATGTATCATATGATCTCACTGATATGAGGAATTCTTAATCTCAGGAAACAAACTGAGGGTTGCTGGAGTGGGGGGTGGGGTGGGAAGGATGGGGTGACTGGGTGATAGACACTGGGGAGGGTATGTGCTCTGGTAAGCGCTGTGAATTGTGCAAGACTGTTGAATCTCAGATCTGTACCTCTGAAACAAATAATGCAATATATGTTAAGGAAAAAAAAGAAGAAGAAGAAGAAGGTAGCGGGAGGGGAAGAATGAAGCGGGGGAAATCGGAGGGGTAGACGAACCATGAGAGACGATGGACTCTGAAAAACAAACAGGGTTCTAGAGGAGAGGGGGGTGGGAGGATGGGTTAGCCTGGTGGTGGGTATTGAGGAGGGCACGTTCTGCATGGAGCACTGGGTGTTATGCACAAACAATGAATCATGGAACACTTCATCTAAAACTAATGATGTAATGTATGGGGATTAACATAAGAATAAAAAATAAAATAAAATAAAAATTAAAAATAAATAAATAAAAACCAATCTTCAAGAGTGAAAAGGGGTAAAAAATAAAGGTCCAAAGTACTTCTACAGGTGGAGCAACGTGGGGCTGCTACTCTAAGTACCACACGCTTGGAGATTTGGGGAGAGGCGGGCAACCCCCCCTGCAGCTCTTGCATACCACGGGAAGAGGGACCACTGAGGAAGGCCATGACAGCCTCTGACGTTACAGGAATTCTCTTGGGCTTCCCTGTGGCCACTGCTGAAATCTAACAATAAAAGCGTATCAAGAGGAAACTGGACGGGAAGCAGAGGGAGAAAAGCTGTGTGAGTGAATGCATGCGTGGTGGAGGACTGCAACAAGTGCGGAAGGAAACAAAAAGGGGTAAGAACAAGAAGAGCCACGAGAGGAGCTGCCAGAGCTATAAAGGCAGTAAGTACTAAGTACCGCCAAAGATACATTGCTATTTACCGAAAACATTTCAGGTATCGCTCATTCTCAACGTGTTACAAGCCCGGAAATTTTATGGCAACAGAAGGTGTTGTTCCCTGGGTGATCAAAGTACATTGGCCCAGATTTCTAGAACTCAACTGTGGAGCAAACTTATCTACTAGGAACTGAGCTGAGAACCACGAATGATGCAGAAGAGGCCATGGAGAAGCTACGGGAGAGGTCACAAAATCCATGAACTAGAACATGCGCATCCTACTCAGCAGGAGGTCCTCACAGGTCTTTCCTTAAAGGTACTTCCTGTGATAATTTTATTTTAACCAGTTTGCTTTGTTATCTGGTTTCTTCCTTTCTTTTTAAAGATTTTATTTATTTATTTATTTGTTGCGGGGGGAGGGAGAGAGAGGGAGGGGGGAGGGAGGGAGGGAGCACAAGCAGGCAGAGTATCAGGCAGAGGGAGCAGCAGGCACCCCCCTGCTTTAATTTTTCTGATCCTAAAATAACATAGATTCATTACTGAACTTTGGAACTTGGTAAAGCATGAGAAAAAGAAAAGGCACCTATAATTTCACAAGCTAAAGATAACCACTTAAACAGTGTATGTTCTGTGCCTCTGTTCACATAAAGATTATCTAACCACCCACTTATCTATTTTTTTAGCATAAACTGTAAATACAGTCCTGTATCCCAACTTCTCTCTAGTAACATTTTGAGAATTTGTCATTCTTTGAACACATCCTTTTTAATGGCCACACAATATTCCACGTTGTAGTTAAAGTCTAACCATTCACCTACTGTACAACACTTACGCTGATTTTACTTTTAACGTTATTACACGTGTGGTACACGTTTATATGTAAATCTTTGGTTTTACCTCTGATTTTTTTTTTTTTTGATAGATGCCTAAAAATGGAATTTTTGGTCAGAGTATTAAAATGTTTTTCATTATAAAAACCACAAGACATAAAATTTACCTTAACTATTTTTCGAGTGTGTAATTTAGTAGTGTTAAGTATATTCATGCTGTTGTGCGACAGATAGTCCAGAGCCTTTTCATCCTACCAAACTGAAACTGTACCTGTTAAACGACAGCTCCCCCTTCCCCCTCCCCCAGCCCTGCAACCACCATTCTACTCCCCGTTTTTAGGTGTTAGACTCCTCTAGGCACCTCCTGTAAGTGGAGTCACAAGGCACGTGTCTTTTCGCCACTTGGCTTATTTCACTTAGTATAATGTCCCCACGGTTCATCCATGTCATGGCCTGGGACAGATGTCTTTCCTTTTTAAGGCTGAATAATATTCCACTGTGTGTATATGTAGCACATTGTGTTTCCACATCCGTCCGCGGACATTTGGGTTGCTCCCACCTCTTGGCTCTTATGAGTAATGCAGCTATGAACGTGGAAGTGTAAATATCTCTTTGGGATCCTGCTTTCAGTTCTTTGGAATATATGCCCCAAAGTGGGATTGCTGGAGCACATGAGTTTTCAAATTTTTGAGGAACTGCCATACTGTTTTACATAGCAGCTAAAAAAGTTCAACCCTTATGTATCTCACTGAACTATTTTGCAGTAATGTCAGAAATGTATGCCAAAGTGCTTACTTATCTCACTACTTCCTTGCCATCACTGCATAATAAAATAATTTTCCATGTTTTTATTGGTTATTTACCCCAAAGATACAAATGTAGTGATCCGGGCGCCTGGGTGGCTCAGTCAGTTAAGCGACTGCCTTCGGCTCAGGTCATGATCCTGGAGTCCCGGGATCGAGTTCCGCATCGGGCTCCCTGCTCAGTGGGGAGTCTGCTTCTCCCTCTGACCCTCCCCCATCTCATGCTCTCTCTCTCATTCTCTCTGTCTGAAATAAATAAATAAAATCTTTAAAAAAACAAACAAACAAACAAATGTAGTGATCCTAAGGGGCACCTGCACCCAGTGTTTATAGCAGCAATGTCCACAATAGCCAAACTATGCAGAGAGTCCAGATGTCCGTCGACAGATGAATGGATAAAGATGATGTGGTGTGTGGGTACGTACACACACACACACTGAAATATTACGCAGCCATCAAAACCCCAAAATCTTGCCATTTACAACGACACGGATGGAACTAGAGGGTATTATGCTAAGCAAAATAAGTCACTCAGAGAAAGACAATTATATGATCTCACTGGTACGTGGAATTTGAGAAATAAGGCAGAGAATCATAGGGGAAGAAAGGAAAATGTAAAACAAGATGAAATCAGAAAGGCAGATAAACTGCCTTTATCTTAGGAAACAAACTGAGGGTTGCTAGAGGGGAGAGGGTGGAGGGATGATGTGACTGGGTGATGGACATTGGGGAGGGTATGTGCTATGGTGAGCGCTGTGAATTGTGTTAAGAC
Source organism: Neomonachus schauinslandi (assembly GCF_002201575.2). Lineage (NCBI taxonomy): Eukaryota > Metazoa > Chordata > Mammalia > Carnivora > Phocidae > Neomonachus > Neomonachus schauinslandi. The sequence goes on from NC_058411.1 coordinate 138,788,175, forward strand.
TGATGAATCACAGACCTGTACCCCTGAAACAAATAATACATTATATGTAACTTTAAAAAATAGTAATTAAAAACAATAATTTTCCAGGTTTTTAAATTCAATAGTTAAAAAACAGTATCTCGTTTTAAAACTTTGCATTTCTTATGAGTCTGGTTGAGTGTGTGTGTGTGTGTGTGTGTGTGTGTGTGTGTGTGTGTGAATCATGGCTTATTATCTGTATTTTCTTTGGTCATTTTTCAGTTGGGGACCTTGGTCCTTTTGAGTTTTTTTGTGCTGAACACTTTATGCACTTTTTGAGTCTGTCTCATATTTATTATCTCTTCCTTTTTTGCCATTACTTTTTTTTTTTTTTAAAGATTTTATTTATTTATTTGAGAGAGAGAGAGAATGAGAGACAGAGAGCATGAGAGGGAGGAGGGTCAGAGGGAGAAGCAGACTCCCCGCCGAGCAGGGAGCCCGATGTGGGACTCGATCCCGGGACTCCAGGATCATGACCTGAGCCGAAGGCAGTCGCTTAACCAACTGAGCCACCCAGGCGCCCTTGCCATTATTTTCTACTGTTCAAATGTTGTCCATTTTTTTGCCTGTCTTTCTTCTTTTCAATTTGCTGCTAGAGGCTTTGAAACCAAGTAACAGGGACGCCTGGGTGGCTCAGTCAGTTAAGTGTCTGCCTTTGGCTCAGGTCATGATCCCAGGGTCCTAGGATTGAGTGCCACACTGGGCTCCCTGCGCAGCGGAGAGCCCGCTTCTCCCTTTGCCTGATGCTCCCCCCTGCCTGTGCTCTCTCTCTCTGACAAATAAATAAAATCTTAAACGAAAAAACAAACTTGTTGTTTTAACAGACACAAAATCAGCAAGCTCAGCTGCATAAGGTCACAGGGCCCACTGAGTAGGCACGTAATAATGCCTGCTAATGACAGCCAGGCCAGATTCGGGAACCATGCAGAGAGCAAGCTGGCACTTCCCAGGAAAGAGAATGAGGGTAAGTCCCTGATTCTCAGCCTCAAGGGGAATAAAGTAAACTCTTCTTCTTGTTATTCTTATTTATTCTTGGTTTAGACGTAGGAGAATAAGAAATGGTGTCCTCCTTTAAAGAGGAAAGATTAAGATGGGGCTGGGGCACCTGGGTGGCTCAGTTGTTAAGCGTCTACCTTCAGCTCAGGTCATGATCCCAGGGTCCTGGGATCGAGCCCCACATCAGGCTCCTCACTCAGCAGGAAGCCTGCTTCTCCCTCTCCCACTCCCCCCTGCTTGTGTTCCCTCTCTCGCTGTGTCTTTCTCTGTCAAATAAATAAATAAAAAATCTTTAAAAAAAAAAAAAAAAAGATTAAGATGGGGCCCACACAAGCAGGTGGAAACACAGTCTGGGGCAAATATTCCAAAACAAAGGAGAAGAAATCCCTTCTATGACAGACAAAACAATCCTGACTATTAGGCCTGCTGCACCTAAACAGATATATAAGTACAAAGAAAATATGAAAACGACCATCCACATAGCACAAATAAAGGCAGTAAGATAAAGAGGTGATAAATGCAGAAATCAAGTCAATGTATAAGACAAAGTAAAAAAGTAAATACTCACTGGTTCACTTGTAGGTCCTCAATCTCCAGAAGGACTCCTTTTTCATGCAGTCTTGCTGCCGTGTATTTCAGAGAAATCTTTTTGCTTTTCTTTCCTTTCATTTCCCTAGGCTTCTTGGAGACCCTGTAAAAAATCACACCATATCACTTTCTATCTGTAACTGTGTACTACAAGGTCTGTTGGTAGTTCGAGGATATGAGGTCAGAAAACGGACTTCCCAGACACAAGCCTAAGTGACATACTGATTCTAAAATGGCAAATAAGTGTTAGGATTAGCCTGAGCAATCTCTCTGCACAACAGGGGAAGCATTACTAAACTGCTTTTGCCTTTAATTGTATTTGCAAACCCACCATGAATTTGACAGTCTATGTCATCTGCCTAGGTCCCTCCCCTCTCAACACCCAGCACCTACAAGTTAGGTGTGAAGGCTTCTAACATCAGCCTGAAGGAACTGTATTGAACCCCAAGGGAGTCCCTGTAAGCCCCTTGGCTTGGCAGGGTGAAAATAAATATATCTCAGAATAAGTAATGTTTAGAAGATTTTAAACCAGTGTAGTAAATACAGAGGAATGGGAACAAGGAAAAAGAAACAGACCTTAGGAGGCTTTGGGATAATCAAGGTAAGAAGTGATTTTCAAAAGTAAACAAGGGAAGACTAGGGATCTCTGAGAATCAGGGATGTGGGGCTCCCACAGAAGGGTCTCAAGGGGCGGGAATGCTGGTACAGGAGTCAAAGGAAATAAGCGCTATGGAAAGTAACCCCAAGATCTATAGAAATTACAACTGTACAAAATCTCTGATCCAGTGATTCCACGTCTAGGACTTTATCTTCAAAAATATGCCCACATTTGCAAAATAACCTATGTATAAGAGGTTATTTGGTACAGCACTGTTTAAGTAAATGAGAGGAAACAACACAAATGTCCATCATGAGAGACCGGATTACATCAAGTGCTGTATGTCTGCGTGCAGTGGGATACCACAGAGCCATCACAAAAAGAAGAGGACCCCACTCTGTTTGCTTAGAACGCCTAGAAGCAACGATGACCCCATGGCAATGAGCACATCTCGTGCCTGGAGTGTGGCTTCTAAACACCATTCTTCATTAGAAGGCGCCAGGAATGCTTGGAGAAATAGCTAATTCCAAGCCTGGGGAATTGTACAAGTTCAACCAGGAACACAAGTCAGGAAGTGCTCAAACAACGATGGGGAAAGGTCAAAAGGTCACATGAGCCGCTCTGCAAGCTGGGTTGTGTGGGCCTGATTTGTATGCCTGCACATCAGCCCCACCTCACCTCAGTCTTCCAGGGAGGGAAGGAGAGAGCCGGAGTGCAGGCGAAGAGTAAGGAAGCCAGAGAAGGGGAGCTCATGTGGCAAAATGTCAAAAACAGGTGAATCTAGGTGAAGGGTTTATGGGTGTTTACTGTTCTATTCTCTCAACCTTTCTGAAGTTGGAAAATTCTTAAACTGAAAACTGAGAAGTACAATAAATTAACCCTAGTTAGTAGTGTAAGTAGAACTTGCACCCACCACCCCATCCCTCTGGGTCCTCAGTTTCCCTCCCTATAAAATGGGTGTGTTGCTGGTTGTCACTGGTGCCCGCGGGGAAAAGCTGAGGTCTGGGATCCTGTCCCCAGGAGGTGTAGAGAGAGACCAGGGGATCGAAATGTCTATCATATTCCTTAAGTGATTCTGAGGCACACCCAGGTTTGGGGAGCACTAACTAGCCTCCTTCCGTGATTCTTTCATTTCTAGGGCCAAGAAGATATTTTAGAACAAGGGATGCTTAGAAATAAATAAGCATCCTTGAAATCCCCCCTACATTATTTATTTACATCATACAACAACAAATGGAACTAGGAAATCATGCAAACACTTAGAACAAAACAAAGAATTAAAGCAATAAATAGACCCAGCATGTTTTAAGTAAAAACTTCCAAGGTCACTTCAGTTGCCTCTACTTCTTTTTCCCCTGACATTGATTCTTAAAAAAAAAAAAAAAAAAAAAAAAAAACTCACTTGCCCTTGCTGGCCAAGTTATCCAAGCAGGTTTTGATATAGCTTTTGTAGTAATCCACCTGCTCTCCGTAGAAAGTGGCCTTCGAATTCAGAGCGGCGTACGTTTGCTGCAATTTCACCAGCTCAGCCTTCCTCCTCTGTCGGTATCTCCGCTGATTCCGAATGTCCTAAGACACAATTATTAAAATTAGGAAAATGATGGTAGGTATCACGTGCTTCTCAAATCATCCTTGCTAGAGCCTAGCAGTGCTTAACTGCTTGCATGACCACACTTTCTTAGCAGGTAGCAATTTTTTTTTTTAAAGATTTTATTTATTTATGAGAGAGAGAGAGTGCACACAAGCCGGGGTGGGCAGAGGGAGAAGCAGACTCCCCGCTGCTTGGTCCCAGGACCCCGAGATCACGAGCTGAGCCAGAGGCAGCTGCTTAACCGACTGAGCCACCCAGGTGCCCCAACAGACAGCAATTTATGTTAAAAAATCAGCAAAGAAATTCAGATCTCATCCATCTTTTTCCCCGTCTGTATTTTCTAGAGGTAGGGAAATGTGTTACTTTTACAGACTTCCACGTTCTTAGAATTTACTTGCAAAGCTGGTTTAACCTCTTAAATATGCTGTCAGGAGAGGGAAGAAAAGATCATTTTACCATATCAATTACCAAGCTCCCTGACGAGCACGGTACTGCCTTACTGGGCCAACAGTGAACACCTAACTCTGGGCCCACACCAGAGCCCCTTACTCATGAGGATTCACATAAATCAAGGATTTCATGACCAACTGGATGTGAATTTATATGTCAGAGTAGTCATTAAAAAGATCTCGAAGAATTATTTAAGGCCAAAGACAAATCGAGGCACAGGAAGCTCTAATTAGGGGCTTCTTCCTACTGATTTAGGCCATGGAATAAGTCGTCCAAGGGCAGGTGAGGTCCTCGTGCTAGAGAAGTCAGAAACAATTCCTCAGAGAAGAAGACCCTCATTTGCCTGCACACTGAAGGCACGCTGTCATCTCAACAGCTATGGTCACTTCACAGCGCTGGGACAAGTTTACGCACGGCCAGGGCATCCCTGTCCCCCCCACACGGTACCTTGGCAATGTCGTTGATCAGCTCCTGGTATCTGTTCTTTGGGTCCACTGTCCCAAGCTCCGTTAACTTCTTCAAGCCCGACTGGATCTTATCCTTCTTCTCCTGAAGAGTGAGGTTACTGTCTTCCTTTACAAATTTTGACTTTTTCACCTTGTCAGGAGTTTTGGCATCACGAATAGCACGCCTCTGCATGGCCCTCTGATGTTCTGCTTCCTACAGACACAGAGAAGAGAAAGAAATTGCTGGCAAGTTCACCACACTAATCCAAAACCTGAGTCTGTAGAGCATATCTACACCTGAATTGATACAGCTCTGAAACTCCATTCTGGAAACAGAGGGAACAAATCCGCCCTCTTGACAACTGACAGAGAAACTGCACGGAGCACACACCGATCTCTTCATCTAGAAAAGATTACATCAATGAAGTCACATGGCCTCGTAGGACTTCTTTCCTGGATTCACACATACAGTTAGATTGGGCTAGAGTAGCTACAAAATCCCTCGTTTTTTTCCTATCACATTTTAAGACACAAGAGCCATTTAATTTTCCTTGAAACACAGCTTCGTCCATTGGTGAATGTTATAACCACACCAAGGCCAGTGCTCAGTCCCTTCTTGCTAATGCTTTTTGCCACGTTGGCCAGGCTGGATCACACTGAAGGCCTCCCTTTGCTTTCAAGCATGTTGCAAATGCCAGTATCTAGAGAATGAAAAGTCCTTCCCTTGATACTTCTTTCCCAGTCAACATCCAACGTTTGCCTGTTATGTCCCTGCCTGACATGACCCACACTGCTTTCTTCCTTCTTTAGCTCCTTATAATCTGGCTTCTGCATCTCCACTCTCGTGGCCAGTTACCACCCCCCATCCCGAATCCAGTGCCTTTTCTTTGTTGTCACCTTGCTCGTAGTCGCTGCATTTTCTCCTTGCTCTAGGCATGGCTCTGGTACCTACAAGGGACCCATGGCAGTTTCTCTCTGTTCATTCTCAATACTTCAGTGATCACCTCTATGCTAACAGCCACATCTCTGTGGCTAAAGCTCTGGTACCACATTGTGAACTGTTTGTACCAGGATGCTCACATTTGGAATGGCTTGTAATTCCTCCCAAACTGGAGCAATCCTCTCCCCCAGACTGCCCTTTCCTCCTAATGTCAAGACCACTCTGCGTCACACAAGGTGAAGAAAATAAACCCTGGAGTCAGAGAGAGCTTGATCCAAGACTGGTTCTGCCTCTACACGCAGACGATCTTGGGCCAGTTTTGTGACCTCTAAGGTCTTAGACTCCTCGACTGTAACATGAGGATGAAAAGACTCACCTCACAGGGCCAGTGGGAGGAGGAAATGAAAGAACACAGGGGAAAGCACCAAACTAACAATAGGTTCTCATTAAAGACTGGTTCCGCCTTCCCTGCTTCACACCTCCTCCCATTACACCAGGCGCAGTTGTCGGTTTTGATCCTTTTCTTGCCTCTCCCACACATCTAGTCAATAATCAATCATAGCTGAGAATTCAAACAGTGGTTTTCAGGGCGCCTGGGTGGCTCAGTCGTTAAGCGTCTGCCTTCGGCTCAGGTCATGATACCAGGGTCCTGGGATCAAGCCCTGCATCAGGCTCACTGCTCGGCTGGAAACCTGCTTCTCCCTCTCCCACTCCCCCTACTTGTGTTCCCTTTCTCGCTGTCTCTCTCTCAATCTGTGTCAAATAAATAAATAAATAAATCTTAAAACAAAAAAACAGTGGTTTTCAAAGAGTCCTCGGTGCGGTTGTAAGGGATGCCCACAGGCACCCAGAGTCCCAGAGGGTGGGGCCGCGAGGGCCCATTCTTGGTGCTCCCAGAGCAGCTCCCATTTTTCCTTCTTTATAGCTGTGCTTCCGAGTAAACTCTCATCTAACAAAAAGGATTCCTAGGCTCAACATTTGAAACAAATGACCTACTTTTTGCATTTCACAAATGCAAAACAGGGGTCTTAGATAGGAAGTTCCTCATCCATCCCTTCCCACTGCCGAGCCCCCCCCCCAACCAACGGGGGGCCAGGACTTCATCCCACACCCTGATTACTCGACTACGGACTGCTCTGAGAGCACCGCCTAACTGATCAGCATTAAACGGTCCCAAGGTTACAAAAGCTCTTTACTCTACTCTGTATCTGTCCAGGGCTAAACATGGGTTCTACTTATTTGTTCTCCTGTCTCACTCCTCACTCCTCACCCTCACCCTCGTCTTCATTCTAGAAATGTCAGTCCGATCGTATCAGGCCCCTCCCTCCTTGGTGACGCTGTCTGCATGGACTCTCCCGCCCAAGACGCCTCTCGTCTACGCGCACACCCAGATCCCATCCACGCCTCCTAAGTGTGGCTCAAGTCCTGCTTCTTCCTGATGCTTCCCTCCTCGCTGGCCTCTTTCCTGAACTTCGGGAATTTTTATAGCCAATATCAAAGCCAATTTTTAATGGTTTTCTAATTATTTCAGGTCTATATGCCACATTTCTCCAACTAGATCATGAGTTCATTGACTTTAAGAGCTACATTCTGTGCTTTTTTTCTATCTACCAAGGCACTTAACAAAATTCTAGTGATATAATAATATTCAATTTGATTACTAGACAGACTTGCTGATTCTGCCTCAGTTAATTAACACATACACACAGACTGCACATGATGTGCCATGAGCCTTCAGCCCGAAGAGCATCTGCCTCTTGAGGTAGGAGCCAACAACTTTCCCAGCAGGCCCTAACCAACCCCTCGCCCAGGTCATCCAACAGCTCATGGATCGGATCACTGTGTTCTGGTCCACCCGCCGGGAAGCACCTCCTGGCATCCGGGTCCCACCCCCTCAACCCTGGCACGCACCAATCACGGGAGCATCTGTGCCCCCTGTTAAGTTTTACCTGTTCGCTGGTGGCTGGGGTTTCTAGGATTTCAGTCAAGGTCTCGCCTGGCTGGAACCGGATGACATCCACAATTAAACGTTTCGTACTGCAAGGAGACGGGGGCAGAGTTCAACGTCACCAGGTCTTCCAACTTCCCTCGAATGGAGCTAAGCAGCAGCAGCACATGCCTCACAGAGGTCCCGCTGGGCAGCTGCGAACACGAGGCACCAAGGCCCCAGGCTTATTTACGCGACAACTGCGTGAGTACCAGGCTGAGGATTTCTCAGGTGTAAATTCTACTTCAGCCTCTGCCTCTTAGTGGCAAATAAGGCAGCTAAGTCCTGGGCAGAGTATAATAGATAAGGTGACCAGAATTACGACAGGCTTAAAAGGCCAAGGTGATGGTTTCGGCTATGAACAAGTGGACGTGTCCGCCAAGCCCAGGCATCACGGCACTGTATTTACCTCCTTCTTCCCACTTCCAATACTCACTTCAGCAGGATAGTCCGAGCGTCCATTTCTGCATCCTCATCCCCAGGCACATCAAACTTGTTGGTCAGCGTGAGAGACACTTCTGTCTTCGCCAGCGCCTCCTTATTGGGGTCATTTAAATTGCCAGCGCCCTCTCCTACAGTTGGCGGGGGGGGGGGGGGTACAGAGGTCAGTGTAATGGAGAGGAGATACTGGAGAGGAGACGTTAATACAAGGCCAACATGTATGCTGTGGCAAGAATACCCTCTTGCTGAGAAATAAAAGAAACTAAACGCCAAATGATAAAAGCAAAGGATCTATAAAAAAATAATTTCGTAAATGTTAACAAGTCATTTCAGTAATTGTAATATGACAAGTCTCTCTCCTAAGATATTCTGTTCACTTCCTTTATAAGACTTCTAATTCAATTATAGGACTGTGTGTATAATATCCACATTTAAAAGTCTCTCTTCCACTGGACCTCAGTTCCTCACAGACAGGGGTGGACCACATCTGCTTTCTTCCGTCACACACACTCAGAGCTGGAGGGGGGCAGAGATGGATGAGGTGGCAGTTACAGCCTTCCTCCGGCACCTTCCCTGTCACCTTCCGGGCAGTTAAGTCAGAACTTTACCTATCAGGGACTCGATGGTGGGCACCTCGCCCAGGTCGTCCAGCAGCTCATGGATGGGATCGTTGTGCTCCGGAGCAATGGCGTCCTGATGATCCAACAGGAGCTGCACCGAATACTCAGGAGTCAAGTCCATGAACAACACGCAGCCCATCAGCCCTCAGCCCCACCAACAAGGCCGAATAGCACAGAAGGGATCGGATAACAAAGCTCCTGCATTCAAAGAACTGAACAGGCCAATCCCCACCAAACTAACCCAAGTCAACAATGTAACTCATAAAGCATCAGGCTGGCCTCTGTTGAATGACTTATGGGATAATGCATGGAGAAGAAATACCGGTACTCACTCAACCTCAAGGATGAAGGGATTTAAGTGGACCCTACATGGGCAAGAACAACAAACCCCACGGACTGCAATATCTAAAGTCATAATGTACCCTACAAGTTCAAATAACTCACATGCATACTCATACTTAATGTGTGCTGTTTACGGCATCTCTTAGTTCAGAGAAAAATGCACTGGACCCGTGTTGTGCTCATCTTAGGGGCACTGAAGCAGAGCCTTTAAGATACTCTTACCCCCAAGGAAAGCCCTCAGAGAGGATAATACTTGCAATTTCCTTTACCTTTTTTTTTTTTTAAAGATTTTATTTATTTGTCAGAGAGAGAGAGAGAACGCGAGCGCACAAGCAGGGGGAGGGGCAGAGGGAGAAGCAGGCTTCCCGCTGAGCAGGGAGCCCGATGCGGGACTCGATCCCAGAACCCTGGGATCATGACCTGAGCCAAAGGCAGACGCTTAACTGACTGAGCCACCCAAGGCTTTACTTTTTATATATTTCCTCCTTTCCTGTTCTATTTATTTATTTTTATTTTTTTTTATTTTTTAAAGATTTTATTTATTTGACAGAGAGAGACATAGTAAGAGAGGGAACACAAGCAGGGGGAGTGGAAGAGGGAGAAGCAGGCCTCCCGCGGAGCAGGGAGCCCAATGCGGGGCTCGATCCCAGGACCCTGGGATCATGACCTGAGCCGAAGGCAGACGCTTAACGACTGAGCCACCCAAGTGCCCCTCCTGTTCTATTTATCCCCAAAGGAGAAAGGAACGAATTATAAAAATGTTGGGGAAAAAAGGAGCACCCAAGGGAAAATCACTCTAAGGGCCACAGAGGAAAAACTGGGTATTTTAGTTGTTAGAAAAATAACACCGAGGGCCAGGATAAATAGATCAGTGCTCACAACGGTGATTCTGGAGCCTACCCGTGGCGACCTGTCTCAACAAGCCTGTGGTAGCGTCCAGGAACTTCATTTGTGACCATAAGCCCAGGTGACTCTGATGCAGAGGGCCTGGGATTACTTTGAGACACTTAGCAGATCTTGTTAATACGCAAAGAGAAATAAGGCAGATGTGATGTCAGCAAGATCAAAGGAAGGCGAAGTATCTGGCTTTCCAGAGATGGTATGCAGCACCCAGGGAAGGCAATTAAAGATAGAGCAACGACATTAAGTAATTAAAGAAAAAATACTTACAGTGTGGGTGTTGATGATTTCACCAATGGAAATGTAGATCACTGGTTTGGTAAGGGTCACTAAATCAGAATATTCATCCACATTAAATTTATCCTGAAGCTCTGGGACATCACAAGCAGTTTGGAAAAACCGTCTGAAAATAAACACGAGAGCCAGATCCCCGGGTGACACATATGTGAGGAACTGACAAGAGGACATCCCACAAACCTCTGGAGCAATGAGTTCAAAGAGGAGACCGTCAAGGCCCAGGATTCTAGAGAAGCTGCACATGTTTGCTGCGCTTCATGGCCTTAGGGCGGTGGTTCTAATAACTTCTCCCTCCACCCAGTTTTAATTCCACCCACAAGAACTGCTCACCCGTAATTTAAAACCGTTTGCAAACACCAGAGTCATTAGGCAAACCAACTTTATCTCTAAGACAGTGTCCTGAACTCACAACTGGATGTTTAATTTACAAATGTTGAAAGCACTCTCCGATTGTTCTCTGATTACAAATTAACACACGTGCCTAATGCAGGTTCATTGCTTTTATGTTAAGTGCCGTCTATTCCATTGGAATACATTGTAACAGCTCAAAATCCTCTTCATCACCTCCAGGGGCTATGAGCACATCAAACTCGTATCCTACAGCATGGCAGGGTCCAGGGAAAGCTAAAAGTGTGGTATTTAATCTTGTCCTGACACTCAAGAGATAGAAACACCCCCGCAAGTACCTTATCCTTTTCCCCTACCTGAATTTCTGGTAGGATTGGGAGAGATACTCATTAATGATGCCCAGGTGAGCATTATCTCCCAGAAACATCTTATTGGAAGCAGCATGCTGGAGCATCTTTGCAATGGAGCCAAGGTTTCGGCGTTGGTCCGTGGTGAGCTGGCCTCCTGCCGACAGGTCAATGATGTCAAAGGCATCAGGAGCAACAATGGCTGGATTCATGTATCGATAGTAAAGCAAGTTACCAAAAATCTGGGAACAGATGGAAAAGAAAGACGGGTATTAAAAACCACTCCACCAAATAAGCCACAAAAGACTTTGCTAGCAAAGAAAACCAGAAAATGCAGTCCTGTGAGGAAAAATAAACACTATGCTCACACACACACACACACACACACACACACATGCACGCACTTTCTCTCAAGGTCTGAAAACAACCAAACATCCTCGGTTGGATACAGAGAAGAAAATGAGAACAGAACGGAATATCACTACAATGAAAAAGCAGGTTCAGAAGGTAACAATGATAGACTTAAAGTCTGTCACTGAGTGTTTTAGGGCATTCTTTGTTCATAGATCATGGCAGCAAATAAGGCTGCTGTCGCCCACATGACCTAATTAGCATAGTGTAATCTGTCCAACCCCCACCATCCTCATGCTGCAGACTTCAACGGTGGACAAGTTCATGCGTCTGAAATTAAAGTCACTCAACACACATCTCCTCCACAGAAGAATTCAAGGACAGTTACAGCATTTCCCCTGGAGTTTCATTCCAAAAAAAAAAAAATTTAATTCACCTGAATAGAAAGTCTAGAATCGAGGCCTCATTGTAGGAAAGCACAGAACTAGGAAAGAGAAGAAAAAAGCGTTCAGATTAAGGAAAAAAGAAGAAAAAAAAAAAAAAAGGAAGGAGCACAGCCGAGTGAGAAAAGAGATTTATCAGCAACAGCCTTAGCAGAAAGCATGGTGCTTGCTGCCATTCACCCGGCCACCAGCAGAGGGAGCAATTCTTCAGCGAAAAGACAGGACTGGAGAAATTTATCTCAAGACAGGAAAATCCACCTCCTCTACTTGTTGGACGTCTGTGTGCGAAACAATAAAGGAGCTACAGAGGGACCAAGAGAGGTACCATTTACTATTTACAATCACTTTCAAGAGCTCACTGCCAGAATCTATGCTTGCCCACTTGCTGTCGGGCCTTGTCTTCTAACATTCTTCTCAAAGGGCTGCTGGAGGACAAGGATGTGTAACAAGGATGTGCCAACGTCCAGATTCTTACCTTCAGCAGCTCATCCTCACCGGCATCGGGGAACTTCTCGTGTAACGAGTCCTTCAGCACTTTGGCAATGAAGCGCATCCCGTAACTGTGGGATGGACAAAACTCGATGAGAGCCGCCGGGTGGGGGTGGGGGGGTGGGCAGACGGGCAGTCATACTGGGCTCTGTCTGGGGTCATGACTCGGCACTCACGGGATTTTGTCCACGGAGCTGATGATGGCTGAGAGGAACTTGTCTGTCACGGCCCGCATGTTCCTGATGGAGTTGTCTAGCCGTGTCTTGACCTCTTCATGAGCCAGAGCCTGCTCAGGGGTCACATCATAGGGCAGTTTGCTGGGAAAGCAAAAATCATCCCCAACTGTGTTAGGTAACAGCCAGAACAGCCCAAGGTAGGACTGTGCCTTTCAGAAACAGAAAGACCTAGAGAGATCAGGTAAGCTGCTTGTGCTCACAGAGCTGGTAAACAGTGGGGCCAGAATCTGAGCTCAGCGTTTTCAGCTGTGAACTAGGCGCCTAGAACTATGTGCCAGGCACTGTGACAGGCCCTTGGGATAAAAGATACATAAGACACGATAGCTTCCTGAGTCTCTAACAGTCTGGTGGGAGAGACACACAGATACTGGTAAACATATTGTGCTATATAAATAAGAAGCTGACCAAGTGCCACAGAGCAGGGGGCTGCCACTCAAGATGAAAGGGATGGAGGAAAACTTCGGTGAGGCAGTGACACCTGAACTCAGGAAAAAGGGAGAAACACTGTCCTCCAGGAAGGAAGCTCAAATGCAGAGCAATGGAAGAGAAGGAGAAATGAGGTGGTCAAGTAAAGAGGGACCAAGTTGTGGAGGGCCCCATACGTAACACTGAGAGGTCTGGACTTTCCTGGAAGCCAGGGAGAGCCACTAGAAGACAAGAGACCTGAATCTGAGGAAGATTTCTCTGGCCCCCCCCCATAAAGAATGCATTAAAGATGGACAGTCACAGATGAAAGAGATGGGTTAGTGCCACAGCCTGATTAAGAAATAATGAGGGCATGAAAAAGGATGCAGCAGTGGGGACCAAGGGGACAGATCTGAGATGCTAAGGGGACACAATCAGTGGGACGTGGTGACCCTCTGGGTATTGGTGAGGGAAGTGACAGTTAACATACAGGAACTGAAGCCCGAGGAGCTGATAAGATCCCTCAGGGAGAGTCTGAAGAAACTGGCAGGAAAAGAGTAGACATGCTAGGCTTAATTGGGAAGGACAGGAGGGGCTGAAAGACAAAAACAAAATACACGGGTCAAGGCTCCAGTACCGTCAATGACGTCAAATAGTAGTAATGATTATCCTGGATTATCTGGGTGGTCTAAATCCAATCCTAAGTGTCCTAATGAGACAGAGGCAGGGGAGATTTGACACACACAGAAGAGGGGGCAATGTGACCACAGAGACAGACTACAGTGATCTGGCCACAAGTCAAGGATGCCAACAGCCACCGGAAACTGCAAAGGGAAGGAACGGATTTCCCACTAGAGCCTCCAGGGGGAGCCCGGCCCTGCCGACACCCTGCTTGCAGCCCACTGATACTGATTTTGGGTTTCTGGTCTCCACAACTAGGAGAGAGTTAATTTCTGTTGGGTTAAGCCACCAAGTTTGCGGTAATTTGTCATAGGCGCAATAGCAGACAAGCAGATAGGAACACAACTCCATTTGTCATACTGTGTCTGAATTACAACTAAGCAGACTACCAACACGAGAATTCAGCCAAAATCAATAAAAGCGTTCTGTTTGAAACAACTGGTTATATGGAATTTATAAGAATATCATATATTTTATTACTTGTAAGTTATGTGCTCTATACCTTTTATATCAATAAAATGTGTAACTTTATACGTAAAGGATATTTGATAAAAAATAGTAATGAGCAAAGGAATGAAAGTGCTCAGCACAGTGAGTGGAGTCATAGACCAGACTGTTAAATTTCTCAGATTTTAGAGGCACAGGTTTCCAAGAGGGGACCAGGTCCCGGTCTGTGTGTCTGGTGGCTGAAGCTCAATTATCCGCGATGCCTGCAGGCAGGATCGGCTCCCACTGCATTGTTACACCTCCCAGTTATCACTGGCAAAAAATGTGTTGAAATCCATTTCCATTTTATGAAAAACAAAGTAAGACACCAGTTTCCTCACAGGGAAAAAAAACCCAACAACCTGGAATGCCTACCGGAACTTTGTTCTAAAACAGACTGACTCATGGACCACGAGATCTCCCAATACCCTGGAGCCAGAGCCCCGTCACGTAGGGAAGCCCTGGTGCCCAGTCCAGCACGGCACGCGTCAACCGCATTCCAGGATCTGAGCCTCAGGCGTACAGGGCACAACAAAAATGGACTTTTCACCACATCCAGCAGTGACCTGCCTCCTGGTGACAGACGTACATGTTACTGAGAAACAGATCAGGTGCCAAATGATCCCCACAGGGGATAAGGCCTTTCTGAGCATGCGCAGAGCGGCTGCTCTCTATGCAGAGGGCACCTTCCCCTTTGCCCGGGGGCCAGGCACCTGGAGAGCACGACGCCGGGCAGCACTGTTCAAAGTGTGAGGTGGTGCCAGTCTACAACCCCATCCGGGACGGGAAGGAGCTTGAGCCAGGAGGTAGTCAAGACGCTGCTTCCTTCCCTAGGCAGCTGTGGCTATGAAAAACACCAGCTGAACTCCACAGTGTGCTGAGAGACCCAGGATTTTCAGTTACTGGTCCACAGAGCACACTGTGAGTAGCGATGGTAGGGAGAGCCACCCTCCTCAGCTCCAGAGAACTTCACACACGACCTCACCCTGCTCCACAACCACCAGGAAAAACCACCCTGCACCAAGCTGCTCACCCTCTCCGTCCTCACTCAAGCTGGATAAAACCAGACACATGCTGGCTCTTTGAACTGTAATTTCCCAGCATTACACACATTCTGACACACCTTTCTTTCGATGTGTCCATGCTGGTGGTTAAACTGCCGCCCTAGCCGAGAAATCCCGTTATGTTAGTCCAACCCGCCCCCAGGGTGCTAGGGCCGCTCCACACCATTTCCTCCTCCTCTACGAAACACAGTGCTCTCATGCACCTAAGTTTTCCCGTCCAACTCCATCTCCAGTGATGCCAGTGACCCTTTAGGTTCTGGACCCCCGAGCTCCTCCCACCTCAGAACGTTCAGACATGAATACCCTGCACCCAGCTCTCAGCAAGACTGGCCCCCATCTTAACCTTTAACCCTCAGTTATGTGAAATTTCACCTTCTCAGAGAGGCTTTCCCTAACCACCCTACCTAAGTGAGCTCCCTCTTGTACTCCCCATTATAGTTCCCAAGGCAAAACCTCATAAAACTCTCAATTTGTCATTTCATTTTTAGGTACCTGTCTCTCCCATGCAAAAAACTACGAAGAGGGCAGAGAGCTTGTCTGTTTCGTATACCTAACACAGTGCCTGGCACACAGTAAGCACTCAATAAATATTTGCTAAGTGCGTGGATAAATTACCAGGTCAACAATATAAAGAAGAAGTTTCTAAGAAAAAACTATTTGAACTATTACTTTATAATCAAAGGTTAAATGCTTAAAAAAGACAATTACAGGGCGCCTGGGTGGCTCAGACGGTTAAGCGTCTGCCTTCGGCTCAGGTCATGATCCCAGGGTCCTGGGATCGAGTCCCACATCGGGCTCCCTGCTCCTTGGGAGCCTGCTTCTCCCTCTGCTTCTCTCTCTCTGTCTCTCATGAATAAATAAATAAAATTAAAAAAAAAAAAAAGACAATTACAAAAATACCAAAGGAAAAGGTATTGTGGTTGCCATACCTTGCCTCTCCTGTCTGAGACTCCATCTGATTAACCCAAGATTTGTATATATCCACAGGGTCAGTTTTGATGTTGAGAGACTTGTCGTCCATAATCTCCTTCACGACAGGGGCCAGGATTTGTCTCAGGGCGTTCTGGCCCCGGGCACCTCGGTTGAAACTCACAACCATCTTAATGACTGTAGGATTTCCTGTCACGATCTCTTGAATCTGATCTACTTTTGACCTATAAAACATCAGATACAAATTCAATTTAAACTAATCATGAAATCTATCAATGTAAAGATAGAATATCTATTTAAAGAAAGACCCCATCCCCTGGAAAGAGAAACAGTTGGAAGGAGGTATGTGCTCTTTCTCTAGAAACATTCCCTGACACTGACCTGAACCCAGGACCCTTGTGCCGTTTGCAAACTCAATCACAGGAACCTGAACGGGTCCTTTATTAGATAAAAATGTGGCATCTTCACGTTTGGAGCAGCTTTTTAAAAATCCTATCTTAATATAGAATCTTCCTAAAATCACTTTAGCAAATCTCTTATTCTACCACCTCCTTGAAGCAGCAACACTTTATATTTGTGATTTAAAAACGAGAAGCTGCTCTCGAGTAAGGGTTTCACATAGAGCACAGAGTTAATGGAGGTCAAGGAGAGGTACGGGCAGGCCTGAATCTCAAACTGTGAGTAGGACAGTGGGACGGGGTCCCATGCCCGGCAGCAATCTGTTCATACTTAATCTCCTCCTGGAGTGCGGTCTTAAAGAGCCGTAGGAGCAGGTACTCCTCTCGCTGGTTGGACGCGTAGTTGTACAGGGTGAAAATTACAGAGTCCATGAACTTGGTGGACTTGTTCTGGGGCATCTGAAAAATCAGCTTCGCCAGATAGGTGGGGTTCGTCTGAAATAAAACCAAGGGATACGTCATTTCTAGATAATGTAAAGGCTGGCACAAATATTCACATTCTTTTGAACTTGAAGATTTGGAATGTGCAGAAGTAATAAAGAAAAATAAGACAGCCCTTTGCTCACCCCTCATGGAAGCCAGAAATACTCTCGTAGAGATGTATGTTGGCTAAGGTTTCCTTATGGGAAAATAAATAAGCTAAATCTTATAAGACCAACTCCAGGAGCCACTCACCTGCAATAAATAAAACAGGTGTTGATAGGCCTCCAGCTTCTCTCTCTTCTCCTTGCTCAAAGCCTTGAGACCTCCCTTCTGCTTATTTAGCATCATCATATCAGACAACTGCTCCTTATTTTTTTTGGTAAGTTTTTTACTGTGGGAAACCACATCCTGGAAATGAAAGCATACACATAAATCAAAAAGCTTTGAAAGATGAAACTGGGCACTGTGGGAAAGGTCTTAGAGCACCAAAAAAAACTTGTATGAAAGTCTCTGCACTGGCAGATCCCATTAACTATTTTAGAATCATTACACCGTATCCTGTTTTCAGGACACCAATCAAATCTCCTACTTCCACCTCCCTATTAAGAACTTGCACTGGGGCACCTGGGTGGCTCAGATGGTTAAGCGTCAGCCCCTGGTCATGATCCTGGGGTCCTAGGATGGAGCCCTGTGTCCGTTCTCCCTGCTCAGTGGGGAGCCTGCTTCTCCCTCTGCCTCTCCCCCTGCTTGTGCTCTCTCTTAAATGAATAAAATCTTAAAAAAAAAAAAAGAACCTGCACCATAAAAATGTCCACAGACTCGGGAAACCATCTTCTAGGAATCTAGATTAAAAACAGTCTTAACTACCATAAAAGCTACGTATTCACTAAGACGTTAACTACAATGTTATTTGTAATAAAAACTTGAAAAACAACCTAAATGTCAGATAGGTGCTGCCATTAAAGAGAGTTATTTATGACTACTGATCACGTGTGAAGCATCTTATCCTCTAACAGTAAGCGAAAATGGGGGATACAAAACGACCGTGGGGGGTGGCATAAATTATGGGATGATTTTTATATCTTTTTTTCTATGTAAAATTTTGCTACTGAATTATCTCATTTCTTATGTAATTTTTAAAGAATGCATGGCATTCGCTGAGAAGAAAAGCCAGCCTCCACCCCACCTGCAAGTCAGAACGGGTGAGGCAGGGGGTACCAAGCAGGACAAAGGGCCCCAAGGCCTCTGCTGGCGCTGGACCATACCTGCAGTGTGATTTTATTTTTCACGAGCAGTCCAATTTTGATATCCATGAGATTGAGGTCATTCTCCAGCTGTTGGTTAGAACGAATGAGGGTAATGACCTCTTCCCGCATCTTCATAAGATCAAGCTCCTCCTGAAAATCTTGGTCACTTTGGTCAAGAAGGTGGACAAATTTTCGGACCACAATCATTGGAGGATCCTCAGCATTGACTGACAGAAAGAAAGTATGAGTCAGACATGTAATGGAATTACCAGAAGAAGTTCTAAGTCCTGGGGAAATGTCAGCACTGTCTTGAAAAAATAACTCTTAGACACACATAAGATATTTATTTTTGAGATGTGCAAAGACAACCAGCAAGTGCAGTCTTCTCGGTCATGCTACTGCTACGTTATGACAAAGGTTAAGACGGCAAGCAACAAGACATAGAGCCACGGGTTAGCAAAGGGACTTACATCACAAGCAGCACCCTAGCCCCCAAGCCTTGCCTTCAGGACCAGAAAAGAGATCCGTGGAGAATACCCAGAACCTGATGGCTCTCAACCACTGCCTCAACTCTTGTCTGCCGAGCACAGTTACTCACTGAGAGTCTTGTAGTCATCACGAGCTTTGTTTGCCCGAATAAAAGCCTGGATTTTGATAATGTCATTTATCTAAGGAACAAAGAAGAAGAAATTCCTTTGTTCATTTGTTCACCAAAAATATAGCAAAACTAATTCTACTGGTCCTTATACCCAAGGGTGCTTACGTGGTCTCGGAAATACTGCAGGCGATCTCTATAGCGCTTTCTAGCCTGGTGCATCCTTGCCAGAGACTGAATCTGTGGGGAAGGGATCCTGGAAATTAGAACAGTCCTTCTCAACACAGAGCACACTCACATCCCATGCTGAGAAACGCTGTCAGACTACCATACCTTTACAACTTCATCTTTGTGGGCGCGCAGGTAAGCTAAGCGATCTTGATACGCCTTCTTCTGCTTGTATCCCCTCCATTGTGACTGAAACCATCAAACATTACAGTGGACATATTACTTCCCAAGGATTGGAGGGAGTTAAAAAAAAATCTCATCTTCATCAATTACTCAAGTGCAATTCACGATGAAGCTTTCCAAAGGACCACAGCCAGCGGTGACAGGGGAATGAGGGCGTGGGCTGTCCCTCCACCAGGAGAGCACAGGGCTACCTCCCACTTCCCTAGGGTTAGCACAGCACTTCATGCCTTTCAGGGGCCCCACACAGGTTCTCTTACTGGCTCCTTACAACAAATCAGGTGAGGAAGGTAAGTATAAGTATCCCCATTTACAGATGAGGAAGCAAACTTAGAGGGGCTCCCCACGGCCTGGCAGGGGTGGGGCCTTGGTTCCTCACCTGGAATTCCTCCTGTGACACCATGCTACCCTGTCACTGTAGTGAAACCAAAGTTGTTTCCCTCAAGATTCAAATCTAACACAAAGGAACAGTGTTAGAAGACAACAAGGTACGGGAAGAACTGCCTCTGGG
Organism: Neomonachus schauinslandi; assembly: GCF_002201575.2. Classification (NCBI taxonomy): domain Eukaryota; kingdom Metazoa; phylum Chordata; class Mammalia; order Carnivora; family Phocidae; genus Neomonachus; species Neomonachus schauinslandi. The sequence continues at coordinate 138,807,811 of NC_058411.1, forward strand.
CCAGACAACTCATCACGAAAACCATCCAGCGCACTCTGACTATTCTGATTACAGCAGTAAGAAAGAGGAAGTACTTGTCAAAAAAAGGGAGAGACCAGAAGTCAGAGGGCAAAAACCACTCTCGTTCGGTCCTAAGAGCTGCCTGCTTCTTGCCCTGCTCCAGAAGCCCCCCCTGCTGTCTGCACAACCGGCTCTGAGATACCTGAATGCAGGTGATGGCAGGGATCTGTTTCTTCAGGAAGTTCATCCTGGATCGGAACTCCTGTCGAACCAAGTATCCGCGGCAGCAAGCCTGCAGCCTGGTGATCAAGCCTTCGTTGGCTAGCCAAAGCTGTTCTCGGTTGTACGCAGCTGTCACCCCAGAGATGGAGCTCTGAAAAAGCATCCGGTCACATTGGAGGACACACGTTAACCACTCTCATCCACAGCACACACACCAACACTCACAGCTTTCTAGGTCTGTCCCACATCTCTAACGAAGCAGTGGGAATGAAGACTTCAGGTCTATTTCTCAGGGCCAAGTCGTTCTCACGTCCAAAAAAAAAAAAGTTACACACACACACATGTGATCTTTACACACACACATGTGATCTTTACACACTCACCTACACAACACTGCCTGCCAGGAACGGTCCTTGCTGACAAGAGGACAGAATGGCAGGTACAACACAGGGCTGGGCACCGAGTCCCTGAAGCCCCCAGAATGCCCCAGTGGAGGACGGACACGGCAGGGGAATGGGAGCCTAGAGTGTGTGCACTGGGACCACGGGCACCAGAGAACCAGCACACTTCCCAACAGAGGAACAGAGCCAGGAGACTTCTTTTTAGAGAAGCGCACTGTTACCAGAGTAGCTGGCAGGGTAGTGTGAGCGGGTGAACCAGGCTGCTGCTGATGTAATCCGCGAGGGGTGAGCCGGGGCTGAGGGGGGCAGCGGCAGCGAGAACAGCGGCAACATCTAGTTATCCCCCTAATAGCCACGTTCCCCTTTTCCTTGGTATCAGAGCCTTCATATTGTTTCCTGGCCAACAACAGGTGCTGTTAAAAGACTACACGGGCTGGGGATGCAAGCAGCTCACACGGGGTATGCACAAGTAGTCTGGGAAGACCTTTGGGAAAGCTCCCCGAGAGAGACAGGGAGCTTTGCTCTCCTTCCCTTCCTCCTACTTCCTGCCTGAACTGGTAACTGGACGGTTGGTGCTCCAAGCGGTCATTCTGGATGACAAGGTGACCTTGAGGGTGGAAACCCCATGCTGAGAATGGCAGAGCAGACAGACGGATCCTGGGAACAGATGGCTCTGTGGAGCCACCACACCTTCGCTAGACTGCCTGACTCCAGAATTATTTTATTTGAGGAAAAAAATACACCTTTATATACTGCAGCCTGTTTTTCTGTGAGACCGTGTGTGAGGTGTCTACTGGACTTCTAGACTGCAAATGGAAAGGCAGGGCCGGTGGTTAGAAGGACTGAATTCTGGAGGTACAAGATTTGGGGTTCATAAGTGCAAAGGAGAGAGCTAGAGCCACCGACCTGAATGAGGCCTCACAGGAAGAATAAGCAGAAGAAGAGAAGGAGGCCAGTGGCATCCTAACGTGATTCAGTGGAGGGAGAGAAGGCAGGCAGCGAGGGAGATTGAGAAGGAGCCCTCGCCAGTGGGAGAATCAGAAGAGAACTACACTGAAGAAGCCAAAAGAGTCGCAAGTTTAAGGAAGAGAACACAGTGAGAGGTCAAGTATGAGGAGATCTTCTAAGAGACCCTGGCAATTCAAAGGCTATCGGTAAGTTCTAAAGCAAGAGTTTGACTAAAGTAAAAGCTGGACAGGAAACCGTACTGCTGTGAGCTAAGAAGTGAATGGTAATGGGGAATGAATCAGTGAGGGGCCAGACTACCTTTTAAGGCATTCAGCAAGAAACAGATGACAAATTTGTAGGCAAGGCCAAATCAGGAAAAGTCCATAGGCTTTAAAAATATTTTTTTTCCTACAATGAAGGCAACAAGACTATGTATGCAGGCTACTACTCAGAAGTATATGCCGGGGCCAACGTCATCAGCATCATGGGGGAGCCAGTCAGAAATGCAGATTCTCCGGCCTCATCTTACACCCACAGAATCCGTCTCCACTTTACCAAGATCCCTGGGACACACACACACACACACACAATTCAGAGAAGCACAGATCCAGGTTACATATGAGAATAACTGGAACTATGAGAGGAGAAGGAGTACAAGGTGGGTGAGGAACTGGGAGAATGAAATCAGAGACAAGATGAACAATAAGCTTTGGGCAAGAAAATGATTAAGGAATTAATGAAGACCCAGAGTCACTGAAAGTGCGGGAAGTGGAGAGTGTGAGAATCCAATTCGATAGACACTTTTTTTTTTTTTAAGAGAGGTTAGTTCCTGCACCAAAGTGAAGCAACATCCCTCCCCTGTTTAAAATTCTAGTTAGGTCTGTATGCAAAATACTAAGCAGGAGTGTCTCTGTGGAAGTTAATGAGCTAATCAAAGGGGTGTGTGACTCAAAGTTAAAAATCACTGCTAGAAGAGGTGGCCTGGCTTCCTAAATGGGCACGTTAGGCCCTGGAAACTCACCTGAGCCTTTCCTCACATGCCAGTTAACAGGCCCAGGACGGCTCGTCTCCCCATAAATGGCCCTTGTTCCCCCCAGTCCTTGGGGTCCATCCCCAAACAGTCCCTTCCCCTCTTCCGCGCCTGCTGAAGTATTATCAGTGCTGTCTTTCTCCAGAGCAAAATTAACTGCTTCCACACATTCCCGCTATGTCACTGTTTTTGGAGCATCTGTTTCTGTCTGCCTCACACCGCAGGACTCAGTCCCATGTTGCTGTCACCACCACACTGGGAACGCAGAAACTCTGACACATCTTTGCATCCCACTCAACACTCACAGAGTTCAAGGGCTTTCGTTTAATTTCCTCACGGTGAAATCATTAGCAGAGAAGATGAAACACCGACCGGGAAGAGGAGAACTTCAAGCCCAAGACAGAAACTCATCCCTCTGCCAGATGTTCTGAATGAAGGGACTATCTCACTTTTTACACACGTGGGCACTGCAGTTCTTCTTCCCAGGAGCTGGAAATGCTGCTCAATGGAAGCAGATGGCCTGTACTGTCCTCTCTCTCTAGGAATCTCTGTGCCTATTAGTAACGTGTCTCAGGGCGCCCCACAGAGCACCTGACTCTTGATCTTGAGGTCATGAGTTTGAGCCCCACCGTGGGGGTAAAGATTACTTTAAAAAAATAAATGAAGTAGAATAAAATAAAAATAACATTTCTAACTATGGCCTACAGGAGCTCACTGAACACCTTCCCTCGATACCTTTTCCTCCCTTTTAATGTTCATTAGACAACTCCAGTTTAATGCACGTGAGCTCAGCACCAACTGATGTTAAAAGTGCTCAACAGCCCATGAAGGACAAGATACGTGGGTACTCTACACACAAGCCCCGCAAACTTATCGGTGCATTTTAAAAACCAGGAGTGGGCATGAGACAAGTACAGACGTGACTGAAATTCAAATCCAAGTTGGTTAAATTCTGAATTACTATGAAGTTTTTGGGGAGGGCTTAAATGAAGTTGGAGGGGGAAAGGAAAGAGAATTTTAAAAAGATTCATCGAGGGGGGCGCCTGGGTGGCTCAGTCAGTTGGGCGTCTGCCTTCGGCTCGGGTCGTGATCCGGGGGTCCTGAAACCGAGTCCCTGCTCAGCGGGGAGTCTGTTTCTCCCTCTCCCTCTGCCCTCCCCCCCCCCCCGCCGCTTGCGATCTGTCTCTCTCACTCTTTCTCTCAAACAAATAAATAAATAAACAAAATCTTTAAAAAAACAAACAAAAAAGATTCATCAAGGAGCCTGGCTGGTTCAGTGGGAAGAGCGTGCACCTCTTGATCTCAGGGTCGTGAGTTCGAGCCCCACATGGGGTGCAGAGATGACTTAAATAAATAAACTTAAAAAAAAAATCATCAAGGGGGTGACGCTTGAGATGGGTAGAAGTTTGACAGATGCAGATGTCGGGGAAGGGACCTCTCATGACAGTGGGGACTTGTGTTGTCCACGACCACGCCCCCATTGCTTAGATGAGAGCCTGCCACACTCAAGGAGGTGTGAGTAACTGCTGAATGAATGAGCAAACAGTAAGAACCAACAGCATAAGCAAACACACAGAGGATGGGGAAAAAGCACTTTAAAAGCAGCCATAAAAAAAATGCTGAGCTAATTTGAAAGTGCAGGTTATATTCTAAAACAGCATGGTTTGGAGTTTGTGGAACAGTCAGAAAAGACTGGGAAGGCAAATCAGAGAGATTAACAGTCACTGCATTTAACAAGGAGTTAAAGAAACTTTTCATTTTTCTTTTTTTCTGATCATCCAAGTTTTCTTTAATGAGCACACAATTTACCTGACTTCATTCTACAGTTTAATCTAGGCCCTTAGTCATTCCCCCAACCACTAGGGAAAAAACCAGTCCACATAGTTCGTTATATAGCCTTAATTTTAGTTTAGGTCTTCTAACCACAGGCCCTGTCCTTCTCACTAATATTGGCTCTAGAACACGTTCTCTCAGCTTCTTCTCTTTGTGAGGAAATGCGACCTACCTGGATCTCCTCCCGAGAAAGCTGCATTGAATTCTGCACGAAGTCTGGGGGTTCCTCCCATCTTCCTTCCTGGGTCTCCAGGTTGTGGTAGTAATGGTATCCACCTTTCACCCAGTGCTTCACCCACTTGCTGTTATTATCTCCTGACAGAAAATAAAGGAAAGATAAAAGAAACTCAGAGCCACACTTCCCACACTCACATATCTAACACTGCAGGATTATTCTGGCCAGGGTTAACAGTCTAAATAGAACCATTCCAAAAACCTGTTCCTTGCATCCATAAGAGTAAAGGGGAATCCTAAGTCCCTCTAAAATCATGGCTTCGTTATGTCTCATTTAGCTCACTCATTTCTACGTTATAAAAAGAAAATATGAAGTCCAACTGTGGAACTGACCTTGACTAACTTTGTTCCTTTCAAAGCCAGTATCTAAGACCTTGTGTGTCAGAAAACTATTCTGATAAAAAGATTTGCAACCATTCGGCCTCTCCAGTTAATAAAAAAAAAAAGGCCATGCAATGGGATGAAAAATCTTATCTTTATTCCTCTCTTTCTGCAGATAAACTACTTTTATATAGACTTACGCAATCAGAACTAATGACGCCCTATGAAAGATAAATTGTCAAAGACTTGGATGCTTTTTGCCTTTTCAGAAAATTGACCTTTTTAACACAGCTGCCCTTAAGGCGGGTGGGGAGGTAAGAATTAAAAAAAAAAAAATTTTTTTTTTAAATGTTTTATTTATTTATTCATGAGAGTCAGAGAGGCAGAGGCAGAGGGAGAAGCAGGCTCTCCGCCTAGCAGGGAGCCCGATGCGGGACTCGATCCCAGCACCCTGGGATCATGACCTGAGCCGAAGGCAGACGCTTAACCATCTGAGCCACCCAGGCGCCCCCCAAAAATTTTTTTTTAAATAGGGATATTATCTCCTTAGGGGCTTTAAAATAAGCCTAAATACTGTGCCTCTACACTAAAGTGTATTTCCCTACAGCTGACCCCTCCCAGATTCAAGCTTTTCCTTTCAAGGCACATATTTACATCCCCATAACTCACCTGCTGCCAGTTTCTTCTTCTTGGCCTCAGCAAGGTCACTCTGGTAAGTCTCACCACATTCAGGGATGACTCCATACAAGCCGACATCAGGGGAACGAAGGGCACTCAGGGTCTTACCAACATCACCACTCTCCACTGCCTCATTAATGGCATAGATTCCTAGGGCAACTATCCCGGAAGAGAATTGTCACCAGAATAGTTTAGAAAGTGTCTAAAGCCACACACTACTTCACCAACTGTTCGCCTACTGGCAAACTGCCCCCTGCCCACACCCCATCTCTCTATCAAGCTGAATACTGAGGTAGGGAGCCCGGCGCCACCCCCACCCGCCACAGAAACAGAAATAAACCACTGATACGTACACCTCTGTGCTTCTTGGGTGTCTTTGTTGGACTGCCAGATTCCACCTTGAATTTCATCCAACCACAACACAGCTGATTCGTCCTGGGTTTCCTACGCACCATGAAAAAGCAAAAACAATATCAGAGTTATGGAATTAGGGTACAAGAGATCAAGGGGGCTTCTGAGACTCAATCAGATGTAGAAGTTTCAAACACACAAGACACATCAAATAGTCAACTGGGAGAGGCTGGGCATCAAAAACCTGGTAAAAGATTACAAGAGACCTGCCTCAGGTGCAGGTGATGGGGACATGAAGCTGAAGCAAGTGGTTCAGGAGGTCAAGAGCAGCTAGAAGTGGCAGAAGGACCAAACTGGCAAGGGCCTAGGGACTTTATTAGTGTGACGAGGGCCATGCTATGAATATGAACATGTGGTATTTTTCAGAAAGCCCCCTTTGCCAAAATATTGAGATTCTCTAGGACTGTTGTTTTTAAGAGCATCAGACTTTATCACAGGAAAAGCCAGAAGCCATAACAGGCAATCTAAACATAACCCCAGTTTATATTCTAAAACTTGAATGTTAAATCAGTTGTTGGAAACTTAAAAACACATTTTCACACCGAAACATAACAAACAGTGATTAGTTTCCTCAGCATGGCCAACAAAAGCCTCACAGGTCCATAGTGCAGTCTGAATTGAATACCGGGGACACAAATGAAATAGTAGTGTTGGCTTACTTCCCTCTTTCTAAAGACACCTTAGACTCTTTTTTTTTTTTTTTTTTTAAGAGAGAGAGAGCACATGAGCTGGGTGGGTGGAAGGGGCAGAGGGAGGGGGAGGGAAAGAATCTAAAGCAGGTTCCTCACTTAGCACGAAGCCTGACATGGGGCTCGATCTCACAACCCGGAGATCATGACCTAAGCCGAAATCAAGAGTGGGGTGCTTAACTAACTGAACCACCAAGGTGCCCCCACTTTTTTTTCAAGTAGCTTATTGGCAATTGTTTGCTCTGAAGGGCATTTTAAGTAGAACTGTTTGCCAGAAGTATCCTTCTCTAGTATCTTCCAGTTTCCACGGATCTGGCTACCACGCTCTGATTTGGGCACGTGGCTTTGGGATTAGCCCCAGGGACTCTGTGCTGTGAGGGGCAGGCAGCAGAGCTGATACTCTGCCGTCTACCTAGGCTCAGCCTGAGTCAGAAATGCAAACCTCTGATACCAACTTAGCTTTCAACTGTCTCCAACGGGGCTGTCTGTTTGCTCATGTTTCCAAAAGTCAGTATAGGAAGCACCGGCTCAGGAGATTAAGATGGCAGCCTTCTCCACAAGAGGTGAGACACCTCAGGTTTTCAAGTGGCCAGGCTGACAGAGTCATATCTGAGATGATCCTGGCAGATCCAACAAAATTAACTGCTTCTCAGGCTTGAGCTAATAGCAATCGGGGTAAATGGCAGATCAAAAATCCATCCTGACTGTTTGGTGTAAATACAATCTGACAATCAGACACCTGGGGTCAGGCACTACAACTCTGATGCTGGATGAAGCAGGGTCTGGGCTTCGAGGCAAAATGGGCCTTTTCCCTGCCCTCAGGAGGCCCACCAGCCGAAGTCGCCAAGCTCAGAGAAGACTTCACTTTCCCCGCCACATTATTGTGGAGGGAGACACAATGTTTCCCTCAGCAGAGCAAAGCTGTCCCCAATTCCTGCAATTTATAAAGCACACTGGTGACAGGATAAGGCCAACGGCAGGCCACTGACATTGAAAGCAGTGATTTACTCCTTTCAAATGCAGAGTTTTACAAAGAAAGATCATTTAAAGAAATTAAGGTAAGTGCTGGGCTTAGAATCCTAAGAGGCACCGTCCCAGTTTTAAGAAACTGACAGTCGGGAAAGGAAAAGAGTACGCAGACAAATAGAATGCAAGAACAAATCACCAAAGAGCTGCAGAAGTTCGTAAACTCCTACCACCAGTCCCTTTTCGTTACTGAAAACAGAAAATGGCCACACAGAATCCCCCTAAAATCAAACGAATAAATACTGTAAATGCTAAGCAATAGTTTCAATGTGACACAAGAGGATGAGTCAGCTACAGGTTTGTGACAACATAAACAGAGAAATCCTACGCTAGAGGGCTGGAGGTGCAGTCTCCAACAGAGGTAGCCTGAAAATCCTCTCACATTAAAACATTAAGTATTTCTACAGAACCAGGCTCTTTTGGGTTTGCTTTTAAGTTAATCACACATCAGATACCTCTGAGCAGAATCTGCTGTACGCAGAGCTGGGAGGTTTGGCACAACGTTCCTTGCATTCAGAGGAGGGCATAACTCATCAAGAATTCTGACCATTCAGAGTTGTGCCTTCTCTGCCCCAGGCAGACTAAAGCAAAACAATTAATGCATATCCATGCATACTCCCCTAAGAAACAAGTGACAGAGCTACAGTATGGAAGGCAAAAGAAAGAGAACAGATGGGTGTCTCGGCTGTTGTCAGGGAAAAATGATACAGCAATACAAGGAAAGAGAGACGACATATATCACCTCATCCCAGTGTAAGGAAAGAACAGGTTCTCTCAGCTCAAATCAGATCAAATAAGATGACAAAAGCCCCAGGTCCTCCTGCACGCTCTAAAGAGATCACCCAAGATTAACACAAATCATTCAGCAGGAGGTTAAAACTCTGGGCTAGATGTTGTGGAGATTACGGAGATAAAAAAGATTTAATGTGAAAATGCTACATAAAATATGCTGAAATACTGCCCCCTAACAATGCTAAGGCTTAGCACACTGGCTCCATTTCAGAAGAGGTAAAGAGATAGAAACCAGAAATAAGAATCAAAAAGTGGGCAATGATGCAGGTAAAAGAGGTGCAGAAGCCACAAAATATGGAAAAAGTAAAGGGACAAGGAACAAAAGAATGGCTATCGTGTGTGTGTGTGTGTGTAAAGCACAAACTCACACACCTCTAAAGGGCACTTCTTACCCCTTAAAACTTCCTTAGAAATCTCTCCCATTATATGTAGCACAGTGTGCATGTGTGATGATAAAATCTAGGTTGCAGTATATCACGTGTACATATATGTAATATAGTGTTTTCATCGGCTGTCACACATGCAAGCCATGCCACATTATATGAACCATGACATCCATGCTGTATACACATGTAAACACACACACACATGAATCTGAATCTATACAACATACGCACCAATTACGCAACACAAGCACTGAACAATCAGAATGCAGCAGAATCGTAGGGCCCGCTGGGTTAGGTACATTAACCCTTTCGTTACTGCACAGTAGCCGTGTACCAAACAGAGTCTTTCAACATCCCAAACACGGGGACAGCCGCACTGGTGCATACCAGCTGATTTCTAGCTGCATGCATGTCTGTCTGTGTACACACATACTATAGGGTGGGGGAGCAGAACAGAGAGTTACAAGTCATTTGTATCTGTAATTATAAATGGGTTCCTTGAGAATCCCTGATATCCATGTCTTGGCATTCAGGTATTACTACCCCAGGACTAGTAATCTACTTTTAGCAAGTATTCCAAAAACACTAAATTTAAATGGAGAGAGAAGTGACCATCAGTGAAAATAGCAGAGTAAGGACATCTGAAAATCCTCTCCTACATAAAAGAAACAAAACCCTGGTAAAAATCGTCAACTTTTTCAAAACATCAAAAATTTTGGCTTGCAGCAATCAGAGTTTATTCAAGAAAAAATACTGAGGGCAAAAATGAACTATTGGGATCTCATCAAGATAAAAAGCTTTTGCACAGCAAAGGAAAACAGTCAACAAAACCAAAAGACAACCGACAGAATGAGAGAAGATATTTGCAAATGACATATCAGATAAAGGGCTAGTATCCAATCTATAAAGAACTTATCAAACTCAACACCCAAAGAACAAATAATCCAATCGAGAAATGGGCAGAAGACATGAACAGACATTTCTGCAAAGAAGACATCGAAATGGCCAACAGACACATGAAAAAGTGCTCAACATCACTTGGCATCAGGGAATTACAAATCAAAACCTCAATGAGACACCACCTCACACCAGCCAGAATGGCTAAAATTAACAAGTCAGGAAACGACGGATGTTGGTGAGGATGCAGAGAAAGGGGAACCCTCCTACGCTGTTGGTGGGAATGCAAGCTGGTGCAGCCACTCTGGAAAACAGTATGGAGGTTCCTCAAAAAGTTGAAAATAGAGCTACCATACGATCCAGCAATTGCACTACTGGGTATTTACCCCAAAGATACAAATGTAGGGATCTGAAGGGGTACGTGCACCCCAATGTTTATAACCGCAATGTCCACAATAGCCAAACTATGGAAAGACCCTAGTTATCCATCAACAGATGAATAGATAAAGAAAAAATATATACATGATATATATATATATATGAGATATATAGATGTACACACACACACAGAGGAATATTATGCAGCCATCAAAAAATGAAATCTTGCCGTTTGCAACGACGTGGATGGAACTAGAGGGTATTATGCTAAGCAAAATAAGTCAATCAGAGAAAGACAAGTATCATATGATCTCACTGATATGAGGAATTTGAGAAATAGGACAGAGGAAGATAGAGGAAGGGAGGGAAAAACGAAACAAGACAAACCAGAAGGGAGACAAACCATAAGAGACTCTTAATCTCAGGAAACAAACAGCGTTGCTGGAGTGGTGGGGGGTAGGAGGGATGGGGTGGCTGGGTGATAGACATTGGGGAGGGTATGTATTATGGTGAGCACTGTGAATTGTGTAAGATTGACAAATCACAGACCTGTACCCCTGAAACAAGTAATACATTATATGTTAATAAAAAAAAAAAAGAAAAAACATTGAATTGGGACAATTAAGCAACTGTGAGCTTTGTGGCACTTTAATTGGCTCCACTCCCATCTGTCTCCCACCACCACCACCACACAGACACACACACACACACACACACACACCCCTCCTCCTTCAGAGCCCCATCTATTCCCAGAGATCTGTCATGAGCCAACCTGTTAGATATAGATCCCTAGAAAGCCACAGCAAGGCTATCTTCATCTGAACTGACTTAGAGCTTGCCCAGTGCAAACAGCCTTTTCTCCAGGGGCATTTATCAAAAACAATAAGAGGCACTTGTTTAATATCACAGATGTCTAGAGCAGTGCATAAAAATTTAGGCAAACAATAAGCTAACCAAAAAGCTTAAAAAGAAACGTTTGAGAATGAGACGTCCAGAGAGCTTTGAAAGTCTCTGACATGTTCCTGAGATGGAAATCCAGAAGGCCATAATGCATGTGCAAGCTGTGCACATGCTCAGAAGAGATCCGGTAAGGCTGTAAGGGCTTGGCCTTGAGGTTCTGTGCAAGCATGAAGCTAGGTCTAAGGCAGAATTGTGAACTGCCTGGCTGACCGTTGAAGGTGTGTCCCAACATGCACACACTGGCCCTCAGCAAAGGCTGGGAGCTTTACTGGTTCTAGGCATTTAAAAACACTCTGCCTAGGGGCATCTGGGTGGCTCAGTCCCTTAAAGGTCCAACTCCTGGTTTCTGCTCAGGTCATGATCTTAGGGTCATGGGATGGAGCCCCGTATTGGGCTCCACACTCAGCATAGAGTCTACTTGTCCCTCTCCCTCTGCCCCCCCCCCCATTCTCTCTCTCTCAAATAAATAAGTAAATGAATAAATAAGATCTTTTAAAAAAAAATAAATAAAAATATTCTGCCTAATCATTAGCTGACCTCTAGCTAATCAAGCAGAGACTTCAGTGGCCACACATGACTTAACAGAATTGAAAATCACTAAACAAACAATAGTAACAAAGACAACAGTAAACTCTGAGGATGGAGTAGACTCTGATTTCCAGAGTTGCCCCATTATTAAAATGTCCAGTTTTCAACAAAAAGTTACAAGACATACAAAGAAACAAGAAAGCATGATTTGACAAAGTACAACATCCATTCATGATAAAAACCCTCAACAAAGTAGGTTTAGAGGGAACATACCTCAACATAATAAAGGCCATATATAAAGAACCCACAGCTTATATCATGCTCAACGGTGAAAAACTGAGAATTTTTCCCCTAAGGTCAGGAACAAGACAAAGGATGTCCATTCTCACCACTGTTATTTAACATAGTACTGGGAGTCCTAACCACAACAATCAGACAAGAAATAAAAGGTATCCAAATTGGTAAGGAAGAAGTAAAATTTTCACTGTTTGCAGATGACACGATATTATATATAGAAAACCCTAAAGACTCCACCAAAACACTACTAGAACTGATAAATGAATTCAGTAACACTGTAGGATATAAGATCAACATATAGAAATTTGTTGCATTTCTAAACGTTAATAATGAAGCAGCAGAAAGAGAAACTATCTTATCACTTATCACGACGAGGACTGAATAATGTACAGAACTGTTGAATCACTATCTTGTATACCTGAAACTAATATAACACTGTATGTTAATTATACTGGAATTAAAATTTTAAAAAGGAAGAAAAAAGAAAATTCTATGAAACTACCAAAGTAGAAAAGAAAAAAAAGAAACAGGAAAGCATGGTTCAAACAGGAAAAAAAGGAAACAAAGGCTTAAATCAGCTATTTTAAATATGTTCAAAGAATTAAAGAAAACCATCTCTAGAGAACTTAAAGTATAAGAACAATGTCTCGGGCGCCTGGGTGGCTCAGTCGTTAAGCGGCTGTCTTCAGCTCAGGTAGTGATCCCAGGGTCCTAGGATCGAGCCCCGCATCGGGCTCCCTGCTCCTCGGGAAGCCTGCTTCTCCCTCTCCCTGCTTGTGTTCCCTCTTTCGCTGTGTCTCTCTGTCAAATAAATAAATAAAATCTTTAAAAAAAAAAAAAAAGAACGATGTCTCACCAGAGAATATCAATAAAGAGAAAGAAATTGTTTACAAAAAAGAACCAAAGGAGGAGCGCCTGGGTGGCTCAGTTGTTAAGCGTCTGCCTTCGGCTCAGGTCATGATCCCAGGGTCCTGGGATTGAGCCCCGCATAGGGCTCCCTGCTCAGTGGGGAGGTCTGCTTCTCTCTTTCCCTCTCCCCCTGCTTGTGCGCCCTCTCTCCTGTCTTAAAAGAACCAAATGAAATTCTGGAGTTGAAAAGTACAATAACTGAAATGAAAAATTCACTAGAGGGACTCAGCAGATTTCAGCATGCAAAAGAAAGAATCAGAGAATTTGGAAGATAGGTCGATTTAAGTTAGACAGTTTAAGGAACAATATCCAGTCTGAGGAACAGTAAGAAAAAAGAATGAGGAAAAAGGAACCAAGCCTCAAAAACCTGTGGACGCCATTAATAATACCGATATACGCATAATGGAATTCCGAAAAGGAATTACATGGAATTAGTAATCAAAACACATTCTACAAAAACAAAACAAAACAAAACAAAACAAAAATACAAGACCATATGACTTCACTGGTGAATTCTACCAAACGTTTAAAGAATTGACACCAGTCTTTCAGAAACTCTTCTAAAACCTAGAAGAGGAAGTAATGCTTCCCAGTTCATTCTACGAGGCCAGTATTACCCTGATACCAAAACCAGACACAAAGATATCACAAGAAAAGAAAACTACAGACCAAATTTAAATTAAGCTCTTTTGCGTGCTAAATTTAGAACTCAGATGATTACTTTTAAAACCACTCCCAAAATGGCTCAGAGGAACTGCTAAGCTGAGGCCTAAAAAAAGCCAATTCTACCAAATATGCAGTCTACACGCAGCAGGGCCTGGCAGTGTTAAGCAAATTTTCCTCTAACCCACCCCCCACCCCCTTTCTCCTCCTTTGATGAACTCTGAAAGTTATTCCCCAGCAAAAGGAAATGCTTCAAACTCTAGTCACATCCTCTAATGAACTGTCATGACCCAAACAAAAGGAGCAGTCAGGCTTACAGGACGAGTGAGAGGAGGTACAAGTTATATCCTCCAACGACTCTTTCTTTTTAGAGGTTTCCTTTTTTAGGGAACCAGAGCTAGCTTATTCTCCCAAAGCCCACTCCTCTGTCTGTCAGATATAAGATTCCTTCTGGACTTAAATGGTAGCAAAAACAAAGGCCACCACCACTGGCCTTCCCAAAACCACTGCAGCCAGGCCCCAAGTTAGAGATTCAAAATCAGCACGAACAGAGGTAAAGCTTAGGAATCTGTATTTTAAAAATGACTTTTCAAGTGTTTTAACAATCAGCCAAGTTTGGGAGGCTCTGATCCAAAGGATCCAAAGTTAATATCAAAGACAGGGAACTCCATTTACAACTTCCTACAGCCAACTGATCCCTTTTTCTCAGTTTCCTGACCGCACAATGGGAGTTGTGTTTCAGATCACTGACATGCGGCACAATCACGTGCCTCTTAAATGAAACCTAGTACTTGCTATACTTACAGGATTAGGACATGGTAATGCCAACTACTCTCCTGACAATGGAATCAAAGGGGACCTATCAACATGACAGCATTATGCACAACTCCTCTATCCCAACCCAAACTTAAAGAGCCTGCATAGGTGTGAGTGTATAAAAGCTCCAAAAACACAGAAGCCCTGGTCTGTTTTTCTACCTTTGGCTTCCTAGAAAGAATCTGACCCCTTAAATTAAGAATTTCTATTACAGGGGCACCTGGCTGGCCCTGTCAGTAGAGCAACTCTTGATTTCAGGGTTGTGAGTTCAAGCCCCACATTGGGTGTAGAGATTACATAAAATTAAAAAAAAAAAAAAAAAGAATTTCTTTTATTTCTTCTGCTTGCTACCAGAACCTCATTGTAGGGATCCTCTAAGTCAGAAAAGAAAGGTATCGTCCTCCCAACAACGAATTATTAGTTAGGAAGAACCTAAAAGGAGATCACAATTAGAAAAACAGAAGTAATTATGCCTTAATCATGCAACTAATATCTGGGGGCCTACTATATACAAAGCAACTTCCTACTCAGCAACATGATAAAAAGAGGTATAAATCTTGTCCATTTCCTCAACAAACTAGCTGAGGTAAGACAAACTTTTTAAAAGATATGTTTGTGTTACAATCACCTACGAAAATCTCTATGTTCATTGTAGCATTGCTCCTAATAGCCATTAAGACAGAAACAACCCATGTCCATCAACTGATGAACAGCTAAAATATGCTACAGCCACACAATGGAATATAATTTGACAGTAAAAAGAAATAAATATGTACTACTAATACACGCTACAACTTGGATAAACCAAGCTAAGTGAAAGAAGCCAGTCACAAAGGACCACGTGTTGTATGATTCCATGTACATGAAATGTCCAGAATAGGCAAATCCACAGACAGAAGTAGACTGCTGGTTGCCTTGAGCAGGAAAGAATAAGAGAAAATGAGAAGTGACTAACTAATGGGAGCCAGGTTTCCTTCTGGGGTGATAAAAATGTTCTAAAATTGATTGCACAATTCTATGAAGACAAAACACCACTGACTTGTACACTTTGAAATGCTGAGATCTATGCTACGTGAATTATATCTCAATAAAGTTGTTATAAAAACATGTCATTATCTACTAAAGCTTAACACATGCGCATTCCCTATGGCCCATAGGATGTGAGGGCGATCTGGCTGCAACATCTGTCACCCCATTGATCGCCAGGGTTGATTCGGCTGATCTGGCTGGCTAGGCGGGTGTCCCCTTCCTCCCTCACCGCTCCATGTGCGTCCCTCCCGAAGCTGCGCGCTCGGTCCAAGAGGACAACCTTCCCCGATAGAGGAGGACCGTTCTTCGGTCAAGGGTATACGAGTAGCTGCGCTCCCCTTCTAGAACCTCCAAACAAGCTCTCAAGGTCCCTATGGCCCATAAATTCTACTTCTAAATGTACACCTAATAAAAATGGTACATATATTTACCAAGAAACATGTACTAAAATATTCAAAGAAGCATTACTTGCAATAGCCAAAAAGTGGGAAACAATCCAAAATTTCCAATAACAATCTATAACCACAGAGTGGAATAGTACACAACAATAAGAATAAACTACTGCTTCTTATAACTGCACAGATGAATTTCACTAACATTATGTTAGGCAGAAGAAGCCAGATACAAAAGAGTACATAATGTATGTACTTATATACCATTCAAATACAATTCAAAACAGGCCAAAAAATCAACCATGGTGTTAAAAACCAGGATTGATTACCAGCTGGTGGGGGAGTGGGGGATGGATGAGGGCAGAATGGGATGCATCAGACAGTTCTGTTAAGCTTTTCATAATCTGACTACCAATTACACAGGTATGCTCACTCTTGAAAATTTATACAACTATATACTTACATAACTTATACATTTTTTGGATCTTATACTTCAACACAGAATTTACTTAAAGAGACACAAGATGGGGGTCACCTGGATGGCTCAGCTGGTTGGCTCAGTTGGTTGAGTCTGACTCTTGATTTCGGCTCAGGTCATGATCTCAGGGTCATGAGATCTGAGCCCCACGTTGGGCTCCGTGCTGAGCATGGAGCCTGCTTAAGATTCTCTCTCTCTCCCTCTCTGTCCCTCTCCACCCCTTCCCTCTATTGAAAAAAAGAGAGAGAGAGAGAAGTGTCTACAACAATAACAACAGAGGACCACAAAAAAAAAATCCAAATGTGTACTGTCACATCTCATGTCCCTCCAGTGCTCTGAATCTAAAGGTGTCCAGGAAACATCCCTACCTCTCTCTTGGTTCCAGAAGGGATGAAGTTCTCTGAACAGAAAGGAACAATTTCACTGCCACTCACCTGGGCTTTCTCTCTCTTTGCTCTGATCAGTGTGTCTTGGTAATGCTGGGCCACCTCTGTAAGGACTCCCTCAAGTTTGGCCGCAGGAATCTGCAGGGCCTGCAGAGTCTTTTGAGCATCACCTTCATCCAGAGCTTCATTAATTAAACCAATGGCTAAAATCCCTAAATATGAAAGGACAAAGGTTAATTTTTGAAATTAAGAAATTATATAAACAAATCAAGTTTTAAACATGCTCAGTAATCAGAAATCCATCCAAGCATTATCATGATTCAAATTATAATTTGCCACCTATAATATTAAGCAGCATTTAAATTCTTTAAAATTTGGGGCGCCTGGGTGGCTCAGTTGGTTAAGCGACTGCCTTCGGCTCAGGTCATGATCCTGGAGTCCAGGGATCGAGTCCCGCATCGGGTTCCCTGCTCGGCAGGGAGTCTGCTTCTCCCTCTGACCCTCCTCCCTCTCATGCTCTCTGTATCTCATTCTCTCTGTCTCAAATAAATAAATAAAATCTTTAAAAATAAAAATTAAAAAAAATTCTTTAAAATTTTAGGTTTGTTTCATTTAAAATAAACTCCCTGGTATCCATACTCCCATTGAAACCTCAAGTCTCTGTTTTTAATTGCTCTAATGTGAAAGTAAAGAGAATTTTGATAAAACTGGTTTTTTTTTTTAAAGATTTTATTTATTTATTTGACAGAGAGACAGCGAGAGAGGGAACACAAGCAGGGGGAGTGGGAGAGGGAGAAACAGGCTTCCTGCTGAGCAGGGAGCCCGATGCAGGGCTTGATCCCAGGACCTGGGATCATGACCTGAGCTGAAGGCAGACGCTCAACGACTGAGCCACCCAGGTGCCCCGAAACTGGCTTTTATAGTATAGCTTTCAAGTACATTCCAATGTGTGATCAAAACCATTTCTGATTCACAAAATGTTAGAGTTCAAGGGATCGTAAAAAGTCACCTGATTCAACATCTTTAAGAAAAGGTGAGGCTCAGATTTCTTCCTCGAAATTCCACTGTGAACAAGTGGAGGCAGATGCGACCCCAGGGCTCCCCACCCTAAGGCAAGGCTCTTCTCACCAAATCAATGGAATATTTCTCACAGGAAATACAAATTAAAACTAGAAATATTCACTCCTCAAGTATCTCAGGCAGCTGTGCCAATTTTGTAAAGATTCTGTGGTATAATAAAAACTTGGCTGACCTTTGACCCCAGTTCCTGGGAAGGAACTACTAACCTCCATTAGAACTTCCTAAATGATTGGATTATCTCTGTTATTCAGGCTTCTAGGACCTGAGTTTATACTAACAAGGTGGGCCCCTGGATAATCTCAGGATGGGGGCTGGTCATGCTGGAAAGACCAACCACATGATCAGAATACCAGGGCTTTGAGCCCCATGATATTGTGATATCAGCCCAGCCTACCTATCTCCAGGGAGGGGAGGTGGACTGGAAACGGAGTTTAATTACATGGCCACTAGTCAACCCTTCACAATCATCCTTGAAAACCTCTGGCTACCCAAAGTTCAGGAGAGGGTCCCTGATTGTGATACACATCCTGAGGACACATAAGCTTGGCATTTGGGACCCTACTATATTTGGGATCACCCTATAGGTCTCCTGTTCTGGCCAGTCCTGATTTGTATCCTTTCCAGTAAAACTATATAATCATAAATACAGCACTAAGTTCTGCTAAGTCCCTCTAGCAAATTATTGAATCTGAGGGGGCTGTTGAGGGAAGCTCTGAGTTTATAGCCAGTTTCTCAGAAGTGTAGTGACCTGGGAACTCCTCAGAGCTTGTGGCTGGTATCTGAAATGAGAGGAGTCTTATGGAAGCCTGAACCCTACACCCATGCAAGATGACGTAACTCGGGAGTGGTTAGTGTCAGAACTACTTGTTATAAAACATTTAAAAATAACAGATAATGTTCAGGGGCGCCTGGGTGGCTGAGTTGTTAGGCCTCTGCCTTCGGCTCAGGTCATGGTCCCACGGTCCTGGGATCGAGCCCCGCATCAGGCTCCCTGCTCAGCGGGAAGCCTGCTTCTCCCTCTCCCGCTCCCCCTGCTTGTGTTCCCTTTCTCGCTGTGTCTGTCAAATAAATAAATAAAATCTTTAAAAACAACAACAACAACAACAACAAAACCAGATCATGTTTAAGTCACCTCCTGGAAACTTTTAGTTCTTATTACATACACACCTAATTGTACCAGTTGCCTGATGTTTTGAAAATACTCAACCTTAGTTTTTTGTGATACACACACACACACACACACACACACACACAATTTCCAAAAAATCTTTCTAGTAGTGTTTAGAACCAGTTCATGGGATCACACACATCTTTTTTTTTTTTTTTTTTTTTT
>NC_058411.1:138827027-138846832 GCF_002201575.2 Neomonachus schauinslandi
GAGGGGAGAGGGTCAGAGGGAGAAGCAGGCTCCCCGCTGAGCCGGGAGCCCGATGTGGGACTCGATCCCAGGACCCTGGGATCATGACCTGAGCCGAAGGCAGACGCTTAACCATCTGAGCCACCCAGGCGCCCCACACATCTTTAATAGTTCCATTATTTGAGGGGATGGTTACGCAGATTACTCACTCTCATGTTCCTCCTGCACCACCAGATTCACATGGTCCACACAGGCTTGGATGTCATTCCATGTAATAAATGCATTATTTTCTGCATGTGCCTGAGTTTTCAGTTTCATCAGCTCATCGAGATACCTGCCCCATTCCCCCAACAAAAAAGACAATGAAGTGCAATGTAAGAAAAGGGACCTTCAGGATTATCAGGGATGACAGGAATGGGAAGACTGGATACAAAGTCTCCAAAGAACAAAGACAGCTAAGGTACTCGCATAGCTTCACATACACTAGAGAACAACTCTGAGACTGAGGAGTTACTGTCAACAAAATGTGAAAATGTAAGGATATCACTTATTCTTTTTCTTTTAAATTTTTTTGTTTGTGTTTAAGTAATCTCTACACACAATGTGGGGCTCAAACTCACAACCCCAAGGTCAAGAGTTGCACGCTCCTCTGATTGAGCCAGCTAGGCACCCCTAGAATATCACTTATTCTTAACAGTCTGTTACATGTTCTAAATTCCAGGTATCACCAGCTAAGAATCAGAGGCAGTATCTTAAGCAATTCCTCTAAAGACAAGAAAACAAGGCCATAGACCAGCTAACAAATGTAGAAGGAAGGATAAATCAAGATATCATCCTTAGGGGCACCGGGCTGGCTCAATTAGTACAGCATGCCAACTCTTGATCTTGGGGTTGTGAGTTCAAGCCGCACGTAGGGGCTTAACAAAACAAAACACAGATATCATCATTAAGTAACTCTTACTGATAAAGTATTGATTTAGACAAGGATTATCAACTGGGGTTAAAAATATTAGGTGATTGTTAATGGGGAACTGGACATTTTGAGGTGCAAAGGTGCAAAAAGAGATTATGCTAAGGGAAAAACATAAATATACGTAAGGGGGATAAGCTGTCTCCCTGATTCAAGGATCAATCTTAGTATCTCTAATGGTGACATAAGCAGATTTTATATGCCTCTAGTTAAGAGAAAATATTAAATACACAAACCAAAAACGCTGACTCGATCTTGAAAGCCTTTAGACCTAATTTCCAATTTACAGAAATAAGCCAAATATCAGGAAGCAACCAGAACCAGAAGGTGCAACATTTTATAGGACAACTTGTCCCATCTCTTTAACAAGTCAGTTTCATGAAGAAAGGAACAATGCTAGATTAAACGATACCTGAGTGGTACAACAGTCAGATGTAACACATAGTCCTGCACTGGATCCTGGTGTGAAGAAACCAAGTGAAAAGGACAGTTTTGGAACAAGTGAAGAAGTATGAAAATGGACTAGGTTCAGCAGCTATTAAAGAAGAATTCTTTATTTCATCAGGGTATAAGATAGTACTATTTGGCTCTATAATAAACATCCTCATTGTTTTAGGTGAGCATACTTACATATTCAGGAGTGGAATGCCATGATATACACAATTTACTATAAATCCTCCAGCATAATAAAGAATAAAATGAATCAAAATAGAAAAAAAAGAAAAGAAAAAACGGATTGCACACTAAAGTCACAACGCCTGACAACAGGAAAGCTGACACCCAAAAATGGATCCCATCTACCGCTCTGCGCACCCACCTCTGACAGTTTTCTTCTTCGATATTGGTAAGGCCTGTCACCGAACTGCTCAGCTGTTTCCACACTGTGTTCATGTCCCCCGACTCCAGCGCCCTGTTGATTAGGGCCACTGATGACAGCATCTCTACTGCCACAGAGAGCTCAGGATGGGTGAGGCTGTGCTGCACAGAGACGGGGGAGGGCGGGGTGAGGACAGACATTCTTGGATGCTGACAGAACTCAGAAGCTCAAGTAAGCCGTAAGCAGTCTAAGTTTCTGGTTAAAAAAAAAAAAAAAAAAAGCCCTGCCAACCACACTGAGAAGTGGGTATGAAGTTCACTTCTACTCTGTTCTGCTCACAAACAGGACAGGTTGGGCTGACTTACCTCAGGACTCTGTTGCTGCAGGGTAACCAGCTCTTTCTGATAAAGATCGGCCGCAAACGGATACACCTGGGGCAGCTGGGCCTCAGGATTCATGAGCTCCAGAACAGTCTTCTCAGCAACACCCTTCTGGATGGCAGCGTTGATTGCTGCCACGGCTGCCAATCCTGCATAGAAAACGGGCCAGAAATGCAGCTGGCTTAGGACGCCCCCAGGGGAAGGAGAGGCGGTTTTCACAGGAGAAAGTTACATTCTGCGGATAAACTATCAGCCAGGATGTTTGAAGTGGAGCTTTCATCTTTAGAGAACAGCCCCCCACTTTGTATGAAGGTGAACTGTTGGCTATGCCAACTATATCCCAATAAAGCCGTTTTCCACTCCAATTCATCCTGCGACTCTCCTTCTAAAACATCTCTTCCATCCCGTGCAGCCCGGAGAATCAAGGACCAGCTTCTTAAGCGGCCGTTCAAAGGTTTCCACAATCTTTCTAAGCCTTTCTTATACAACTCGGCCCCAAATATCTACAGAAATTTTATTCTCATCACTGTTGCTTCAATACATCCTTCATCATCTGTCTCTGCTCACACTTCCTTTTGCTTGCTCACATTTCCTTTTCCTCTCGGCCCATGTTGGCAACATCCTTCTCTCTCTTCCACCATCCAGATCTCACCCAGCAAGCCCCTAAGTCTCACCACCTCCAACGCTCAAGTGCTTCCAAGCCAAAGTGAGCCCACGTGGACTCCAGTTCTACTCTGAAAACCAGAGGAGCCCTCCTGCCAAAGGCCCCTGGTACTTGATTATGGCTAGCAGGCTTGGGGGTGGGGATGAGGAGTGACGGGATCTGACCTCAGATGCCCCAGTGGACCTCAGGATCTCAGGGAGAGGACTCTTACTTCTCTGATACTGTTGGGCAGCACCGTTTGCAGCATCCACACCAGACTGGAGCTCTTCCTTCTGTAGGGGATCAGCCTGACCACCCTAAGAAAAGCAAAGAACATTTATGTGAAGATTCTCATGCCTGTGCCTCCAGGCCTTACAGTGGTATCTCAACAGTAGTCACAAGGACGAAGAACCATGGGCCTAAATGACAACTTCAGGCTACGTGCAGAGAAAGCGGCAGTCCTAGTGAGAGCCAAAGCCCCTGCCAAATACGGGGTAGAGTGACTTTCCAGATACCAGCACATAAAAAAAGATAGGTTGTGAGAAGCATCAAAATATTGACATAAGACATTCACAGACTCATTAGCACATTAATACTGCTTACTTTGGCCGATATATGCTGGGAATCTGAAAAAATGTACACTTGTTTGTCCTCATTCAGACAAAAAAGCAAGCCACTCATATTTGTCCTACAAACCCCACTAAGTACAATTCCACAGTCTACTCTTACTGCACGTTACGTGCTTTCCCAGTGCTGGCCAGAGGAAACTAGTTGATGTTTGCTTTCTTTTAAGTAGAAAGTCCTGAAGTAAGAATGTGAAAGAGATTCAGGTTTTCCCCCATGGCTTTGAGTTGGGGAATTAAGAAGGATGCTTCAAGTGAAGGGGTGGTTAGGTTTGGAGGGCAGGTACTACTTGTTTAAGAGGGTTTACAACTGGAAAAGTGAAAGGGAACTAAAGACAATGTGTTTCTTACCTGAGGATATCTTAAAAACCTACATTTATATGCAGGAAAAAAAGTCATACTAAAAGCTATAGGTTATAGTCTAACTACAGGGAAAAAAGGCCCCATAAAAATCTTTAAAGGACAGCACAAGATTTGCATGGATATATGTGAATGCCCACGGGTTCAGCCCACCATACTTTTACCTGTCTCTTCTGCTGCCTATCGCTCTGGAGCTGCTTGAGGTACCAGTCCCCGTTCTGTTGCTGCAGCCCTCGAAGGCCCAGAGCTGGAGACTGCAGCGCCTTGACCAAGGCCGGTGCCACGCCCTGCTCCAAAGCCAGGTCCACATTGGCTAAGGCAGAAGAGGCTGAGGAGAGGAAAAGGCCACAGCTTATGAAAACACTTTGTGAGCATCACAGCCTAGAATACTTTTCCTTCCCCCAAACCAAACTCAATTTCAGATGAGGGAAATATAGATCAGATGGCCTTTATTCTGGAATATCATGGAAGTACAAGATCTTGGGATTGGAGGAGAACCTTAAAGTCCTCAAGTCCAGGGGCCCCCAGCCGGGCTGTTCATCAGTTAACAGATTCCTAGATCATGGCTCAGGCCTACTAAAAAGCTTCCAGATGTAGACACCTTGGCACCAATATGGGGTAGCAATATAAGAGGCGCCAATCCAAACCAATGCATGTCTAAGTGCCCTCTAAACGCCAAGTTATTGTCTAGATGAAACTACCGAACAGGAGGAGGTTTCTCCCACAGCAATTTACTACATCTTTGAGCAATTTTGCTTAAAAAAACAAAACAAAAACAAAATCGTGGAAGCTTTCACCCTAGTGTTGACGCTTGAAAACATCCAGTCCCTCTTTCCCTCTGACAGTCCACCCCAGACTAAAGAGCCTTCATTCCTTCTTAATATCATCAGTCTGAATCCCTTCATTACCCTGCTACCTCCTGAACACATTCCACCAGGACAGTGAGGGCCCAGTTAGCAAGGGTGGTCTGACCGCGGAGAATGGCAGGGGCTACCTACACCCTCTCAATACACTCTACTTCTAGTCATAGAACCTGAGGTCATACAAGGTCTTTTAACATCTGGCAGTGAAAACCTAGATGTTCCTTCATCTGAAAACAATAAAGACACGTTCCTCACAGTGTTGTTAAGATGAAATGAAATCACACACATGAAAGCACTCTGTATATTGCAAAATACATAAGGTATTAGGTTGGCAGTCAGAATAAGGTATTTTCTGACTTCAAAAATAATAGCCACTGGGCGCCTGGGTGGCTCAGTTGGTTAAGCGACTGCCTTCGGCTCAGGTCATGATCCTGGAGTCCCTGGATCGAGTCCCGCATCGGGCTCCCTGCTCGGCAGGGAGCCTGCTTCTGCCTCTGACCCTCCCCCCTCTCATGTGCTCTCTCTCTCTCATTCTCTCTCTCTCAAATAAATAAATAAAATCTTTAAAAAAAAAAAAAAAAGATGCTAAAATGTTAAAAAAAAAAAAAAAATAATAGCCACTGACAAGTCATCATTACTGTATTATTTTCAGTTTCCCTATTTTTATAAGAGAAAACAGAGTTCTCCCTCCATGCTCCACCCAAGGGATCTGATTTTATCACCAAAGTAGCAAAACAAATCAATAATAACATACTAAAAATAAAAATATTTGGGGCATAGCAGCACTTAAAAATTTTAAATGTTTTAATGTTAGTAAAGGAAAAAAAAGAAAAAGAAATATAAAGTGTTAAAAGGAAAATTTTAAATCTCTGGATTTGTAGTCTCGCTGTAGACTCCTGAGACTATTCACTCCTCTCCAAGGATTAAGCCTGCAGTTCAGCTAACTCATCACCACACCAAGGCGAAGGCTCCTTGAGTCGGTCCACGTGACCATTAGCCAACTAATCATCCATTCCCTCAACAGCATTTACTGAGCACCAGCTTTGTGCTGCAAATAACAGCTGTGAACAAAACAAATGCTCTCTGTCTCGGTGGAGCTTTTACAGGAGTGGGGACAGAAAAGAAACAATACAGGTAAACAACCAGGCTTTTTCTAGGTATGCGATGTAGAATCTCAGATTATCTATCTACAAAAGCATCTAGTCGATTATGCTTTTACTAGAAGCATACCTACTACATAAACAGGGAAATATTTAAATAAACATAACATTCACACTATAAAGATGATAAAGTTTATAACATTATTTAAATACTTTCTTCCACTAAGCTTTAACTAATTTTCTGTGTTCTACAAAAAAAGTAAATAAAAACTTATTCTCATTTTTAACTATTTGGCCTGCAGCTTTCTCCCGGGGCAGTGGCTTCAATTCTGGTTCTCATACCCTCAGGGAAAGAATCTTATCTGTAATTATGTTAAGATAATTCCTGGGACCTAAAGTTCCCTTATCTTCCTAGCACACAACTTTCTATTGCTTCAGACTTGGCTCTACGATTAGAAAAAGACTGTCACTCTCTGGGGAATCCTGCCTTATCCTCACCTTATCTATCCAGTGAAGGTTCTTTTTTTTTTTTTAAGATTTTATTTATTTGATAGAGAGAGACACAGTGAGAGAAGGAACACAAGCAGGGGGAGTGGGAGAGGGAGAAGCAGGCTTCCCGCCAAGCAGGGAGCCCGATGCGGGGCTCGATCCCAGGACTCGGGGATCATGACCTGAGCTGAAGGCAGACACTCAACGACTGAGCCACCCAGGCGCCCCATCCAGTGAAGGTTCTTACACAAACCTCCAAGGAAAGACATTATTCCTGTCTTTTTCTATGACTGTACCTCATACATCTTTGATACATTGTTCTAAGCAAGTTGCCCTGAAATTACTCATTTGCATGTCTATCTTCGCTACCACGTTGAAAGCTACTTGAGGGAATTTTTTGAAAAGAAGTATTTATTTATTTTAGAGAGAGAGGAGTGGAGAGGGAAGGGCAGAGGGAGAGGAAGAGAAAGAGAAAGAATCTCAAGCACACCACAGGGCTCAATCTCATGGCCCTGAGATCATGACCTGAGACCTAGTCGGATGTTTAACCCACTGAGCTACCCAGGCGCCCCTGAATGGAACACTTTAAAAACATACAGCTATGTCTCTTCCCCCACAGTTTTATAACTGACTCTCACAGACTTAGCCAGGTAAAGCTACGATGGTTATAAAATCCTTGGGCGCCTGGGTGGCTCAGTCGTTAAGCGTCTGCCTTCGGCTCAGGTCATGATCCCGGAGTCCCGGGATCGAGTCCCACATCGGGCTCCCTGCTCGGCAGGAAGCCTGCTTCTCCCTCTCCCACTCCCCCTGCTTGTGTTCCTGCTCTCGCTCTCTCTCTCTGTCAAATAAATAAAATGTTTAAAAAAATAATAAATTAAAAAAAAAAAATCCTAAACAACATAGTAGGAAAAAAACACCTTATTAAAACAAAGAGTGTTTTATGCAGTGTACGCAGCAGGAAACATGCCGGACTTCCTTCTCACAGAGACAAATATTGCTGGCTTAAATATTCATACAGATACAGCACAACACATCACCCATACGTGAATGGAACTATTACTCTGTTCAGAAAACCATTATCTTAAATGAACCAGAATGGAACAGAATACAAAGACTCCTGGTCAGGATTTAGAGCCCCTGATCATACGGAGTTCGTAAAATCTTATAAAGTCTCTCTAGTTATTCCAAGTATTGGTTCAAGGGAGAATTAGTGCCTCCCAAGGAACAGAGAGGACAAGGATTACTATTGCTATTGTAATTATTATCTTGAGCAAAACAAGGTCAAACCTGGTTGAAATCAAATAAGCTTTTTAGTTCTTTTGGTGGATCTAACCATTACACTAGGAATTACAGGGATTTCAAAAGAAGCAGAACTCCTAAGTAATCTGTACTAGAAGGAGTTTATAGAGATGTCAGAAACAAAGGCAAGCAATAGAAGACAATATGTAATTGCGTAGAAAATTAGGTAGTTGGTTTATAAATGCCATGGGAGAGCTGGAATGGGTCAGGTGAGAATTGAGCTGGACTGTGAATGACTGTGTAATTTGAGTCAGGTAAGAGATAAGGGATGAGGGCATTATACTGAGAATACACAATTAGCAAAAGCTATGATAATGCTAATGTTTACTGAGTACTCACTAAATACCAGGCAATTTACATGCATTACCTCACCATCTGCAGAACAAGTCTGGGCCACAGGGGTCCCATGCCACAAAGCTATTAATAAGAAGCCAAGAGACCAAGTTCCTGGTCTGAGCCGCTCCAGAGAGGGACTCTTTCATGAGTCATGAAAGGAACAGAGTGAATATGGGAGACAATTAGGGAAATGAGTTTGTATAGAGAGTTGTATGCATAAAATACCGCATAAAAAACTCCCCTAGGCTAGGGGTCTGCGTTTTGTCCGGCAAGTGATGAGGAACCAATGCAGGTTCTTTAGCGGAAGAGTGACAAAATGAAAATGACACTTTCGAGACATTTAATTCCTCAAAGTATATAACACATACATACAAGACTCAGTAGAATGGTATAATCTCATTTTTGTTTAAATATGTTTTTAAAGATATGCATAAAAATATCAATAGTAGTGGGGGCACCTGGGTGGCTCAGCCGGTTAAGCATCTGACTGTTGATCTCAGCTTAGGTCTTGATCTCAGGGTCATGAGTTCAAGCCCTGTGTTGGGCCCCAGGCTGAGCATGGAGCCTACTTAAAAAAAAAATAAATAAGGAAAAATAAAATCCCTATTTAGATTTTTTTTAAGTGTATTAATACAGGGTAAAACAGTGAAATTAGCCAACAATGAGCCCAGAAGCTACAGCAGATGAGCAAATAGAGGGAGGGCCTGCCTGAGGATGACAGCAGCTGAAACAGAAGATATATGAACACAAAAAAACAGTAGTAAGCAATAGTTCCTAAACAAATCCACTAATGTCTAAAACAAACTTAGGGGCGCCTGGGTATCTCAGTCAGTTAAGCGTCTGCCTTCAGCTCAGGTCGTGATCGCAGGGTCCTGAGATCAAGTACCGCATTGGGTTCCTTGGTCAGTGGGAAGCCTGCTTTTCCCTCTGCCTGCCACTCCCCCTGGTTGTGCTCTCTGACAAATAAATGAGTAAAGTCTTAAAAAAATAAAAATAAAAATAGATCAACACTCCCATTATTCTGTAACATCCCCGCAGGTACCCAACTAAGGGACATACTTACTATTGACTTTGTTTATATTGCCTTGAATTTCAGCTTGAGTGAGCAGCTCCTCATAAACATCCCTTTCTCTCTCAGAGTTTTCTGTCTGAAGATGAATAAAAAGTGTAATAAATCAGTTCAGGTCTCTAGGAAGACCTCAGAAACACTTACACTCCTCCCACAACCATGAGAGAACAAAGAGGAAGGGTGCTACACAACTCTTCACTAGAAACACAAAAGCAGATCCACTTGTTAATGACAAGCCCAAGAGTGCTTCCAGAGTTGGGCACAAGCGGAAGCACGGGCGAACCCTGCCCTACTCGCTCGGGAGCCTGCATCCTTGCCTCAGACCTGAGCAGAACGGGCACCCCCAAGGTCCAGATCTCAGAACTTCTCATTGCTGTGCACAAAATTCAAGAATAAAGTAAAAGTCAAAATGGAATCTAATACCAAAGACTGCATACTGTGTAAATCCATTTCATTTATATGTAATTCTTAAAAAGGTAAATATAGGGATCTGTTCAGACTGGAAGTTGCCTGGGGCCAAGGGTGGGGAGTGGAGGGCAATAGAGGCCGACTATGAAGAAGGACCTGGGGACTTGGGGGATGATGGTTTTGTAACCACACACGTTTGTCAAAACCTATCAAACCATACATGTAAAATGAGTAAATTTTACTGTGTGTAAATTATACTTCAAGAAAATAGATTTTAAAAAATGGAGTCCTATCAAACAATGAAAGAATATAAATCAATTAGAAAGAAGAAATGTTCCATTTTTACCCTGTTTTTAGCGTTGGTCATTTTCTCCTGCTTGGCCTGATAAAGCACATCCTGGTATGTGGAAGCCAAGGGCTCTTCGAGATTTACAAGCATGGCGTTCGGGTTTCTCAGAGCCACAAATGTGTCAGCTGGAATTCTATGGTCAACAGCCTCATTAATGGCAATAACAGCAGCATGCACTAAAAAGAAAAAAAAAATTCAAAACGTAGAACACTGGGGTTATACAGAGTAAGGGATGTACATGACATATCCAGAACAACATCATAACCCCCTATTGCAGGAAAAGACTCGTTTTGATAGAGAAAAGATGACTGGGGTTGGAGGAATGGCTTCCTGAATCCTGTAAACCTAGTCTCTTCCTGGATGTGCAAAGGCCAAAGCTCTCCCTGTGATCCCATGTCTGGGATGCTGAGTTTGGAATCTCACAGGGAAATATTCGTTAAAGAGCCTTGCAAAGAGCAGATATTATGGAAATGTTCACCCTTATTCATCATGTAAGTACCATTAAAAAAAAAAAAAAAAGAAATCCAAAGAGGCACTGAAATGTAGAACTCACTTTCTAAATGCTTTTATTTTCATTGAAATGACTCACTTACTTCCAAATAACAATAGCACAGAAGCCCACAGCAGTGTTAAACTACCTCTACCGACCTAAGCTTGCTAACAAAATTCCTAACATCCAGGACCATCATAGTATCCATGACTGAAAGTGGTAGCAACAATCCCATGTGAACCCACAAAATTTCTCTCTGCTTACATGCGGCTTCATCCACTGAGAGTTCGTTAGCCAGGATGCCCCCGATCTTGCTGAAGGCGGGCATCTGGATCCCGTACTTCTCCAGTTCAATCTTCATGTTGTTGATTTCCTCTTCTACAGGAAAAGATGAAGACCCAGGTGAACAAGTTAAGCACCTTTCCAGAACTCAGAGAAGGAAACAGATTCCCCAACTACAAAACGGGATAAAGTGGTGGCTACCTCCTAGGATTATGAGGATTTAATGAGATGATATACGGAAAGCACTGAGCATAGCACCTGGCACAAAGCATACACTCAGTAGACGTTAACTATTATTACTATTATCAAGAGCATCAAAACTCAGTATAACATGAGAAACAGCCCTACAGAAAAGAGTTTCTCAAAACTGCTCTTTCTGGCATTTTCTACAGTGAACTTCCAAATGGAGCAGCTTTGAAGGGAGCTCAGCAACAAGTGACCCACAAGCCAGCCAGATGTCTTTACACGCCAAGTCACTAGCCGCTATTAAACTATTTTGCTTCCAAGGCAGGAAGCCAAATGATAAAGAAAACAACATGTAAAGTTTGGCCCTTTGCCCCAGGTCTGGTGAACAACTTCCCCAGAAGGAAAAACGTCACAGATAAAAGTTTTATTAAATTTAAAATTCCCAAGCCTACAAAATAATGACCAGTTCAAAATATTTGAATCTATATTACCCCTAACCAATATTACTACTGTTCTTTTTCTCCGCAAGCTCCCATCTCTTCAAGCATCTGACAATAGCAAATACACACAGAATAAGGTAAAAAAGCTAAATTTTTTAATTACTCAATTGTCACCCTAGCTTTGACCACCGTAGGTACTTGCTAAAATGAGAGAACAAAGTTTGAAATTCCAAGTTTAGTGGTCTTCTCAATGCACATAGGAGAAGCAAGTTACTTATACTTCTTTGATCTCTGTTGCCAGAGTGTTTTTAAAGCCCTATGTCTTTAAGATTGGTATTGTTGACTCTCCAGGCTATTTCCACATAAATCAAGCATTTCCTGCCAAGTTTGTAACTCCTTACCTGTGAAGTCAACCTTTCCATATAGGTCTTGAATCTGAGGAGCCAGGCCCAGTTTGAACAGGTACAAACTAGAAGACACGATATGCAAAAAGAGTTACGTCTCCCAGCTGCACCTAGCTGCTACTCTTAGATTAACGGGGAAAGTCAGCATAAAGAACAAACATTCTGAACATATCCCTGCATGCTACCATATTCCCCCCCCTTTGCAGTTACCATACTTTATCTCAGAACCTTTTCTTAGTTTTACATAATATTGTCCTAGAAAGTCACATAATGCAATGCAAAAAGCACTGGACTGGGAATCAGAAGACACAAGTTCGAGTCCCAGTTCTGGTACAAATCCAGTGTGTAATTAGATGTTAACATACATGGGAATATAATTAATCTAAGTGGAGAAATCTTCACTTCTGTCCACCTTCCTGTGATCAGTAAGTTTTAACTAACAAGATATTTATAACATTGTCATGAAAATGATTCAAATAAAAAGTCTTCTTTAAACTGAATTCATATTACTGACGGAAATAGTTCAGGTAATTTATGAGTTTTAAACAAACATTATGTATCTTTACTGTTTAAATAAAAAAAGAAATCTATTTGACTTTAAATCTCATGAAGGCAGGAATAAAAGTCTTGTTTACCAATGTCTACCCGGAACTTGGCATATATTAATAAATATTAACATTTCACAGATGGACAGATGGATAAGTAAATGTCTGTAAGCGTGAATTCGCTTAACTGGATTCTAAGGACCTAGCAGATCATAACCAACAAATTAGAAGTGTATTTAACAGGGGCGCCTTGGGTGGCTCAGTCATTAAGCGTCTGCCTTCGGCTCAGGTCATGGTCCCAGGGTAGCCCTGCCATCGGGCTCCCTGCTTGGCGGGAAGCCTGCTCCTCCCTCTCCCACTCCCCCTAATTGTGTTTCCTCTCTCGCTGTCTCTCCCTCTAATAAATAAATAAAATCTTAAAAAAAAAAAAAAAGACGTGTACTTGACAGAGATGGACACGAGCAAGACACTAACGGCCTAGCAATAAGGGAATAAATAAAAAAACGCCTAAGAAAGAAATCACAGTAACTCAACAGAGTGACCTACAGTTTTTGCAAATAATCTATAAACCTCAGTTTGATCTAAACACAAATATGGATCATGTATACTGCATTCACAGAACTGATCAGAACTTAAATTGTATAAACACAAATGTATAATCTAAAAAACGTCAAGTATTCTGAAAATACATTCGAATTTATACATTCAGAGTAGCTAATTATTTTCTCAGGTAAGTACAAGTATGAATCATCTGTATATGATTAACTGCTTTTTTTAGAGTAAAATGCTCAAAATGGAACTATATAAAGTTTCTCTCTCAAAAGATTTTAAATCTATTCAACAAAATTTCCAAAGCAAAATAGCCAATAACATTCTATACCTGTCATATGTCCCTATTATATATATTATTTCTCCCACATAATATGTCCCACCTGCATTCCAAATTAGTAAGAATACTTTTCTTCAGGAACCCTCTTTTATTTCTACTTGGAAAGAGCAAAGTGGCTGCCACACTTTACGAAATTTCAAGAATGTCACTTTTACAAGCCCAAGAAGAGTGAGTTCGTTTTTAAGATCTTCTGATGGTAAATTAAAGTTTTTATGATATTCCTGGCTGATATGAATAAAGTAGAGGAGAAGCTCAGACACAGGCACCATCTTTCTTTTATCTCAATTATTGGGACTATTTTAAGGAGCTGCTGGAGTTATGAATATAACCACAATGGCCACTCAGACCCTCTGGCCCAGAACCGAGACAGTACTCAACCTCAAAGTTGAAACTTTCAATCCTACCAGTAAACACCCCTGTCCATTCTTTGCTCCTGTTCTCCCTACATTTACAAATAAAACTGATAGGTGCCTACAACAGTCAGCCTGTGATTGAGCTCAGGTTCATTCTTCTTTTCTTTTTTCCCACCAGAGCTGTACTTTGTAGCAATGGGGAAAAGGAGGCTGTGGATTCCTATTATCTTTGCTGCCTGCAGAGTAACCTGGAAGAAGTCACTATGCTGATCTCAAAGACTGTTAATAAAGGCTCGTAAACACAAACATAGCAGTTGCTTAGGAAACAGAATCTAATACAGTCCACAATCCCTGATCTAAATTCTTTGGGCCAGATATGAATTTAGGATTTCTCAGATATTAGAAAGGTGTTATAGTATATACAGTATTATATCATGTCTGTTTACTTAAGTATATACAGGATTATAAAACACGCCAGCAAGCCTTGAGGCAGCGCCTCTAAATAAATACATTACTTTTCTGCAGAGAAACATACACATAATCACAGTAAGCAGACTATTATTCTAAATAACTTCAATTAATTCTGATCAGATTTTGCCAACAAATGAGTTGGAACCAAACAAATAAAATTTTCAGCTTTTACATTTCTTTTGAATTTAAGATGTAGGATTATGGGCCAATTTAACCCCAAAATCAGTTCTTAAAAAGATAAAACATCAGAGGAAATGGAAATAAAGTATACAAATATATATGAAATAATAATAAAGAATTGGGGTCTTGGGATGCCCGGGTGGCTCAGTCAGTTAAACGTCTGCCTTCAGCTCAGGGTCCAGGGATCAAGTCCTGCATCAGGCTCCCTGCTCAGCGGGGAGTCTGCTTCTCCCTCTCCCTCTGCAATATCCCTGCTTGTGCTCTGTCTCTCTCTCATAAATAAAATAATTAATCAAAAAAAGAAAAAAAGAACTGGGGTCTTATCTGAGGGTGGAATGGAAGGAAGGAAGGAAGGTAGAAAACAGGGAGATGATGTTTTTCTGTCGCTGCAAATCCAAAAGGGAGAAGGGGCTTCACCGCACACAGTGAAGTGGGAGCCTGCCTGGAACACTGTTGTCCTATACGGTGAAGAGGAGGCTCCAAGCACGTATAAACTGCCTACATATCAACGGCTGCCGACGCTTCAGGAAAAACACTCCAGGGAGGAAAGAAATCATAAATGACCAACCAGAACACATTGCTCTGTATAGAATTTCTAAGCACAGGCTGCACAGTGAAGAGAAATGAGTAACAATAGCAGACTTCCTCCCTTTCCGATTCTGAGAAAGGCACAGTTAATTCTTTATCTCCAGTTCAGAGACTTTGGGGGCCTGGGAGCCAGGTGACGCTGCAGAGAGCCATGGCTGCGGATCGCCCAGAGAGGAGTTCCACCGGCTCGGCCCCTTGCTGGCCAAGTGCAGATATCCATTGTAGGTACAACCTTCACAAGGTTATCAATACAGACAAACCTCACTGTTAACACTGAGCCAATCACAATACTCAGAATTAATCTGATTTTGGCTCAGACACATACATTTGAAATTGCTACAATCTGAACATTCCCCTAGATACCACCCACTGCTAAGTATTTTTGAAAAATTCTTATGTTACTCTTGTTTGTCCAACGTTATGCCATGTACCTTGGAGGGAAGGAAAAGAAATGTAAGGCATGACCTCTGTCCCTAAGAGGCTAATGATGTAATAGAGAGAAAG
The DNA here is from genome assembly GCF_002201575.2 of Neomonachus schauinslandi. NCBI lineage: Eukaryota > Metazoa > Chordata > Mammalia > Carnivora > Phocidae > Neomonachus > Neomonachus schauinslandi. The sequence goes on from NC_058411.1 coordinate 138,842,045, forward strand.
ACAGTAAACATATGAAAGAAACAATAGAACTAAGAAACAAAGAAACACAGGAGTTTAGACAAAGGAATGAGCGGGAGTCACTGGAAATCACAAAACCTCACCAAGACGGTGGGAACTGAATTAAAACTTGACTGGATACGCTGAGACAAACATGAAGAGTCATCTGATAAAAGAAAGCACCATTTCCTTTTTTCATTTATAGGGCAGAAAATATCCCCCTGAGCTAGAGAAGGAGAAGGAAGATTTGTTACAATGTATGATTTTGACACAAACATTTATTGACTACCTACTACAGCGAGGCGTCTAAGCACTAGAGACACAAATAACAGAAATCGGTCTTCCTCCAAGGAATCCACAGAAAGCAAGCAACAAGAACAAATAACCCAAGGAGGATGTAAAAACCCTATACTTGAAGTAAGAGGTATGTGCAAATACTAGAAGAGCACAGAGATGGGAAAGAGCTAATTCTGTCTGAGGGAGAAAAAGTAAAAGAAGGCGTCCATGAACATGGCGTTCCACAGTAGCAGCTGGAGCAGAATGTGGGTTAAACTAGGGAGTAAAAGGGCATTCAGGCAAGAATGAACCAAAGGCAGACGAGTGTGGCTATGCCCTAGTCCTCAGCTACGTTTTTTCTTTTGTGGGTTTCACACGGGTTCCAGGGATCCAAGGGTCTGGCACATTTTCTATCAAACTGGAGACAACAAGGGTTTTCACGGGTCAATATGATAAATATATTCATATATATAATTAACATTTATTAAGCATACATACAGGATGCCTTATAAAATGGGCAGCCTGGCAAAGAAACCCCATCAGCATGTCCTGCTCACTTCTTTTTTTTTTTTTTAAAGATTTTTTTATTTATTTGAGAGAGAGAGAGAGAGCATGAGAGGGGGGAGGGGCAGAGGGAGAAGCAGACTCCCTGCTCAGCAGGGAGCCCGATGCGGGACTCGATCCCAGGACTCCGGGATCATGACCTGAGCCGAAGGCAGACGCTTAACCGACTGAGCCACCCAGGTGCCCTGTCCTGCTCACTTCTACCACCTTCTCGTTTAGCCCTATGGACATCAGGTAAATTTGTACCACTCTGGTATGGTGCTATCGTATCTACTGAACCCCACCCTCCCTCCACACAGATCGCCTCTTCCTTCCAATACAGTACTTTGCTGATTCTAGGAGCCAAGGGCTTGAAATTAAGTCATCTTCAAAATTTACTAAGAAATTATGAAAAAACTATACTTTGTTTCAGTTCTTATTTATCATATTTGTTTGGCATAAACATTACTTAACAAACTGGCTTGGTGAGGACCTAGAAAATGAAATAAATTAAAAATCAACCATTTGATAGTTGAAGGCATTATTTGAAGATGTTGATAATATTTAATTATACTACTAAAGTATTAAGACATGGTGAGTGTATTTTGTAATTCAGCTACTGGCTTGTGACAAAACAGTAAACAGTGAAAGTTTTGAAATGTACATACTTTCTTGTAATTGTTAAGAGATTTTAATTAAAAAGGAAGAAACTACATCCCAGCTGAAATGCACAGTTCACAGAAATACTAGATCAACAACGAAAGACTATACTACGTTTTCAGAGCCAAATTATCTGCTATTACGGAGATAAATAAATCCCTTCTCCCTACTCCCTAGAAAAACACAGCTGCTTCTCACCATTTTGTTAAGACAACAGTATCCTATTCTATTCGGAAATCCTGAAGCTAATGCAAGAACTTTTTTGTTATACCATGGACAAAAGGCTATGCATTCAATTTCGAGGATATTCCTAAACTGCCTTTTTTTTTTTAATTGAGATAAAATTGACATATAACATTATATTAGTTTCAGGTGTACAACATAATGATTTAATATATGTATATATTGCAAAATGGTCACCTCAATAACGTCTCACTAACATCCATCACCACACAGAGTTACGGATTTTTTTCTTGTGCTGAGAAATTTTTTTTTTAAAGATTTTATTTATTTATTTATTTATTTGAGAGAGAGAATGAGAGAGAGAGAGAGCATGAGATGGGGGAGGGTCAGAGGGAGAAGCAGACTCCCCGCTGAGCAGGGAGCCCGATGCGGGACTCGATCCCGGGACTCCAGGATCATGACCTGAGCCGAAGGCAGTCGCTTAACCAACTGAGCCACCCAGGCGCCCTGTGCTGAGAAATTTTTTTTAAAGATATATTTAATTGAGAGAGAGAGAGAGAGAGTGCTCGGGCGGGGTGGGGGAAGGAACAGAGGGAGAGAGAGAGAGAGGAAGCAGACTCCCCCGAGTGGGGAGCTTGATTCAGGGCTTGATCCCAGGACCCTGAGATCACGACCTGAGCTGAAAGCAAGAATTGGATGCTGAACCGACTGAGCTACCCAGGCACCCCATACTGGGAACTTTTAATATCTACTCTCTTAGCAACTTTCAAGCCTACACCACACCATTATTAACTAAAATCCCCATGCAGTACGTTACACCCCCAGGACTTAGTTATTTTATAGCTGGAAGTCTGTAATTTTTGACCCTCTTTACCCATTTCGCCCACCCCTAAGTCCCCACCTCTGGCAATTTAGCAATCTGTTCTCTGTGTCTACGTACACTGTTTATTTTACCAAGAAAATCTGATTACCTGAGTGCATGGATACAGTAGATACATCTTGGCATGTTCTTTCGATCATAGATATCTGTAGTTTCTGGGTAAAAAATCTAAGGAGGAATAAAAGAAGCAGAGTAAGGTATCCATCCACTGGATCATTCACCAATCACTAATTATACAAATAAAACAATTAGAAAACATTATTGGCATTCAGCAAGTAACTTCATTAGGGGGAACAGACAATTCATCCTAAGTAATGTAAGGAATAAAATGCTATAAAACAGAATAAAAAGCACGAATTGGAAAAGCAGGTATGTGAAAGTGATTTGCTTACTCCACTCAGACATGGGCGGATGACACCCAGCTCTTGTGCAGTTTAAATCAATGGCAAATGTAGGAAGCTGTGAAGGACTGCCATCTGCCCAGTTACTGTCTACCATGACTAGACTCAGAAATAACTCAACAATGAACATTTACTTAGATGCTTTGGGTTGTGTGAACTACTACATTTAGACATTGAAAAAAAGCTACAAAATACTAAAATGTGTTTTATGCAGGGACACCTGGCTGGCTCAGTTACCAGAGTGTGCAACTCGATCTCCAGGTTGTGAGTCTGAGCCCCACACTGGATACAGAGATTACCTAAAAATAAAATCTTTTAAAGAAATGTGTTACATGCTTGGGAGAAGAGAAAAGATACACAGATGAAGTAGCTGAAATAGAGGACATGTGTGGGAATGTGGAAGACCGGCGGTTCTCCTGGGTAGCACTTGCCACAAATAATCAATTACTTGTGTATTATCTGTTTGACTACATGCTACATGAAGGCAGGGGCCAGGTCTATGCAGTTCACTGCCGTATCTTCAATGCCAAGCCCAGAGCCAAGATCACGGAAGGGGTTCTACATTTAATGAATTAATGAATGAGGCTGAATAGGAGCATAGTAGATTTAGACTGGGTATAATCTTGAATTTCAAGATCTATCTTCATGGTGATGTGGCACCATACAATTCATTCTATAATTTAGGGGGAGATAAGGTGATAGTGGTCTGGGGAAGTGAAAGACTGAATTTCGAGGCTGTCAGAAGAATCTGGATGAGCAGTGAAAGGCAGTAGGAAGAGTCCTGTAGCACCGTGTGCCTGTTAGAGCCCGAACCGCCGCCCTCGAGAGATGGAATGTACCAGAATCGTCTTTTTTGATAATTTTTCAAACTCTGCATGCTCACTTTCCAAGACGGAGATGCCATCATCTCCTGAAAGGTAAAGATCACAGTCGCATTGAGACACCCTTCCCGAAAACAGTACAGAATACATTTTAGAAAGTAAAAGAAAAATATGGTTGGGTAGGGTAGGATGCAATCAGATTATGAGGACCTTGAAAGTCAGACAAGTTTGAACTTGATATGCAGGGCCCAGAGAAGTCCTAGCTCTGGAGCCAAGGATAAAAACAGAGCTCAGTAAGATCTGACTGGAGACAGGACACAGGGTACATTGAATTGTGGAGAAATTGAAACTAAGGAGATAGGCTGATAACCTCTTTCAATAGATAAAAGAAACATTTCAAATACATGAGGAAGGCTTAGAGCATAACTGCCATTTAGGAGTTCAAGGTAACCTCAAGATTCTGAGACGGGGTGACTGGGGAAATGAGGACAGGCTACCATTTAGTATAGAGGAAGGGAGGTTCACCTGGGGGAAAAGGAAGGTTTATTTTCAGATAGGAGGAATTCTAGCTAATAGAAAACTATCCAAGAACAGTCCAGCAGCCATGCGAAGACAATGTGTTTATCTTATAGCAGTCTTCAAAATAACTGAAACCATGAGAACAAGAATGTAGTTAAATAAGGACTGCATCTTAAGGAACCCCCACCACTAGGATTATGGGAGGTAGAACACACGAGGAAGATGGAGGAGTAGTTGAGCAGACTGAAAACGATTTAAAAATGAAAGTCAAGGGGTGTGTGGCTGGCTCAGTCGGGAGAGCATGTGACTCTTGATCTTTGGGTTGTGAGTTCGAGACTCACACTGGGTGTAGAGATTACTTAAAAATAAAATCTTAGGGGTGCCTGGGTGGCTCAGTTGGTTAAACGACTGCCTTCGGCTCAGGTCATGATCCTGGAGTCCCGGGATCGAGTCCCGCATCGGGCTCCCTGCTCGGCGGGGAGTCTGCTTCTCCCTCTGACCTTCCCCC
>NC_058411.1:138846842-138907431 GCF_002201575.2 Neomonachus schauinslandi
AAAATAAATAAATAAAATCTTAGGGGTGCCTGGGTGGCTCAGCCGTTTAGTGTCTGCCTTCAGCTCAGGTCATGATCCCGGGGTCCTGGGATCGAGCCCCGCATCGGGCTCCCTGCTCTGCGGGAAGCCTGCTTCTCCCTCTCCCACTCCCCCTGCTTGTGTTCCCTCTCTCGCTGTGTCTCTCTCTCTGTCAAATAAATAAATAAAATCTTTAAAAAAAAAAAAAAAAATCACAAAATATTTCCTGGAAGAGGTGGCCAACAGGACCGATTATAATAAAAAGACAAAAGGGAGAAGAACCAAAAACTTACAACATTAAGTTTCTATAATTAGCCTATATGTACCATATTAAAATATTAGGGAAGACATCCCTGTGAACACTATATATGTATGGTCAATTACATATCCTACGTTATATTATGGGCAACAATTTTTAGGCTAAGTATCTTTAGTCCACATTACTCAAGTCTTCTGGACCTAAATCATGTAGGGTAGACATTTCAAGGCTGATAACCATGATAGCCCTATTGTCCCTGAAAGCCTTTAGGGAAGTCTATGTTTGTTGCAGTTGTGGTCCAGGATAATATACTACCATTAGTAAACAAGAAAAGTAGTAAAATTAAATCATTAAAAAAGCATTTTGAAGTAACAATACTACTAGTAATAGCACATATTAACAAAGCTCTTAGTACCATTTAAAAGAGGTTAAATCATCATTGCCCATCAGGCATACGTAAGGAACAGGTACAAGAAGATACAGGTGCACAGAAAGGCTAAGTAGGTGTAAGAACTTGACACACTGCATTTCCTGACATGTGTGGGCCTAATTCTCAAACCTACCAGTGTGAGGAAGAGAGCTTCAGCACTTTGCTCTGAAAAAAAGAGGACAAAGGCTAGTCTTCTGCAAAGACTTGGCTCTGGATTTAACTCAATTCAAAACACAGATCTGCAAAACTGAGCTCGGCACTTATGCTAAATACCAAATGTTCACCTCCCAGTGATTCTAGCCATTTTCTGATCCTCCCCAACTCACTTTTTTCAATCTTTCTTTGGTTACAAAAATTCAGACTCTACAGGAAGTTATAAAGAAAATAAAAACTGCCCCTTAATCCAATCACACAGAAATGAAAACTACTATCTCCTTACAGACTTTTCCCAAGAATACTCACTTTCACGTACAAATAGCGATCTCACCTTAGCCAGAGCACAAACTCTTATAACCTTAGCCTGTTTGGATTTTCCCCCCACCTCACCCCTCCCAGACAACTGCATTTGTCAATACAGATTCGTGTCCCCCTTTCTAATGGCTTACTAGTGTCCGCCTGGCTGCAGCACAGTTAATGCCCCCACTGAAGGAACATGTGGTTGCCATCAATTTCTTCTATTCGAAGCAATGCTGAAATTTTCGGGCTTGTCTGATATGGGGGGTGGGATAAATTCCTACAAGTAGAATTCTCAAGTCAAAGGATATGGAAAACAAACAAGATGTCCATGCCTCTAGGAGTTGACAATATAGGAAGGCCTTGAGGGTTCAGGATAGGACCCGGGGGCGGGGGGGGGGGAGGGGCGCGGTTGCGGAGACTGGAGATGGCAATTTCACTAAGAGTGGCACTAAATAAAATAAACTCCTGAGCAGAACACTGGAGGATACACACTCACTCCAAATACTCATGCAGGTTCTGCATACCAATTGTACCTCAAGAAAGACATTTTAAAAAACAGAGAATACAGCTGTCACCAAAACAAGACATGAGAAGTAATTGCCATCATATTGCCTCTACAATTTGAAACATAAAATAATAGCCCATCATGCTCTCTTACAGATAGGAGTATTCTGCAGCTGGAAAATGACACTTTTAAAATATTTCCTAAAGTCAAATTTTAATGTAACAACTTTGTGAATAAATAAAATAAAAACACTGACTTGTATACTTTAAAAAGGTGGGTTTCACTGCATGTGATTTTTAATGTAAGTCTACCATTTGATGTAGTAAAAGTCAATGACATCATAGGGAATTTCTCTAGGGTGAGGTGAAGCAGGGAAAAAGAGAAAGAACAAAACTATTCCCTAAAACAAACAGAAGAAAGAGATCCTTTAGTACTTAAAAAAAAAAAAGAAAGAAAATCATCAAAGATTCAATTGAGAATAATTCTACAGGCAGAATGAGAACTAATAGCCGAATCTAAGCCGGAACTCTGAGGACCACGTAGGTTACCTTAGGCAATCCAATCTCATCCATGGCATTCAACCACTGAATCACGTTATCAGTATGTCTGAAGTGCAGGCCAGTTGCCTAGAACAAGTAAGAGACAATTAGGCGCTGTCGGCAATACTGCAGTGAATACCAAATAAAGACTCTCTTTGCACAAGTTTCCTTACAAGACTTTGCAAGGTCCCCTTAAATTGAAGGTCTATAGCATTATGTTCACATTCCAATTCTAAAAAGCCAAATCCACATCTCAGCTCCCTTCACTTGAGAACCATCTGGAGAATCTTCCTGTATAATATGCTCTACAGAACACGATCTTTGGAATTCAATTATCCTGGATTCAATCCCTGGCTTGGCCATCTACTGGTGACACTGAGCAAGTCGCTTCACCTCTTTGAGCTTCGTCCTCTCTAACACCTACTCTACCTGTGTGTTGTAAAGATGAAATGGGAAGATGTACGTAAAGCACTCAGGGTGGTAACTGGCATGTAGAAAATACAAACTGACACGGGGCGCCTGGGTGGCTCAGTCGTTAAGCGTCTGTCTTCGGCTCAGGTCATGATCCCAGGGTCCTGGGATCGAGCCCCGCATCGGGCTCCCTGCTCAGCGGGAGGCCTGCTTCTCCCGCTCCCACTCCCCCTGCTTGTGTTCCCTCTCTTGCTGTGTCTCTCTCTGTCAAATAAATAAAATCTTTAAAAAAAAAAATTAAAAAAGAAAGAAAAGAAAGTTTCTCTTTGGGATGTTCATTTTGGTTGAGGACCTACATCTTCCTGGTTGTCCTTTGAATATAAACATAAAACATAAAAACCTCTTTTGATGCTGTCTTTATCCTTAGCTCATTCCAAGTTCTGGCCCAACTCCTATAGTCAACCCGCTCACATCTACTCTTGGTTTTACAAGCTTCCACTATCTTTTACGCTCATCCTTTTCCAAATAGCTGCTCATAGGAAAGCTCCCCCGCAACAGATTTTGGTCCTTGTCAACATCCCAACTTCATTTTTCTTTTTCAGGGCCCTGGGCCACAAGAATCAAAGCCTCTCACTTACCTCAATTTCCTGAAATTGGATTGCTTTCCCAATTTACCTCGAATTTTAATATCACAGAGGGACCTTTTCTTCCCCTAAAGTTGCATTGCTATTGCTTTCAATTTGCCAACGGATCTCAGTGCTTGGTTAAAATTAAACTTGTAATTTCCCCCTAGTTACTTCCTCTACCTTCTAAGAAATAAAACAAAATCATTAAGGACCATGAAGATTTCTAGACATACACCATCACAGGAATTGTATCAGAAACACAGACACCACCTTTTACTACTATACCTTCTCCACTCTGCCAGGTGTTTCATTTTGATGAACAAACACACTCATACATATTTCTCAATAACTCTGGTACGGGATAAAGTCCACTAACTTTCTCTTTTAAGTTTATGGAAATTTAAGCCCCAAGCAGGGAAGGCCTCACCTTGTATCTGGTCTGCTCTCGATCGTAAATTTTCTTCAAGGACACCACTTTAGGCGAGAAGAAGTTTCCCAGTTTGGCGAGGTACACCCCATTCCTCAGCCCCTCCTCCAGCTCTGTGGTGGGAGGCAGGTCTTCCCCGAGGCATGCTTCCATCCACCTGCACAAAAGCGGAGAGGACAGGAGGAGAGAGGGAAGGTCAGATCCCCTCCTTAAGAGATTTTGAGCCTCATTTCTATTCTCCTTGCAGGAGTTTAAGTTCCACATAAGCGACGCTCTTTTAAGATCCAATTTCACACACATCCTTGCCCTGACCCAGTCAGATCTCAGAAGTGGGGAACTTAGGAAAACTCCCGAGCATCAAGGCCACCTTCTTCTCTACCCTGCTTTCCTCCCCTGCGGCAGCAGAACCAGCTGGCTCCCCACCCCACCTGCCCAGAAACCTCAGGCCCTAACCCTAAGTCACTCCTGCAGAGAACCCCTAAGGAAAGCCATGTGTAGCTGAAGCCAGCACTTCAACTGTTCAAAAATTTAAATGTATTTTCTCTTCCAGTTTCAGAATCCACAGAGAATTTCTAGGTTCAGATTTTAAGGCTGTTCGGGGATTACATGAATAGTCAATTATCTCAGCTAAAATAGGGAAGGAAATGCCAATGGAAGCAGTAAGAATGAATGGGTGTTTTTCAGAGGTGGGGGAGGAGGTTGTAAAGGGGAAAAGAAAACTGTATTTTCCCCAGAACAGAGGCCCAAGATAAAACAACACACATCTGCATATATTTTCTACCAATAGAAATGCAGGTAACTAAAAATCATTTAAGGCGATTTTTTTTTTTTTTTTAGATTTTGCTTTTTAATTTGAGAGAGAGCAAGAGGGGTGGGGGGGGGACGGAGCAGACTCCCCGCTGAGCAGAGAGCCTGATGCGGGGCTCAATCCCTGGACCCCATGATCATGACCTGAGCTGAAAGCAGATGCTTAACTGAATGAGCCACCCAGGCGCCCCGTATGCATTTTTATGTAATTCTTGTATTAATAAATTGCTTGAAGGATATACAGCAGACCTTAGATTTATGATATTTCTAGAAATTGTTACTTTTATAATTCAGAATAGATTTTCTTGTATTAATTCTAACTTCCCAAACTGAGATTACTGCTCAGAATTTTTACAACATAGTATAAGGAAAAGGAACAATTTCCCTGTGTCTCTCAAGTTCTATAAATAGTCATAGTATGTATTTAAATAAATACTGGCTGGGTGTATGCATGGGCCAGAGAATTTTCTGATTGTTCCCTATACCCGATGATACAAGTTTTTACCTCTGGCTTTTCTTCCAGGTCATAGAACTTAAATGATCACGGCGGGGCAGGGGGACAACAAATGAGTTTTCCAGAAGAGTTGCCATAGTAGTTAAATTAGAAACCAACTGGTAAGAGCTACAAAATCCAAACCTCTGCAAGAGCCCAAAGACCAGAAGGGCAATGTGGAAAAGAATGTAGGTCATTGGTATGGAAAACAGTTGTAGTCCAAGGATACATCTTCTATAATCAGCCCTCCAATATTTTATTGCTAAAAAGGATATGGCAAACAGCTGCTGAAAACCCCAGCTCTCAGGGGACAGTCTAACTTGTGTTCTCATTAACAGAAACAAACCTAGAGCAACTGCAGTCTAAGCCCAAAACAGCCCTTTACCATGTAATGAGGAAAAAATTATTTTATTTTCTCCTCAAAACAAGGTAAACATATAGGGAAGACTATGGATAAACAGCACAGTGCGTGCTTTTGCCTTGAATCAGAGCTAGTTACCAAACGCATTTCGGTTCTCCTCTGAGATCATTACATCAAAATCAAAGTAAAAGGAAGGACCACAGGGTGACATCTCCCACAAGCCTTTATCTGCGCCTTCTCTAGGCAAACTGCTGTAAAACAGTCCTGATTAACAGCTAGACTTAGAAGTTTTGTATAGTGGAATAGAATACCTTGCACATCACAGAAATGTCAGGCCAGAAGAAGAAGAGCCAATTGTGATCTGATGAAAAGGGGTAAGGGAGAGCTAGAATAAATAAATAAATAGAAGTGTCTTTCAGCTGCCCCAAACCCAAAGCTGCCCTCCAAATTACCACACACGGGGTGGTGACCTCTGTCTCACAGCAGAGTATCACCTGGTTCGTTTCTAAGAATAAGTTAAAAAAAAATAAAGTAAGTTAAATCAGGACCAAATTGCTTTGAAAAATTAAGAGTACTAAGTAGGGTGCTATGTTACTCTAATTTTTTAATATTAGCAGAAGTCTAGATTCTACTATAATCCCAAGAAGATACAACAAACCCTCCTTTCTGTCCTCTACAGCCCATCTGAGATTTCCCCCTCTGACACTAAACCATAGAATCACAAGATGATAGCCAGGAACTTAAAGCACTTCTAGGGCAAATCTCTTTGTTTTTGTTTTTTTTTTTTAATAATAATATGTATACATTAGAGAAAATTATTAGACACTTCTCAATATTTTATGAATATTTTCCATGTTATTATATAATTTCTGAAGACTAAGTTACACAAAAATCCTACCAAGTGCTTAACTGGTCACCTATGTTGGACTCAGGTCACTTCCAAATAGTTTCAACTATTAAACAACACCGCAAGGAACATCTCTGTGCATGTCTTTAGAATTAATTCCTAAGGAAAGGACCTTAGAAGTCTAACTCCAAATAAAAAAATTAAACATTAAAGAAACTTTTTTTATTGTTCAAAAGCTTACCCAAAGGCTATACCTACTTGTACAACTCCCTCATTTTACAAGTATAAGGTCTATCTATCCAAGGTCAACTACTAGTTAGTGGCAAAGGCAGAATAACAAGACCCTGATTCCCATTTAAGAATCCTCTTCACTAGACCACTGTTGCTCTTACCATGTCACTCCAAAAACCTAACAGGGCTGAGCCCCACAGGGCGGAATAAACAGGGCAAAGTGTGAGATATCCCATACAGGAAAAAGTCTAGTATCTCTCCACATTCTGTCCACAAAAGAGGGTTTTAAGTATTTTAGTTTAACTTTAAGTCCACACTGATTTTCAACTCAGACACAAAGCTTCCTTATAAAACGTAAGCATTTAATTTAGCTTTATAAATACATTTTTTTAAAGATTTTATTTCTAGGGGCGCCTGGGTGGCTCAGTTGGTTAAGCGACTGCCTTCGGCTCAGGTCATGATCCTGGAGTCCCGGGATCGAGTCCCGCATCGGGCTCCCTGCTCAGCAGGGAGTCTGCTTCTCCCTCTCCCGCTCCCCCCTCTTGTGCTCTTTCTCTCTCTCACTCTCTCTCTCAAATAAATAAATAAAATCTTTAAAAAAAAAAAAAAGATTTTATTTCTAGGTAAGCTTTACAACCAATGTGGGGCTGAAACTTACAACCCCGAGATCAAGTCACATGCTCTACCAAATGAGCCAGCCAGGTGCCCCTTGCTTTATAAATACATTTTTAAATAAATCTATGCACAGATCCCTACCTTACACCATTCACAAAAATCAATTCAAAATGGATTACACTCGAAGGTAAGACCTGAAACCAGACACTCCTGGAAGAAAATATTGGAAGTAAGCTCCTTAACATCAGTTTTGGCAATGATATTTTTGGATTTGATAACAAAAGCAAAGGCATCAAAAGCAAAAATAAACAGAAGTGGGACTATACCAAACTAAAAAGCTTCTGCATGGGCAAAGGAAAGCATCAACAAAAGGAAAAGGCAACCTGTGAAATGGAAGAAAGTATCTGCAAATCACGTATCTGATAAAAGGTTAATATCCAAAATATATAAAGAATTCATACAACTCAACAGCAACAAAACCAAACAATCCAATTTACAAATGGGCAGAGGAACTGAATAGACATTTTTCCAAAGAAGACACACAAAAGGTGCTAAGCGTCAGGGAAATGCAAATCAAAACCTCAATGAGACATCGCCTCACACTTATTAGAACAGCCATCAAAAGGGCAAGAGACAACAAGGGTTGGGAAAGATGTGGAGAAAAGAGAACCCGTGTAACTACTGGTGGGAGTGTAAACTGGTGCAGCCAGGAAGGAGAAATGTGGAGGCTCCTTAAAAAATTAAAAATAGGACTGCATATGATCCAACAATCCCAATTCTGGGTGTACAGTCAAAGGAAATGAAAGCAGGCTGTCAAAGAGATATCTGCACTCCCATGTTCACTGCAGCATTATTCACAATAGTCAAGACAAGGAAACAAGAGAAGCGCCCATCCACAGATGAATGGATACAGAAGATGTGACACACACACACACAAATGCACACACACTGGCCTATCATTCAGCCATGAGAAAGAAGGAAATCTTGCCATTTGTGACAACAGAGATGAACCCGTGGGCATTATACTGGGTATAATGCGTATATATAACTGCTTATATATAAAATCTAAAAAAAAAAAAACCTCATAGAAACAGTCGAAAAGTAGTTGCCATGGGGTAAGGGGTAAAGGAAATAGGGAGAGGTTGGCAAAAGGGTACAAATTTTCAGCTGTAAGAGGATAAGGTCTGGGGCACCTGGGTGGCTCAGATGGTTAAGCGTCTGCCTTCAGCCCAGGTCATGATCCCAGGGTCCTGGGATGGAATCCTGCACTGGCTCTCTCCCTCTGCCCCTCCCCCATCTCTCTCTCCCTCTTAAAAAAATAAAATAAAAATAAATGGCTCGTTTTCAATATAAATAACATGAAAAAAGAATCTAACACCACCTGGCTGATACAAAGCTAAATACTTTGAATGCACTATCTCACTTCATCCTTGCAAAAACCTCATTAAGTGGTATCACTGTTTTTTATTTTAGGGATAAGGAAACCATGGGCTCCCAAAAGTGACCCATCCAAGATTACCCAGCGGATAAGTGGCTGAGCTCACACTTGAACCCAAGTTGGTGTGATTCTAAAACCCAAACTCTGTTGTTATAACCTACTGCCTCCTTCAATAACCGTAATAGCTACCACCTCTGAACACTAACAAAACCTCAAGTTCTGAAGCTGTGCTTCCTGAAGCACCCTGCACCACAGTACACAACCTCACCAACAGACTTTCCTGTATCAAGCACCAAGAGAGAAGCACACTGAACACTGGTGACATTGACACAATTAGTGCGGAAAATGAGTGCTCATATAAAAGTCTGTTTTTAATATAACTACATCACAATTCTTATAAATAATTCTTATCTACCTCTCACATTTAGCCTATTTCTATGGAGCTTTGTTTTACACATATTTTAAATCATCTCTTTTTTTAAAGATTTTATTTATTTAGAGAGAGATAGCGAGAGAGCATAAGTGGGGAGGAGAGGGAGAAGCAGGTTCCCCACTGAGCAGGGAGCCTGACCCAGGGCTTAATTCCAGGAGACCTGGGGCTTAATTCCAGGACCCCAGGATCATGACCTGAGTGGAAGGCAGATAATTAACCGACTGAGCCACCCACACGCCCCTTAAATCAACTTTTTTTTTTAAAGATTTTATTTATGTATTTGACAGAGACACAGAGAGAGGGAACACAAGCAGGGGGAGTGGGAGAGGCAGAAGCAGGCTTCCCGCAGAGCAGGGATCCCAATGTGGGGCTCGATCCCAGGGCCCTGGGATCATGACCTGAGCCGAAGGCAGACGCTCAATGACTGAGCCACCCATGCGCCCCTTAAATCAACTTTCAAAAAAGTTGAACCTATCCACTCTGACAGCTACACATCCATTCAGGACACATTTCTCTCTCTCTCGTTTTTTTTTTTAAGATTTGTTTATTTTATTTTATTTTATTTTTTTTAAAGATTTTATTTATTTGAGACAGAGAGAATGAGATACAGAGAGCATGAGAGGGAGGAGGGTCAGAGGGAGAAGCAGACTCCCTGCCGAGCAGGGAGCCCGATGCGGGACTCGATCCCGGGACTCCAGGATCATGACCTGAACCGAAGGCAGTCGCTTAACCAACTGAGCCACCCAGGCGCCCTATTTTTTATTTTTTTTAAGATTTTATTTATTTATTTGACAGAGAGAGAGAGCACAAGCAGGGGGAGGGGCAGGCAGAGGGAGAGGGAGAGGGAGAGGTAGGCTCTCCACTGAGCAGAGAGCGTAACAGGGGGCTCGATCCCAGGACCCTGGAATCATGACCTGAGCCAAATGCAGATGCTTAACTGACTGAGCCACCCAGGTGCCCCTAAGATTTATTTATTTTAGAGACAGAGAAAGAGCGTGGTGGGGGCAGAGCGAGAGGGAGAGAGAGAATCAAGCAGACTCCCAGGTGAGCTCAGAGCCCAATGCAGGGCTGGATCCTAGGACCCTGAGATCATGACCTGAGCCCAGATCAAGATCCTGTCTGCCACTTAACCGACTGAGCCACCCGGGTGCCCCAGGACACATTTCTAATGGACTACACCATGCAACAGTTATCAGCAGCATGAAATGTGCTAAATGCCTGTTCCCACCTTCAAGGAGATCACCCCCTGGGAACAGAGATGCTTAAACAACTAGCTACAACACGGGATGATACGTGAACTAGGCTTTATAAGATAAACTGTATTTGAAGAGGTGAAAAAATGGGAAAAGGAGAGATTTGAGATAAAGCATAAATGAAGGGCAAAAAGGCACAAAAACAGGAGCGCCTGGCTGGCTCAGTTGGTAGAGAATATGACTCTTGATCTCAGGGTTGAAAGTTCAAGCCCCCTGCTGGGTGTAGAAATTACTTAAAAAAAAAAAAAGGCATGACAACAAATGGTGTATTTGGGGGATGATGAGTTACTGCAGTAGAGAGTAGGTAGAGATGTATCTGGAGCATTAGAATTTTAATTCTCAGGCAGTGGGAACCACCGAAGTTTTTGAACAGAAGAGTGGGTTGGTCAGAGGAATCCAGTAAGGTCTTTGACTAGGGCAATGGTGGGAAGAGAAAGAAAACTGATGAGTAATTACAAGGGAAGGGGCACCTGGGTGGCTCAGATGGTTAAGCGTCTGCCTTCAGCTCAGGTCATGATCCTAGCTAATTCCCTAATTACAAGGGAAAAACTGACCCTACTTGACAGTTGGTTAGACAGCTGGCATTAAGGGCTAGAAGGGGGAGACAAGGCTTTACAGACAACTGGGAAAAAAGGGGGGGGGCGGGGAGGCAAAGTTAGCTCCTGACTTCACATCTTGCTACTGACATTGAACATCAAATGGATCAGAGGGGAGCCTGGCTGGCTCGGTCAGTGGAGTACGCAACTCTTGATCTCAGAGTCGTGTGTTCAAGCCCCACATTGGGGGAAGAGTTTACTTAAAAAAAAAATTGGGGGGCGCCTGGGTGGCTCAGTTGGTTGAGCGTCTGCCTTCAGCTCAGGTCATGATCCCAGGGTCCTGGGATTGAGCCCTGCATCGGGCTCCCTGCTCAGCGGGCAGCCTGCTTCTCCCTCTGCCTGCCGCCCCCCCTGCTTGTGTTCTCTCTCTCTCACTCTCGCTCTATCTCAAATAAATAAAAAATCTTTAAAAATATTTTTTAATTTAAATTTAAAAAATGGATTAGAGATTTTGAAGAGTAAGATAAAAGGAGGAAAAAATACAGATGAATGGTTGTAAAATCCTGAAATGGGAAAAGCCTCTTCAAACAAAATTATGGCAGCAGATATAAAGAAAGAGGGAGGGGCGCCTGGGTGGCTAAGTCAGTTAAGGGACGGACTGTGGATCTCAGCTCAGGGTCCTGAGTTTAAACCCTGTGGCCCTGTGCTGGGCTCTACAAAAAAAAAAAAAAAAAAAGGAAAAAAATTGGCTACATAAAAAGCAGTTATACTTCCACAGGACAATTAAAATACTTTAGAGAAAAGATAAACTAGAGGGAAAATTTGCAACACATAACAAGAAATTAATAATCTCCTAATCTTTATATGTAGACATACATTTTAAATGCTTGAAATAAAAAAAATGACAGGTATTTCCCTAGAAAAATCTAGAAACATAAACAGGCAACTCACAAAAGTAAAGGGCCATATTTATAGGAAAAACTCTTAATCTCACTACTAATCAAAGAAAGGCAAATTAAAGTAACAGTAACACCATTATTTGACTACCAGACTGGCAAAGATAAAAAGGAACAAGAGCAACTTACTATTGTCCAATACGTGGGGAAACCCCACGTTCTCACACTGTTCCAGAAGAAAATCTGGCAACATGTACCATGTTTAGTAAACTTTCAGAAACTTCTATAAAAGGCAAAATGTTGCTTTATTTTAAAAGATGATGTGGTGACCTGTGGCCCGGATGACTAAATGAAAGAGGATGCCAGTCAACAAGGCGGGGGCCACCAGAAGAAGCAGGACAGAAGACAAATTCATGCCGGAACCGTGTGCAGCTTGAAACACGAACGGGACATCAGGTGGTGACACCCTGTAGGCAGTGGAAACACAAGTCTGGAAAACTCAGGAGACAGACCCGGCTGGAGACCCAGGTGTGAAAAGTGGCACCATGGGGGTGGGTGAGCTCACCAGAGAAACAGACGGTAGAGCAAAATAAAATACGGCCAAGGGGCGCCCGGCCAGCTCAGCCGAAGGGGCATGTGACTCTTGATCTCGGGGTCATGAGTTCGAGCCCCACACTGTGTGCAGAGGTGACTTATAAAAATAAATAAATAACTTAAAAAAATGGTCAAGACTGTGCCTCAGAGAACACCAACACTTAAGTGCTGCGTATTACAAAGAATAGTGACGACTATGGTAAAATGAGAGCCATGAGAGAATCACATGATGGCAAGCAAGGAAGGAAAACTTTTCAGGAAGCTGGGAGAGGTCACCAACTTCGATGCTGCAGAGAGGTGGATGGCAAAGGGAAAAGGATGCAGCAAACATGGAAGAAGGCCATCTGTGACCCCCCATAAGGGGGATCTTAGTGGAGTGGTGAGCAGGGGGAGGGAGATACAACTAGAAAAGCAAGTAGAAGTGGGGAACTAGAAACAGCCAAAGTAGACTTCCTTTTCAGGAAGTTTAAGAAGGGAAGAGAAATTGGAGGAATGGAGTAAGGGTTGGTCTGAGGTGGTGGCATGTCCTGGGAAGGCACCTCTCTCTTTTTATGACTCAGGAAGAGGCACTTAATTGCAGGCTGCAAGAAAGCAACAAGTGCTGAGGGGACTGAAGAGACAAGAAATAAAGAGCCAAGGAAGAAGGCAACATTCTAAAGAACACAGGGGGCACTAGCTATGGAGAGGAACAGACCCACTTCTTCCCTGAGTAATGAGGGAAGGAAATAAGAATGACAACTTATCTAACTAACCTCTCTGAACTTCAGTTTCCTGTCCTCAAACACGGTAAGACTGTTAGGAGGATCAAATGAGATACTGTATGCAAACATACACCAACAGGCTCTAAATAATGGGCACTGTGTACCCGCGTTACATACACAGGAGTACGTGCATCAAAGAGCTAGATCCCAGGAATAAACCTCCTTGTAGAGCCTGACACCCAGGAGCCTGCCTAATACCTGCCTACCTTGTCTTACCAATAGCATTTGTCAAAGGGACTTATATGCTTGGCCCTACCCATTCCACTAGACAGCAAGACAAAGAAATCAATATTCAGAGAACTCTTAGCGCAGTAAGCGCTGAAACAAGCCCAGACCTCGAGCATGCATTGGGAGAAAAGAATCAGGGTGGGAATGTGAATTAGGGATCTGTGAGGAGGAAACGAGTTGAACGAGTTCTGCCAAGCACGTGACTTCAGTGGTTTCCCAGCTCAGTGCAATACAGAGGGGAACATACCAATGCCGGAACTGACTACTCCAAACCATCGAGATTCAGTTCCTCCAGGAGCTGCTCCTCCGGTTACCACACCCAGCTTGCACAGCAAATGCCCCCACATGCCAGGGTTACTCGCTGCCGAAAACCTCGCAAGCTGGGCAGTCTTTCCTGGCAATTAGGATTCTACTAAAACACTAACACATCTAAGCACCATCCAGGCACTGGAAACAGCCTAGTAATTTCAATCCAGTTGGTTAAAAAAAAAGAGAGAAATGAATGCAGAGTATTCAATTAAGAACTCACCACCCAGGGCGCCTGGGTGGCTCAGTTGGTTAAGCGACTGCCTTCGACTCAGGTCATGATCCCGGAGTCCCGGGATCGAGTCCCACATCGGGCTCCCTGCTCGGCGGGGAGTCTGCTTCTCCCTCTAACCCTTCCCCCTTTTGTGCTCTCTCTCTCACTCTCTCTCTCTCTAATAAATAAATTAAAAAAAAAAAAAAGAACTCACCACCTGAAGAAGGAAGGGAATTAGGGATAGTTTCTCAGAGAAAATGGCATTTAGGTCTTGAAGGACTCTGTGTGGGGTGAGGGGGGTGGGGGGTGTTCAGGGGGCAAACATGTCAGGCCAAGGGAAGAGAATGTGCAGACCCTCTGAAGGATTTCAAATAGGAATGAAATGATCAGGGGCAGCTGGGTGGCTCAGTCAGTTGAGCATCTGACTCGAGCTCAGCTCAGGTCTTGAGCTCAAGTTGTGAGTTCAAGCCCTGCACTGGGCTCCACACTGGGCATGGAGCCTACTTTAAAAAAAGGGGGGGGGGGGGGGATGAAATGATCGGATATAACTTGAGAGATCACTCCAAGCAGTATGGATGAGGAGGAGGGATCGGTACAGGGGCGAGGAAGATCTTAGGAAGTAACAGCAGTAATCCAGGCAAGAAATGATAAAGGCTTGTTTTCCAAGCCATGCAAGCACATGAGAAACCTTGATAGTATCTGCTTTAAAAGAAACTTGGGGCGCCTGGGTGGCTCAGTCGTTAAGCGGCTGCCTTCGGCTCAGGTCATGATCCCAGGGTCCTGGGTTCGAGCCCCACATCGGGCTCCCTGCTCAGCAGGAAGCCTGCTTCTCCCTCTCCCACTCCCCCTGCTTGTGTTCCCTCTCTCGCTGTGTCTCTCTCTGTCAAATAAATAAATAAAATTTAAAAAAACAAGAAACGAGTATAAATTAAGCCAATCTGAACAGCTATAAGAATGAGTGAGAAACAGAAGGGAAACTCTGTTCTTCTTCTTAAGTAACTTATTTTACCTCTGTGTTTCTTGATACCTAACACAGACCCATCTCTGAGCAAATAATTTTACTCTTTGCTGAACTGGATAAGTTGTGTCAAGTCTATGTGTCAAAATTAAATGTCTAATGGTTATCATATTTCAAGAGTCCCCGTTCTTACTGGGGTGATGGAAACTACACTATGGTGACAATTGTACTATTTTGGTAAATTTACTAAAAATCATTAAGTTGTACATTAAAAAATAGGAGAACTTTATGGCATGTAAATTATTACTTCAACAAAGTTGGTTTTTTTTTTTTTTTTTTTTAAGTCCCTGGGCTAAAAGGATTAACTGCTCACTCCCAGAGTCTTCCGATGCAGAGCCTAGGGAAACATTACGACGTTTGATCCATCAAGCCCTCCATCTCTACTTTACCATCTATCACAAAGCGTGAAAGACCTTTTAACCTTAAATGAAAAAAAAAAAATCCTCAAACTGAGTTAAACTTAGGTGATATTAAATCTCAGCAGCTGCAGCCCAGTTACTGCTGGCTGTGAGCAGCATGTGAGAAAAGAAACAGGTGAGAGTCCTCTACAAGGCAGAAGACAGGTACATATTTCTTTGCAAAAGCAAGTCTAACTCTTCACAGCCTACTGCTGTAGCTGCTAGAGCCCCAGGAACAAGGAGAGCCTATAGAACAAGTCATAGGTCAAAAATTTAATTTTCAGATCTAGTATTTAGTGAGAATAGATCAGGTGGAGGGGTTAGCTGTCATACTCATTAAGGACAAACTCCTTGCCCTCTGAGGCTCACAGTGTATTAGGGAAGAGAAAAGTATAAGGAATTTATAATATATTGTGAAAAGCTATTAAAAAAGATACGGTGGTGAGGAGGGGTGGAAACACAAGAGACGAGCATCTAACTCAGACCTGGAGTAAGGGTAGGTGCTCCCTCGAGGAGGTGCTACCTGAATTTACTTTCTTAGATAGGCAATATATATACAAAGGTCAAAATTCAAAAAGTATAAAAAGCTGGGACGCCTGGGTGGCTCAGCTGGTGAAGCGTCTGCCTTCGGCTCAGGTCACGATCCCAGGGTCCTGGGATTGAGGCCCGCATCGGGCTCCCTGCTCCACGAGGAGTCTGCTTCTCCCTCTGCCTGCCGCTCCCCCTGCTTGTGCTCTTTCTCTCTCTCTGACAAATAAATACAATTTTTTAAAAAAGTATAAAAACTACCCAGTTAAAAGGAAGAAAATTTCATGAAGTGAACAGACTAGAGTGTCATATGCCACCGAGATTAAGAAAGATACATACTGGGGCCCCTGGATGGCTCAGTCGGTTAAGCATCTGACTCTTGATTTCAGCTCAGGTCCATGATCTCAGGGTCAGGAGACTGCTTTGGCCTTCTCACTGGGGCCAGCTTACAATGCTTTCTCTCCCTCCCCATCCGCCCCTCGTGTGTGTGTGTGTGTGTGTGTGTCTCATAAAAAAAAAAGTACTGAAAATTTTCCAACAGACGTAACAATTAGGTCATCAGTGACTCAAGCAAGAGAAATTTCAGTGGGGGAAAGGAGGGCACACAAATCACACCCACAGGAGTTAAGATAAAGAAGTGGACACGGAGAATACAGACAAGTTTTTCCTGAAGGAAAAAAAAGATGGGACAATAATCAGAATAGGGCCTAGTAGTAAGGGAGTAGATCTTGAATGGATGAGGATGTTTATGTACCACAGAGAAAAGAATCAGCAGGAAAAAAAGTTATAGTTAAGAAAACAATACTGGAATAAGGACCCTAGAAGACAAGAGGGGACAGGATCCAAACCACACATAGAAGATAGAGTCTTGGGGCGCCTGGTGGCTCAGTCAGTTAAGCATCTGCCTTCAACTCAGGTCATGATCCCAGGACCCTGGGATCATGACTGGAGTCGAAGGCAGACACTCAATGACTGAGCCATCCAGCCACCCCTAGGGTCAGAGAAATTGAGAGTTTGTAGAGAGAGTAAAGGTCATCAAGCCACAATATGGGAAGCTAGGGATGGAGAGGACTACTAAGAATAAAGAGTTGGTAAAATTTTTGATTGGCCTCACCCACCTGACAATTCAAATGTTACTTTCAAAAGTCACCTCCTCCATGCACTCTTCTATGCTCTACCCTTAGAAATAAGCTCTCCTTCCTCCAAACTTCCTCTAAACCTTACCTCTTAATATATCTCTTTACCTCTTAATATAGTTATTTAAGTATATAAGGGTGGGATCCTTTTCTGATTTATCTTTGAAGCATGGTGCTCAGTAAGTAACTGCTGAATGACACAAACTGTTCTTTTCCTCATGCTTCAGGACTATAGTACTGAGGTCTCAATCATAACCAAATAATAATAATAATAATAAAAAAATTATCCTAAGCTCTTTTTTTGTTTTTAAGATTTTATTTATTTATTTGACAGAGAGACACAGCAAGAGAGGGAACACAAGAAGGGGGAGTGGGAGAGGGAGAAGCAGGCTTCCCGCCAAGCAGGGAGCCCGATGAGGGGCTCAATCCCAGGACCCTGGGACCATGACCTGAGCCGAAGGCAGACGCTTAATGACTGAGCCACCCAGGCACACCAAATTATCCTAAGCTCTTATCCCCACAATACTAAAATTCTCTTAACCACCCCAACCCCCACACTCCACACAGCTTTGCACCAATTCAAATGAATATTCCTGAGCATCTACTCTGTGGAAAAGCACTGTGGAAGGGGTACTCCTGGATACCAAGAAGCAGAAAAAGACAGTCTCAACTCTAAAAGAACACAAAAATATGTACATTTATGCTTTGCCTTCTCTCCCTTCTAAATTCAGCTTATCGTGCAAAACTCTGCCATAAAATAATCTTTCCCTCATCTAAACTCTCACACATTTAACTGCATCATTTCATTGGCAGCCTTAGATTGTCTTGTGACATTAGTTAAACCTTTCAGCCTTTGATGCTGAGTAACTTCTGAAATGGTGATGCCCTATCTGTCCAATTAATCTGTAAATCCCCTAAGGACAGGATTGCGTTAAGCTTTCGCCATCTTCTCTGCAGTTCTATTAGAGGGTCTTGAACAGAGCCCAGAAATACTTTCTACCTGTTTTATTTTATACGAAGTGCTTTTCCCCACTGTTTTAGCCATGTCAGAAAAAAAAAAAAAGAGAGAGAGAGAGCAATAGAATGTTATCAAGTCGTTTAGGGGCACCTGGGTGGCTCAGTTGGTTGAGCATCTGCCTTAGGGCTCAGGTCATGATCCCAGGGTCCTGGGATAGAGCCCCGCATCGGGCTCCCGGCTCAGTGGGGACCCTACTACTCCCTCTCCCTGCCACTCCCTCTGCTTGTTCTCGCTCTCTCAAATAAATAAATAAAATCTTTTTTAAAAAAAGTTCCTCATATTAAACAGATTTCCATTGCCTGGTTCTGTTCCTCTGGTACCACACGTGATAAATCGAACCCCTCTTCCATTTTTCAGGGATTTTTTTAATGATGTATGTAAAATGTTGGGGTGCCTGGGTAGCACCATCAGTTAAGCATCCAACTCTTGGTTTCAGCTCAGGTCATGTGATCTCAGGGTCATGAGACTGAGCTCTGCTTTAGGCTCTGCACTCAGTGCAGTCTGCTTAAGACTCTCTCCCTCTCCCTCTGCCCCTCCTCTCTGCACACATGTGCACTCTCTCTCTCTCTCAAATAAATAAATCTTAAAAAAAATAATGTAGGCAAAATGTTAACAGTTGAATGAATTCCTATACTGGACGACTATCGCACTTCTGAGATTCTACATTTCTAGGGAAACCTTGTCTCCATATTAAATAATCTTGGTTGTTTCAATGATTCATCATACATCGTAATTTATAGACCTTTTATCATCCTGGTCAGGCTCATTCAACATGCCCTAGTCCTTGAGCAATAACCATGTCTCAACCAGTGGGCCAACATCCACTGATTGGGAGGGGTTCCTCAGGTCCTTTGTTGAAAAGGATTCTGATCTATCAGCCGTGCCTGTTGTGGGTGTAAAAGAACCCCACCAAGTATCTATCATCCCTGCTCTAGACTATTGTCAAGGTCCCTCTTAAATTATGGCCAACTTCAGGTAGCCTCTGACCAATGCAGAGGACAATGGAACCACCTTTTCCTTTTGCATATACCACATTTCTATTAATGAGTTGATAAACAACACAGATTTGTTTCATTTTGTTCAACTTTCCCACTAATGCTATTCCCGTAAATGCAACTACTCTATCCTGTACCTAGATACCCCATTTGCAACTACACCCCAGTGTAGGATGTCACATTTTATCACTATTAAATCTCATCATTAGATCCAAGGTATTTTGAAAGCAGAACTTTCATGCAGTGTATTAACCACCCCTCCAGCAATTAAGTCAAACTCAATCAATACACATCACTGATAAGTCCCAATAAAAATGTTTTACCTGTAACACGCCCTAGAGAGCTTTCTTTGAATTTAAAAACCTAACAGCTCCTTTCTTGAGATAAAATTGATATAACATAAATTCACCATTTATGTTGAATTTTAAAGTATGCAATTCAATGTTTTTTTAGTATATTCACAATGTTGTGCAACCACCATGACTATTTAATTCCAGAAAATTTTCACCACTAGAAAGCCCACATCCATTAAGCAGTCACTCCTCATCTAGCAGCTCTTTTTGAATATGGTTTATTCAAATGGCTATAAATCTTAACTACTTTACAAGCTAGTCCACATTTATCCAACCTGTCACTAAGGTTTCATGAGACATACTTGCAAATGCCTTGCTAACACCTAGACTAATTACTGTGTTTCTCTGATTCACCAACCTGGTGACCCTGTCCAAGAGAAAATGATGTTAATGTGAAAGGGATTGTCTCGGGAAGTCCTGGTTGACTCCTAAGCATCACTTCTTTCCTCATGAAGTGCTCATAAGCCATCTATTTGACACTATGCTAGGAATTCTGCCCAAGACTAATTTGCTAGACTAGAATTTATGGTACCTCCTTTTCCTTTTTAATAATTAGTACATTTGCCCTCCTCCACTTTTAAAAACCACATTCCTAAAAAAACAAAATACAAAAAAAACCACACTTCTGTTCTGCCTAATGCCTTAAAGATCACTGATGACAGTTCAGCAATTATACCTAAAATAATGGCTTTAATTTAAGCTAAGCCAAGAACATGAGAACTCGAAGAATAGAAACTACAAGTAAAACATGAAACAGTTGAGAACTGACCATGAACATGCCCCAAATTCTTAATTGAAATGGTCCCTCAAATCCATTATTCTGGCAAAGAACAGCATTTCCCAAACCAATATATTCTGGAACAGGGGTCCCTGGGTGGCTCAGTCAGTTAAGCATCGGACTCTTGGTTTGGGCTCAGGTCATGACCTCTGCATCGTGAGATCCAGCCAGGGAATCTGCTTGAGATTCTTGCTCTCCCTCTGCCCCCTGCCCCACTTACACTCTCCCTCTCTCTCTCCTTCTAAAATGAATAATAATAAAAAAAATCTTTAAAAGAACAAAAACAAAAAATCTTAAAAAATAAATAAATAAAAATAAAAAAACAAAAACAAAAAAAAGCACAACTCTGGAACACCAGTCCTAAGAAAGATGGTCTGTGAGAAGAGTCTGATAGTAAACTAGGTTTAAGAAGTATTGCTTACACGATCTTCTCCCTTGGAGAGTCAGAACTTACAGTCCATGATAAAGATTTAACCCACAGGTTAAATAATCTGTTTAACTTGGCTTAATCCATAATTTCTGAAATTTGACCACTAAACCCTTTCTTTCTTAATGCCACAGCACTCATTAGTAGAATACACCTCAAAAAAGAGTGATCTAGAAAGTCAGCCACACAGTTTTCAAATCCTGAATTGTAGTCTCCTTTAACACAAAGAATAAATTATGGTAGTTTGGCAAGTTGACTCATCTCTTCACAGTATGTATGCCAACGCTGTTAATCTAAAACCTGTTTTCTCAATGCCAACTTCATTACACACTATTAATCTTTTTTAACGGCACAATACAACTTGCTTGAAAGTACTCTGGAAAATTCTAGCTAATTTCTCTAAAATGATCTTTTTATGTTTCAGAAATCAACAGTTGAACCTGCCTTGTTCTGAAGAAAAAAAAAAAAAAGTTAAGATCTCAATTCATAGACTAGAAGGCATGGCAAACCCCAGAGCATATTTCACGAGAGAGCCAAGTTGATGATCAGTATTTATTATCCAAACATCATCTAGAGAAAATAAATAAATAAAGCAGGATCTCTACCTCACTCCTCACACCAAAAATAAATTCAAAATGAATCAAAGGGTTACATGTTAAAAGTCTTTACATTGTAAAAATACTAGAAGCAAGCACAGGGGAATGTTATTGTATATTATCAGTATAAATAAGGACTCTCTAAAAAATGACATAAAGCCTAAAAGCTAAAAATAAAAAACATTTATAAAATAAAAAATGTTTTAAAATTCTAAAATTATTTTTAAAAATAATAATAAAAGTCTAAATTATTTTTAAAACCTTAAAGTCAAAAGTTAAAGGGCAAACTGGATTACTTACTACACATACGGCATCCAAAGAGTCAATTCCCTCAATATATAAAGAGCTCTTACAAATCAGTAAGAAAAGCCAGTAACTCGGGGCACCTGGGTGGCTTAGTCGGTTAAGCATCTGCCTTCGGCTCAGGTCATGATCCTTAAATCCCAGGATCGAGCCTCCATAGCCTCCCTGCTCAGCAGAGAGTCTACTTCTCCCTCTGCCCCTCAACCCACTTGTGCTCACTCTCTCGCACTCTCTCTCTCTCAATAAAATCTTTTAAAAAAAAAAAAAAGATTACTAAAACAGCTGACAGAAAAGGAAATACAAATGGTTTTTAAACATATATATAAAGATGCTCAGGGATGCCTGGCTGGCTCTGTTGGTAGAGCACGTGACTCTTTTATCTCACGGTTTTAACACAGTGGGTGTGGAGCCTACCTAAAAATAATAATAATTATAATAATTTTTAAAAAGATGCTCAGCTTCACTCAAACTTAGATAATATGAAAATGAAACTACAATGAAATACCATTTTCACCTACAAAATTCGCAAATATTCAATAAAACTATTAATACTCCAGGTTGGTAAAATTATGGGTAAAGCAGCCCTCTCCTCTACTGAGGATAGAACAACCCCCACACAGAGAAAGTTGACAATATTTATCAAAACTAAATGTACACATTCCCTTTGACTCTGAAATTCCACTTTTAGAAATTTATCCTACAAGAATACTCACAAGTGCAAGACGGCAAACATACAAAGTTGCTAACTACAACACTATTTATAATAGCAAAGCTAGGGGGAAATGTGCACTGGTAGGTTAAATCTATACACTGAAGAACTGTGCAACTGTGAAGACAAAGATGAGGCACTCTAATGTACTCTCGTGGAATAAGCCACAAGATGCAAAGCAGAATGTATAGTGCACTATCACTTCTAAACAAGGAAATAAAAGTAACTGGTATCTCTATGTACTGAATATTGAAGCACACATATTCATAACAGTGGTTCCATCCGGGGAAAAAATGGGTGGCTGGGACACAGACTTTTTTTTTCACTGTATACCCTAGCATAGCCTCTAAGTATCAGGTTCATGTATTATCTATTTTTTTTTAATGATTAAGAAAAAAGTTTTAGTTAAAAAACTAAAATCTGGGGCTCCTGGGTGACTCAGTCGTTAAATGTCTGTCTTCAGCTCAGGTCATGATCCCAGGGTCCTGGGATTGAGCCCCGCATCGGGCTCCCTGCTTAGTGGGGGGCCTGTTTCTCCCTCTCCCACTCCCCCTGCTTCTGCTCCGTCTCTCTGTCAAATAAATAAATAAAATCTTTAAAAAAAAAAAAACAAAGTAAAAATAAAAATAAAAAACTAAAATCTGCCTAAAAAATATTTTTGTGGGAATTCTCAAGTTTTTTCAAAGGAAAACCCTCAAAGTCAAACCATTGCTTAGCACTACCAATTCAATCAATGATTAAGAAACACTGTCCAGGGCGCCTGGGTGGCTCAGTTGGTTAAGCGACTGCCTTCGGCTCAGGTCATGATCCTGGAGTCCCTGGATCGAGTCCCGCATCGGGCTCCCTGCTCGGCGGGGAGTCTGCTTCTCCCTCTCCCACTCCCCCTGCTTGTGTTCCCTCTCTCGCTGTGTCTTTCTCTGTCAAATAAATAAATAAAATCTTTAAAAAAAAAAAAAAAGAAACACTGTCCAAACTAATGACCTAACAGTATGTTTTCAAGGCAGAAAAACATTTTGTTACAATAGTCCTGTAAGTAGTAAGTAAATTTTGTTCTCTTTTAGCTGTTCTAAAGGTCATCTGATCTGCCTATGTTATTTGTTTTTTTTGTTTTTATTTGACAGAGAGAGAGAGAGAGAGAGCACCCACAAGCAGGGGGAGTAGCAGGAAGAGGGAGAGGGAGAAGCAGGCTCCCCGCTGAGCAGGGAGCCCGATGTGGGGCTCAATCCCAGGACCCTGGGACCATGACCTGAGCTGAAGGCAGACGCTCAACCGACTGAGCCACCCAGACACCCCTGCATATGTTATTTGAATGAAATAATTGGCTATACTGTGAGGCTTTTTCTATTTAAATTATTTTTATATCATTTTTCTACTATGATCATAGGTTTTTCCTCCTTCTTTTCAATTTTTCCTTTTCTAATTTTGCCTCATTCCCTCCTTTTATACTTCAGTTCCTTCTGCTTCAGTTTTTAAGAACACTAATCCTATTCAGGAAAATATTTTGATTTTTATGTGGCCGATTAATGATCCCTAGAAATAGGTTGCTATTTTCTACCTTATGGAGAAATACCCATCACAATAATAGTATTTTCCTTCCACTAAAAAAGTCTCATAATTTTGCCTAAAGCCAGCATCCTCTCAGTCACCAAACTTCTGCCCCAACAGAAGCCAAGCCCTGGGCTGGTAGCTGCCTCTCCAATGTTCCTTCTGCTTTTCGTTATGATTTCCAGTGAGTCAACAGGAAGGTATTCTGAGTAAAGAAGAAATAGAGGCCTTTAGACAGGACTGTCCTCCACCCACAACACCAAAAAATACAGCTCTTGCCAAACGATCCGAGGCAATTTCCAATCCAATTTGCCACTCCTGTCTGCATGAGGTCATTATTTAAAAAATAAGCAAGTAGGAAGAAGAAATACCTTTCTGAGCTGAATCAAAAGCAGATACCAGGTTATGAAAAAGAAAAGCAACTGGGAACTCTCTGGCCTCCCCAGAGTCCCCGTATTTTACTATATCATCCCTACTGCATCCATTTCCACTTCCAGGGAAAGTCTTAGTGAGCAGGAGTTAGGTCAGAAAAGTTAAACATACACATTTATCACAGACCAGTATCATGTTTCTAGACACCTATAAAAATCACTTAACTTAGATTTTATGTTTATCCTATTTATTTTTTTTAGATTTTATTTTTTAAGTCATCTCTATACCCAACATGGGGCTCAAACCCACAACCCGGAGATCAAGAGTTGCACGCTCCACTGACTGAGCCAGCCAGGAGGCCCTTTGTTTACTCTCTCTCTCCAAAGCACAAATAAATCTTTTACCAATCAACAAACACTTAACAGCTACTTCTGTATGCCCATCACTATCTTTAGCTCTGCACTGAATTAAAAAAGTGTAAGAGTCCAACACTCCAACTAGACACAAAGATATGAGACAAATCAAAACAAAACAAGACATGAGACACATCGGAGAAGTGTCCTGATACAGTCAGAGTGGCAGGCCGGAGACTGCAGTAAGCAGCAGGCAGGCGCGGAGAGCAGCTGCCCGTCAGACAGCCCCGAGGTTAACATCTCCCGGAGCCAGCTGACGTAAATGGTGGACTTGACTGTTGCCCCTTCCATGCGGACAGAGGCTGACAGAGCCATCACTGTGTCACACAGAGCGGGGCTCAGGACTGACTGCACGGGTAGGTACAAGACCGGCAGACAAGGGGTACTAATTCATTTTTTCTCCTCTTTAAAATGAAAAGAAAAATATGCAGTCGTGCTGTTATCAAGTTCATCATCATTCTGCTTCATTACCGGTAGTGACTGTTGCTGTCAGTATTTTTAGAAGCAGGACTGAGTGGCAGACTGACCTGGTAAGTACTTGCCAAACCTGAAATCCGGATCTACCACTTACTAGATGCTCGGAACTTTGCTTTCTTTTCTGTTAAATGTAGAGAAGAATAAGCACCTCATGGGCCTTCAAGAACAGCTGGTCAGACAACGCATATATAAAAGTGCTTAGCACGGTGCCTCGTGTGTAAGTGCTCAATAAACGGTCCCTAGGATGACAGTGACAAGGCAGAGGAGGACAATGATCTTGGGGCAGACAGAAAATATCTTCTAGCATGACGTCCTTGCAAATTGCAGGGTTGGGTTTTGGGGTTTTGGGGTTTTAGTTTCCTTTTAGCTGTTGTAAAAGTATCTGAAGTATTGAGGTTTCTGTAATAAAATGCCTTATTAAAAAATAAAAGTAATTCTTCCTGACAGAATTAGAAGAAAAAAATTTTAAAAGCAACATTCAAACTTAAGCAAGTAAACTTTTTCTTCAAAGTAAAACATTAACCAGATCTTTCGCTTATTATATGTTTAAGATGTTTGATTCACACACTGTCAAGGCACAGGGATCAATCAGAATACCAGGAGCTCCTCTAGAAGAAAAATCAAGCAGCAGAGTCCTGATTCGATCAGGTAGGGAACAGAACCTCTGCATTCAAGTGGCACTTCACGCAGTTTGCTCAAAGATATGGTCTCTACGCAACCAAGTCCCAAATTTTAAACAAACAGCCCAGTCAGATGAATCACTTCCGGATGGTCTCACTTTGCCTACCAGCACTTTCTTACACAAATACTTCCTGTGAAGGAGTTTTATTTAGCAGCTCAATTGGAAACAGCGAGGAGTCCGTCAAATACCACATGGCTTAAAAATGTTCTAAACAGGTCCTACCACCAACAGATCCCCAAATTGCTAAACTTTGAAGCAGAAGAAATTATGCAGAAATCAGAGACAGGTCACCATGCAAAGCCAGAAAATTAAATTCCTAGAACATGCCAACGTAGGCCCTCAAATATATTTTTACTATTTTTTCGTTGGGAACATTAAAATATATAAACACAATTGTTACTCTGACCTTGAAGACCAGAAGAAATATATGCCAAATTCGATCAAACAAATGGCCCACTTAGCCCAGTTAGACTTTCCCAACCTTGACTGGTGGACAATCCATACACTTAGCTGGCCAGTTAACACTAGTTTCCTGTGGTCACACCCACTCCAAGACTTACTGAAAATAAGGGGAACTGGTAAAGTATTTAACCCAACTCTTGGCTGCAAGCTCCTTTTTTCCCCGTGAAAAGAATGCTGTATGTGTCACACTATATTCTTCATGAACTAATTAGAGACCATTTCATCTATTAACAAGAACAGAGAGGGAAAAAGAGTTAACAGTCCAAAATGAAAACTGCAATAGGACAAAGCAACTATCATTAACAGAACCAGGAAAAAAATCAAGACATTAGAAAATCAAATTAGTAAATCAGAACATAGATGTGAGACGCCTATCTAGAATGCTGATTTAACATAAACAGACAAAATGAAGAAGAGCCATAAAACAAACTATATAGATCTAACCTACCAACAGGTACCCCAAGACAGAACTAATAAATCAGAACCAATTATTAAAGGTTTAACAACTTCCTAGAGCTAAAACAAAAAAAGATAACGTAAATCAAGAGTCTCCACATTACAGGCAAATTACTAAGCCAACATCGACTCTAATACGTAACTCGAGGAAACTTTGAGAAACAAGAATTTTTTGCAAGTTTCAAATCATGAAAAATTGTAAAAAAAAAAAAAAAAAAAAAAACAAGTTACTTGTCACGGAGCTAAAATCAAGTTAGCTTCATTTAGATGTTTCTCAGTAAGTACAAGAAAATGAAGTCCTACACATTTTCTCAAGAAAAAAGAAATATAGGCACACCCAGGTGGTTCGGTGGGTTGAGCCTCAGACTTTTGGTTTCTGCTCCGGTAGTGGGATTGAGCCCCAGGGCAGGCTCTGTGCTCAGGGGGAAGTCTGCTTGGGATTCTCTCTCTCTCCCTCTATCCCACTCCCCACAAAATAAATAAAATCTTAAAAAAAAACAAAAAGGAAAATTAATTTTGCCATAAAAGAATAGAGTCTAGAAACAGAACTATACATAATTTAATATTTGACAAAGTAGATATCAATTGCTAATAGCTAGTAAAAAGATTGTGGGGTTTTTGTTTTGTTTTTTGTTTTTATGAGGTGGGGGCAGGGGGCAGAGAGAGAGGGAGAAGCAGACTCCCCGCTGAGTAGGGAGCCCAAGGAGGGGGCGGGGCTCAATCCCAGGAGATCATGACCTGAGCCAAAGGCAGAGGCTTAAGCCACCCAGGCGCCCCAAGATTGCTTTTAAATGACGGAGTAATTTAGAAACACCAAGAGATTTAAAGACCTAGATTTCTAAGAAAAATTAAACCATTAAATCAAAGAAAAGTCAACAATATAAAATTCACATTTTAGGGGCGCCTGGGTGGCTCAGTCGTTAAGCGTCTGCCTTCGTCTGCCTTCGGCTCAGGTCATGATCCCAGGGTCCTGGGATTGAGCCCCACATCGGGCTCCCTGCTCCGCGGGAAGCCTGCTTCTCCCTCTCCCGCTCCCCCGCTTGTGTTCCCTCTCTTGCTGTGTCTCTCTCTGTCAAATAAATAAATAAAATCTTTAAAAAAAAAACAAAAAACTTCACATTTTAGCAAGGTTTTAGAGAAATTAAACTATCTAAGCTTTGAATTGATAGAACAAATTACAAAGAGAAAGATTTAACACCTAAACTGCATAAAATTTAAAACTTCTGTACAGGGGCACCTGGCTGGCTCAGTCAGCCAGGGGTTGTAGGTTGGAGCCCCACGTAGAGATTACCTAAAAATAAAATCTTCAAAAAAATTAAAATAAACTTCTGTAGAGTGAAAAAACAAATCAAATGGAAAAATCAAGAGAAAATGTTGGCAGTAAATACAACAGAAGGCTGTGACATCCGTATTACAAGACAGCTCATGACCCTATCAGACAAACATCATCAACAATTTGCATAATAAAACTGATAAACAAGTACATGGGGAAAATGTTTAAACTGTCCAGCAATCAAAGCAATACGATTTTAAACTGGAATTAGCCTAAATAAATCATGGATGTTATATAACCACTGAAAATAGTAATTAAGACAATAATATAGCAATTTAAAAATCTAACTTTGTGAATGCAACTATCTAAAAATTATGTAGATGGTTCTTCCTTTTACTTAAGCCCTTCCTTTTTTATTATAAAATCCATGATCATTGTAAAAAGCATTTTAAATATACCAAAGCGTACTGAAATAAAAAGGAAAAGTCTTCTCACACCCTCCACGCCCACTCCACTCCCTAGCGGTATCCTCTATTTCCGGCGTTTCCTTCCAAACAAAAGCTTAAGTATGAAGTGAAAAACTAGGGCTACCAACCTTTAGGACCTTGAAAGTGCCCAGATAATTCTCCAGAAACGTTTATTAATGCCTCATCATCTTCGTATTAAATCTGCTTTTGCCCCAGGGACCAGGATAAACAATACATCTACTGAGTGCCTACCATATCTCAGACACTAGGCCAGGCACATAACCCTCGCAGCACCTCCGTAAGACGCAGGGTATCTCCATTCTGCAAAGTACAAATTTAGGCTCACTCCCTCAGGTTAAACAACTTGCAAAACCAGAATCAGAACTCACACCTGCCAAAACTGAAAGTCCTCATTCTTTTCACTTCACGTATCTCAACGGTCAAGATTTTAAAAACATTTTGTTCAGACTTTTAAAATATCTTGCATGTAAGTATTATGAGACCATAGTCATAGGACTTTGCTCAGTACTCAGCACTAACGACAGCTGACTGCCCAATCTATACAGATTACTCTCCACATTTTTTTAAAAACATTTTATTTGTCAGAGTGAGAGAGAAAAAGCGCGCACAAGCAGGGGGAGCGGCAGGCAGAGGGAGAAGCAGGCTCCCCACCAAGCAGGGAGCCCAATGCGGGGCTCGATCCCAGGACCCTGGGATCATGACCTGAGCCAAAAGCAGACACTTAACTGACTGAGCCACCAGACGTCCCTACTCTCCACATTTTTTAATTGTAACTTTTGCGAAGTGTCTCAGCTATACTACAGGGTAAACAGCAGTAAAACATTTTTCTGGCCACACTAGGAGCTAATCCTCCCATTTGTAACATTGTTACCGTGTGCAAAAACACTCTTAGTTTGAACAACTTTAACAAATACACTTTAAATGCAACCAACTTCTTACCAGTGAGTCTACCCACGGCAGGTGCACCAAGGTAAGTTTCATAAAAGAGAATAGAGGTTTTCCATCTGTGTCATCATTTTAAGAGTTAAGAATAGGGGTGCATGGATGGGTCAGTCAGTTCAGCTCAGGTCATGATCCCGGGGTCCTGGGATCGAGCCCCGCATCATCGGACTCCCTGCTCAGCCGGGAGTCTGCTTCTCCCTCTCCCGCTGCCTGCCACTCCCCCTGCTCTGTGCCCACTTCTCTCTCTCTCTCTCTCTAACAAATAAATAACATCTTTAAAAAAGAGTTAAGACTAAATACTACGCCATACTTCAATTTAGTAATTATGAATACATGAATGTACCCAGCTTGCAATCAAACGTGCCATTAAGTAGCTACATTTATGTGGCCTCCTTACTCACACAGGGTCTCATGAGGCAATTAAATTAGTTTTCTCATCTGTAAAAGGAGAGCATGGGTCAACCTCCTAAAAATGAAGTGATATTCCTCCATTTGAGAATTCTAGAAGCTAGTGGGCAAGCTGTTCTTCCGAGCCACCTCACCTATCCATTTTTTAGTTTCTTGCCTAATTAAATGTCTTTAACTTGTTTTCATGATCACAGTGTGCCAGCCTGGATATATCCGGATGTTACTGGAATTCTGATCCCAGGAAGAGAAGAGATCTAAAGAGCCCATCCTGTTCAATGCCAACAACAAAGACATATGCACAAAAGAGAATCTGTTCTCAAGAACAGATTTCTTTCCAAGATACTTTCTCAATTCCCCCAAATTACAGAAGAAGGAGTGTCTCTGTCTAGTGCTGTGCTCTTGTTAACACCATGTCGTCTCTGACAGTCTCCAACCAGCCAGAGCCCTTCCTCTCCTCCTATAAGGGGGCAGGGGCACCCTGCCCCTTCAGGTGGGATATGGACACAGCAAGAGGAAGGTGCCCCATGACAGCAAGCCTCTGAAAGAACACATGCTTCCTCGTCAAAGACTGCTGGGGTTACCCTTCTTACTGTGACCTTTAACCTAACTGAATT
Source organism: Neomonachus schauinslandi (assembly GCF_002201575.2). Classification (NCBI taxonomy): domain Eukaryota; kingdom Metazoa; phylum Chordata; class Mammalia; order Carnivora; family Phocidae; genus Neomonachus; species Neomonachus schauinslandi. The sequence continues at coordinate 138,876,918 of NC_058411.1, forward strand.
TTCTCCTGGCTCCGCTCAGACGTTCTCCACACCTGCACACTGCCTGTTCTGCCCGGCCTGATGTGTTCTCTTCTTGGGCCTGCTCACGTGGACATTCTGACCTTTCCCTTCCAATACTTCCTCCTGACTAAGACTCGAGCCCCTACCGTACCTCATATATTTAAATTTCACCTCTCTCGACTAAGTGAAAATGTTACACACCTCTACCATACAACTGCTCCTTAGCCAAAACAAATGTAAAGCACAATCAGAACAGGCAAAAAGATAAAAAATAAACCCACATTTAAAGTCCTTGGTCTGCTCCGCAGCCCTTAGCAAGAAGCCCCGAATCCTCAGATGATGTTTTATGCTATTTTATTAATTTCAATATTAAAGCTACTCTCCAAAAAAGAGGAAAAAGCAGAATCTCTATATTCTCTTTTTCCCAACCACACCCAGTGCACACTTTTACGGAACCACTCCTAAATTTTCGCACTTAACCTTTCAGGGAAACACAAACCCACACCCACACAAAACTGTCATTTCTCTACAAACACCCTTACACTCACTCTCTCCACGCACTCATGTTCATGCTCTCTACACAATCTCCTCTCTTCTCACGAAAGAGCTCTATTTCAGGTATGGGAGAAAACGGAGTGCCCTAGGATACACAATGCAGCCACTGTACTCGAAGGGGGAGCTTTTAGTGGGAGGAGCATCAGTATTATAAACAGAACTAAAGAGGGGCAACTTTTTTCCCTTGGCTCTCTCTGATCTTTCTTCCTGGACTTGGAAGGGGTGTAAATTCCAGACCCTGGGGCTCCTCCAACTTGGGAGGCGTGGAGGTTGTGAGGGAAACAGGACGGGGCCAATCCAAAAAGGCAAACTGGGCTCTCGCTAAAGGGGAAAGTGGGGCCCTAGCAGCACCCAACGGGAGCCGAAGGCCCAGCTAATACGGAAGGGCAGGTGATTTGTCTGTGGTTTACCTCAGACACTTTTTGGGGGTGGCAGCTGCCACTTCAGATGGCTAATAGGGATCCCAGTCTTCTTTTCTCTGCAGGACATCCCCAGGCTTCTTCCTAGCCCTCTCTGGTAGTAAAATCTAAATACACGCTTCCAAAGTTGATTTTCTAATCAAAGCTTTAAACAACCACCACCACCACCACATCCTGTGATTGCCTCCATAAAAAAAGCCAGGCACATTTCCACAACGCCAGGCCAAGAGGGAAATATGCCATTATTATACCCTTCCTTACAACCCAAAGCATAAAAAATAAAGACTATCACAAATGTCTCACTGCCTTGGTCACTTCCTAAGTTTGCAAAATCGTCCAACTAAAAAATCCCCCAGGTGACCATGAATGTTGAAGGAAATAGGCTACTTTTCTATCCTGGGAAAAACATCTGACAGAAAAGAATGTACCCCAGAGTAGATGGAAATGTACCTTGCTACTACAGCACTCGGAGAAGGAAATGTGACTGACAGAAAGCACCATTCTCATCAGGCTATCATAACCCAGTGTGAGGCTGAGTTCTAAAAGCCTTTTAAATCTTGCTTCTCAACTATGGGAGCCCATCAGAACCACTAGAAGCATTTAAAACATACAGGTGTCTGGATCTTCCAGCCCAAATCCACTGAACCAGAATCTCTGTGGTAAGGCCCAAATATCTGTATTTTTAAGTTTCCCAGGTGATCTAACGTACACACTTGGTTAAGAACCACAGTATGAATTGACTTTTTTTTTTTTTGAGAGAGAGAGAGCACGAGCAGTGGGGTGGGGCAGAGGGAGAGGGAGAAGCAGACGCCCAGCTGAGCAGGGAGCCCGAGGCGAGGCTCAATCCCAGGACTCTGGGATCGTGACCTGAGCTGAAGGCAGACACTTAACTGACTGAGCCACCCAGGTGCCCCTGAATTGATTTAAAACAAAAAACTATTGCTCAGTCAAGAAGACCAATGCAAACTCAGGCTCTGGTGTCCTCGCTGAAAACAAACATCTATTTAGTTAGTTAAAGATTTTATTACTTTATTTGACACAGAGAGAGCAAGAGAGAGAGAGAGCAAGCACAAGCAGGGGAAGGGCAAGCAGGGGAGCAGCAGACTCCCCGCCCAACACGGGACTCAATCTGAGGACCCTGGGATCATGACCCCAGCCGAAGGCAGCCGCTCAACCTACTGAGCCACCCAGGTGCCCCTGAAATGAAACAGTTAAAGCAGAGGAGTAGTTGAACCACATTAGTGGTAGCAAGGGAATGGCAGCCAAGACACCCTCTGTTAAAAGGGAATTTTACTGTGGAAACCCAAGATTAAAACAAAAGAGGAACTGCTTCAGATGGAGAAGGGAGTTGGGGTTCTTCCCTCTCGTTCCCAGGTCACCTCAACAGAGACACCTAAGGCTTCACAGAGCACAAGATGGTCTCTCAGATACCAGCTGCAGCTTTCAGATTCTTTGACCTTCCAAAAACTAGAGCTAGTCCACGGTTTTAAGTAACAGAGGACCCAATATTCTCCCCCCCACGGGGCCCTTACAAACTTTGTATGAGAAACATCCCCCTTTTCTAATTACATATTCACTTCCTGCTGTCTAACCTTCTGTTTATAGAAACAAGTGTCATTATCATTCGCCCCACCTAAATCACCACTAATCCCCTCCCCCACAGTCTAAAGGAAAAGCTTTAAAGCTCAAAAAAGAAGCCTGGATTCAAAACACCTAAAGCATGTTAGGAGCGCTGGGTGGCTCAGTCCTTAAGCGTCTGCCTTTGGCTCAGGTCATGATCCCAGGGTCCTGGAATCGAGCCCTCCATCGGGCTCCCTGCTCAGCGGGGAGTTTGCTACTCCCTCTCCCTCTGCCCCTCCCCACCGCTCGAGCTCAGTAGGGAGCCTGCTTCTCCTTCTCCCTCTCCCTCTGCTGCTTCCCCTACTTGTGCTCTCTCGCTCTCTGTCAAATAAATAAATAAAATCTTTAAAAAAAAAAAAACTTTCTAAAGCATGTTAGAGGTAACACCAGGGACAGAAAAAGGAAAATGGGACCAGGGAGGGGCACAAAAGGGACTCCAACTTTGTCTTTTGAGAGGAAAAGGAAAAGGGCTAACACTTGTAACTTCAGGAATACAGGATGTTTGTTGTACTGTTCTCTGGACTTTCCTATAATGTTTTAAGATTTTCAGAATTAACCAAACTAAAACAAAAATACTCCTGTTTTTTAGCACCATTTGAAACATCCCTGATTTTCATTAGACTTTGATCACAAATACGTTTCATTATCCTGTGCTGGCCTTTTCCACCAAAGCTCACATATAGGAAACATGATCTGTAATTACATCTATCTGCCCGGGGACCTTGTAAAGGAACACAAGCAACAAAAGAAAAGAAATGAACCCCTGATAGCAAATTGACACTCTGAGAATAAGACCACAAGGTCTTGGAGCATCTGAAAAAAGGAAAACTGCCCTTATACGTTCACTTCATGAAGAATGCAGAGGATGCTGACTTTGGTAAACTTTGAACGCTGCCAAATGGATGGGCCTATTCCCAGGGCACTACCAAGCAGAAAATGAATCCAATTCATATATAAATCAAAACCAGTGAAGAACCAGTGAAACATTAAGGCCAAGAACTTCAAACATGCTATTTCTGGGGCATCTGGCTGGTTCAGTTATAAAGCATGTGACTTTTGATCTCAGGGTGCTGAGTTTGAGCCCCATGTTGGGAGTGGAGCCTATGTTAAAAAAAAAAAAAAAAAGTTTGCAAACCAAAACTGCTATTTCTCCCCTATAGCTGGTAGTGCCCAAAACATGCATCATAAGCACAAAAATAAACAACACAAATCTGGACATTTTTCAGAATACGTAAGTGCCCATCAGAGAGTTTCACAATAAACTGCCATCAAGGCTACTTGCTCCCATGAGTAAATACCCTACCCATACTTATTCCTTCAAAGTACCAGCCTCCTACCTCCACACCTACAACACATTCAAAGAGATCTTTATCTGTGTTCACACCGTAACAGCTCCCTTCTCTCCAGCCGGCCAATCTTTACCTCTTTGCTTCTTCCAAATGACAAAGGTACTCATAAGCCACATTCTGACGTCTCCTCTCATCCATCTCCTCTGCAGTGAGTCTCTCATTATCCAGGACAGCTAAAACATGAAAGAAAGAATGTAAACACAAGAATCCATAACCTTTCTGAGTGACAAAAGAATGCCACAGCATCAAACTCCTGTTAATCACCTAGAAAGGCAGGGTAACCTGTGGACCTGTGGACAGCCAGATGTACTAGAATGACTCTCCTAAAACAGGAACTATAGGGTTTCAACTACATTCATCTTACCTCTTTTAAAAGTACGATAATATAAACATTATTTACAACATAAACAATAAATTCTATTGTAACTTGAAAAATACTGAGTTGAGATTTTGGCCCAAATTTGTTCTATCTGCCAGACTCTCTCTAATACAGAGCTGATCATGTTGTTTTCCCTTTTTTATTAATAACCAAAGCCAGCAGTCATTGAGAACTAAGTGGCAGTAATTGTGCGAAGCATTTTACATGCATCCTCTCACTGAAGCCCACAACAATCCTGCTGTGATTATCACTCCCGTTTTACAGATGAGGAAACAGGCTGGGTGATCTTAGCTCCACCGCTAATAAGCGCTTGGATCCGGATTCAAACCCAGGCAGTCCGTCTCAATCTGCCTCCTTCATGGGCACCCAGGGTATGGCATGAACTCCAAATTTCTTGGGATGGCACTCAAGGCCTTTCCCAATTTGGCCCCAACCATTTTGGAAACTCTTCTCCCTCTCCCTGCCCCTCCTCCTCCCACCACTGTGCCCTTCTACCCTTCAAGACCTTAATTCATGCTCTTTCCTCAAGTTTCCTCTCTGATCCCACCCTGCCCTGTCCAGCTTTACATCCTTCAAGGCTGTTGAAATGTGGCTACCTGTGTTCTCACTGCCTTCACCCAAGCCCCTCCTCCGCACCCACCCTACTGCTTTTGCCCGGCTGGTTCAGCACTTTTTATCTTTATTACACCTTACTATCATTAGGGTGTACACCTGTCCCTCTCTGATTAAAACGTTCTGGGAAGGCAGGGCCTGGTCTTACTCATCTTTAATTTCACAAAGCGACACAGTACCGCAGACATAACTGTTGAGTGAAATAATCCTAAAAAAGGGCCATTATTCCCAGAATATAAACTAAAAACGAAATCTTAGGATTCCAAAGGACTCTCCTTCGGCCACCTGCAGTTCAATGACGTCCCATGGACAGCTACAGAAAACGAAGTTCAGAAAAATGAGGAAGTCATACGTTTGCTTTTTTTTTTTTCTTGTTTTAATTTTTGAAATTCTGACGAGGGAACTAAGCCCGAGAAAGGTGAAGTGGCCCGCCCGGGGCCGCCCCTCTCCGCTGGCCTGGGGCCGGGGAGGTCCGCACCCCGGGTCCAGCTCGCAGGAGGCAGTCGGGGCAGCGCCTCCCCCGAGAAGCGCGAGCGGAGCCCGGGCCTCCGGGACACGCCCTGCCCCGGCCTCCTGCCACCTCACCCGAAACCGTACCCCCCCGAAATCTCGGCGGCTCCAGAAGGCAGGAGGCGCTGGGTGGGGCCCTCGGGTCGTGGCGCCCCGGCCCAGGCGAGGAGGCCGCCTGCGTCCTCGCCACCGCCTCGGAGACCCGGCTGGGCGCCTCGCCGCCCGCCACCCCTCCCTCCCGCCGCCCGGCCCGGCCGGCTCTTCCGGGTCCGCGCGGCCCTCAGCCGCCCTGCCGCACCCTCCCGCCGGCCCGAGCCCCCGGGAAACCGGCTCCCCGGAGGCAGAGAGCCCGGCCCCGAAGCCCCAGTGCCGCAGAGCCCCCGCACTCACAGCCATAGTGCGGCCGGGCCACGCCCAGTCCGTCAACCTCGTCCGCGGCGGACATGGCGGCCGAGCCCGGGTCTCTGCTGAGGAAGCGGTGAGACCTCGAAGGAGCGGACTGCCGCAGCTACAGCTCCTGCAGAGTGCGCGGACTGCCCGGCTCCCTGAGGCCCCGCCCCGCGCCCCGGCCCCGCCCCGGCAGGCCCGCCCCGCGAGCCCCGCCCTGCCGTGCCGTCGGGAGCGGGCGTAGAGGAGGCGGGTCCCGCCCCGCCCCTAGCCCCGCCCTGCGCAGCAACGCCCTCAGGAGGTGGAAGGAAGGAGGCGGAGCCCGCCCGCCCCTGGAGCTCCGGGTCCTCTGTGCGCCGCGGGGAAAGCCGTCCCGTCCTGGAGCCCGCCCTGCGAGCCGCCGCCCCATGGGCGCGTCCGGGACAGAAAAGGCCGCCTTACTGAAAAAAAGCGGAGTGTTCCTAAACCAGAGAGGAGGTTGCACGAAGAAAGAGGTATTCCAGAAAAAACAAAAGCTTATGGGTCGGGATTAAATTCAGCATTAAATAAATGCACATAAAAGTTTAAAAAAGAGGCACCTGAGGGGCTCAGTCCGTGAAGCGTCTGCCTTCAGCTCGGGTCCTGGGGTGGAGCCGCTCAGTGGGGAGCCTGCTTCTCCCTCTCTCTCTCTGCAGCTTCCCCTCCTTTTGCTCTCTCTCTCTGTCAAATAAATAAATAAAATTTTTAAAAAATAATAAAAATAGGGGCGCCTGGGTGGCTCAGTCCTTAAGTCTGCCCTCAGCTCAGGTCATGGTCCCAGGGTCTTGGGATGGAGCCCATCCTGCTCTGCGGGAAGCCTGCTTCTCCCGCTCCCACTCCCCCTGCTTGTGTTCCCTCTCTCGCTGTGTCTCTCTCTGTCAAATAAATAAATAAAATCTTTAATAATAATAATAATAATAAAAGTTTAAAAAAGGCTTGAAATGAAAAGCACGGCCCCCTTTTCTCCTGCCTACCGAACTAAACTCCTTTGCACCAAAGTGTTCCAGGAAGGCGTCCTTTGCAGTGGCCCAAAGTCTTGGGGGACACAAGGAGGACCCAGACTGCCACAAGGGTTGCAGGGCCTGGCAATCTGGCCTCGTCCCCTCCCAGATTCGCCTGCTGGCGCCAGATTCCAACTGCTCAGGCCCCCTCCTATTTGAGAAGTGGTCGCTAAAGCAGGAGAACTGTCCAAGCTTCCTTCCTTTGGTTTCCCTGCCTCTGTTCTTTGCAAGTTCTTCTTTTTTTAGGGGATTCGTAGCCCTTTTTAGGGATGCCCCTTCTCCTTATGGCTTGTGGCCTGAACTTAAAATACTGGTATTCAACGGAATTCTGTCCTTAACCTCTTCCGTTTTTTCCTTTGCCCTCTCCTCCGTATTTTTATTCCCACTCACCTTATACTGGCTGAAGAGCTAGCTGTAAATGTACATCTCCAGACCAGACTCTAGAAGACTTGACTCAGTTTTTTCAACTGTGTAATGGACATTTTCACCTGTAAAGCCTGCAGACACTTCAAATATAACGTGTTGAACACTGACTTTTCCTGCTATCGTCTCTGTTAATAGAAGTGCTCACTGGCCTTCAGGACACCCCAGGCTCCCTGCCTCACGCCCTACATCTAGTTGGTATTCTGAAGGATCTTGCTTTTGTCTCTATCCCCTCTGTCATTATACTACTTAGACTGTCACCATCTCTATTCTCTCTTCTGCCAGCCAGCTCCTCACTGTCACCAGCATGTGCTCCCTAAAGTGCAAATGCCCTTGTGGTCTTCCTTTTTACATTGTTTCCCTATTATTCCCTTCAGAATATGGTCCAAGTTCCTTAGTATGTCAAATAAGCTCCTTCACAACCTGACTCCAGGCTTTTTTTTTTTTTAAAGTAGGCTCTGCCCCCAAACTGAGGTTTGAATTTATGACCCTGAGATCAAGAATCATATGCTCTACAGACTGAGCCTGCCAGGCACCCCCTGACTGGAGGCTTTTTGCTCTAGCCATTTGCAATCTATTAGGTCTTTCTTCAAAATATCAAAGTGAGAATCTTGAAACCCTAGAACAAAACACCTTTCATTAAAAACAGGCAAAGGTTTGGGGCTTTAGGGGTGATTCAATGGGTTAAGCTCTGACTCTTGATTTTGGCTTAGGTTATGATCTTAGGGTCGTCAGATCCAGCCCCCCCATCCCCACCCCCACCCCACACTGGGTGTAGAGCCTGCTTGGGATTCTCTCTCTTCCTCTCCACCCCCAACCCCCCACCCCCTGCTAGTGCTCTCTCTCGCTCTCTCAAAAAATAAATAAAACAGGCAAAGATTTAATTTATTACAATTTCAAAAGTTCTTAAACTGTCAAGTTCAGCTTAGAGATTTTATTATTTTATGCCTGGCATATTTTACCAATCACTTTTCAGAAACTTTTAATAATTTTTGGTCCCATTCACAAACTTAGTTAATTCAACATCCCCAAATATTTAGAATTATGTCTATAAACTTAATTTATTAGGTTTTCTATTCAATTTCTTCAAATGTCTAACCTAGAAACTTTTCGAGGCTTAGCAATCCTAATAAATCAAACTTACAAATCAATGAATCTGGGCGCCTGGGTGGCTCAGTTGGTTGAGCGACTGCCTTCGGCTCGGGTCATGATCCTGGAGTCCCGGGATAGAGTCCCGTATCGGGCTCCTTGCTCAGCAGGGGGTCTGCTTCTCCCTCTGACCCTCCCCCCTCTCATGTGCTCTCTCTCTCTCTCATTCTCTCTCTCAAATAAATAAATAAATAAATCTTAAAAAAAATCAATGGATCTAAATTTCTCTTAGATGGCCCAGTTCTGTGTGCAAAATTAGTAAGATTTCAACCCTAAATCTTAAGTCTAAAACTAACTCTATTATATATATGAGGCTGTCACTCTAATGAGCCAAATTTTCTTAAACATTACAAGTGCAGGGGCACATGGTTGGCTCAGTTGGTAGAGCATGTGTTTTTGTGTGTGTGTGTGTTTTTTTAAGATTTTATTTATTTGACAGAGAGAGAGCACAAGCAGGGGGAGCTGCAGAGGGAGAGGAAGAAGCAGTCTCCCCACTGAGCAGAAAGGGGATCCTGAGTTCAAGCCCCAAGTTGGGGGTGGAGATTACATTAAAAAATAAAAAATCTTTTTAAAAAATTGCAAGTGCATAAAATATGAAATATGCACATATTTCTTCTTAACCCCAACATATTAATCCCATAGTTTTTACCCCATTAAGCTCTTCTGTACTTAATTTTAAAGCTTCTCTCAGTTGAAAGGTACAGAGCTGCTAAGAAAGTTTCCAACCTAGTTAATTAAGATTACTTTTGATCAGACGTTTCCACTGGACATAACTCCTGGACCTGCAAACTTTCAGAACCATTCTTCTCACTGTGCCAACTCACTTTGAGCTTCTTTTCATATTATGTCATAGATTGCAAAACTTGTTATCTATTCCTCTGACTACTCTTAGAAATCTTCAAGTCCTACCCAGTTTATCTTTTGATTTTATTTTATATTTCTTGGCTTTTTAAAACACATATATATGTTTTTATTTTAGTTCCAGAGACCTTTGTAATGGGTGGAATCCAAATATGTAAATGTTTTTTTCTAATGATAAAGGTTATGAACCTAGTGGGTTCATGCTTTTTTTTTTTTTTTTAAGTAAACTCTAGGTCCAAGTGCAGCTTGAACTCATAACCCCAAGGTCAAGAATTTCATGCTCTACCCAGTGAGCCAGACAGGAACCCTTAGTGCATTCTTTCTTATTCCTAGGACCATGCAATTCTAACTGGTATTTAAATCAATATCCCAGGGGCACCTGGGTGGCTCAGTCATTAAGCGTCTGCCTTTGGCTCAGGTCATGATCCCAGGGTCCTGGCATCGAGCCCCACATCGGGCTCCCTGCTCCTCGGGAAGCCTGCTTCTCCCTCTCCCACTCCCCCTGCTTGTGTTCCCTCTCTTGCTGTGTCTCTCTCTGTCAAATAAATAAATAAAATCTTTTTTAAAAATTAAAAAAAATAAATCAATATCCCATTGAATTTCAGATATCTCAAGATAGCTGTATCTGATGGTCACAAATTAACTCATTCTTCATAATTATAATAACTGAGTCTTTACTGGACTAAGTATTTTGTATTTATTTTCTCATCTGAGTCTCATAATAACCCATAGTAAGAGTTCTCATAGTAAGAACTATCAGGGGTGCCTGGCTGGCTCAATCGGTAGAGTAGAACTTACTTTAAAAAAAAAAAAAAAAGAATTGGGGTGCCTGGGGTGGCTCGGTTGGCTTAGCGTCTGACTCTTGATTTCAGCTCAGGTCATGATCTCAGGGTAAGATCGAGCCTGGCCTTGGGCTCTGCACTGGGAATGGAGCCCGCTGAAGATTCTCCCTCTCCCTCGGCTCCTGCCCCACCTACAAAAAAGAAAAAAAAAAAAAAAGAACTAGCATTATCTCCAATTTACAGATGAGAAATGGAGATCTAGTAATTCAACTGAAGCCACATAGCAAGAGGCAGAGCTGGAACTCAAACCGCAGGTCTAATGACAAAGCCCACATGCCTGGTCAATAAACCCAAGATTCAGGGAAATGCACGTTAAGATCAAAACTGGCCCCTTAGTACTTCTTGCCTATCAGAGTAGCAATGTTTTGTTTGTTTTAATTGATACTGTTGGCAAGGGGATGAAAAAGCAACCACTCTCCTGCACAGCTGGTTGGGCTAAATTGATACAATCTTGCTGAAGTCCAGTTTGGCATTATGCAGCTGTCCTTCAACCAAGGAATCCTCTCTTGGAATGTATCATAATGGAATTTTTTTAAAAGATTGTATTTATTTATTTGAGAGAAGGATAGTGAGCTCGAGAAGGAGAGAGACCACTGGCAGGGGGAACAGCAGAGGGAGAGGGAGAAGCAGATTCCCTGCTGAGCAAGAAGCCTGATATGGTGCTGGATCAGGACCTGAGCCAAAGGCAGAAGCTTAACGGACTGAGCCAGCCAGGTGCCCCTCTTTTTTTTTTTAAGTAAATTCTATGCCCGACATAGGCCTCAAACTCATAACCCTGAGATCAAGAGTTTCATGCTCCTGACTGAGCCAGCCAGGTGCCCCATAACGAAATTATTTTTAATGTGCAAAAATTAGCAATAAATATGCTTATTGGAAATGTCCTAAACGCCCATCGCTAGGCTTTTAAATCAGCAAGGGTACTTCCACACAATAAAATTCTATACAGCCATAACCGTGATGATTTGTGGTTCTGGTCAGGTTTGACTGGCTACAAGGGATAGAGACCCACTTGTTTTACCTCTAGAGAAAAAAGAGTAGAAGAGAGGCATTTAAAATAAAGAGATATATGGACTGGAACTGGAGCGAGAAAAACAGGACTAGGGGAGCCTGCGTGGCTCAGTTGGTTAAGTGACGGACTCTTGGTCTCAGTTCAGGTCATGATCTCAGGGTCCTGAGATGGAGCCCCACGTCAGGCTCCACTCTCAGCAAGGAGTCTGCCTGAGGATCCTGTCTCCCTCTCCTTCTCCCCCTCCCCCAGCTCACTCTCTCTCTCCCTTTCTCTCTCTTTCTCCCTCCCTCTCAAATAAATACTAAATCTTTTTTTAAAAAAAGAAAAACAGGACTAATGGAAGGTTGAAGGCATCTCTGCTTCTCTGCAGGTCTGCTCTTACCCGATTTTTTTTTTAAGATTGTATTTATTTATTATTTTTTTTAATCTTTTTTAAAAAATATTTTATTTATTTGTTTGACAGAGACACAGCGAGAGAGGGGGAGTGGGAGAGAGAGAAGCAGGCTTCCCACTGAGCAGGGAGCCCGATGCAGATGTGGGGCTCGATCCCAGGACCCTGGGATCATGACCTGAGCCCAAGGCAGATGCTTAACGCTTAACGACTGAGTCACCCAGGCGCCCCTAAAGATTTTATTTGTTTATTTGTGAGAGAGAGAACACAAGTAGGCAGAGCAGCAGGCAGAAGGAGAGGGAGAAGCAGGCTCCCCACTAAGCAGAGAGCCCAATGCGGGGCTCGATCCCAGGACCCTGAGATCATGACCCGAGCAGAAGACAGACGTTTAACCAACTGAGCCACCCAGGCACCCCATCTTACCCTCCTCTTTTTGACCACCGGCTTCCTCCATTCTAATTTATTCTGCTCCTTCACAACTCTGACTTCTATTTATTTGGCTTGCCAGGGCCTTAATTCAAGGTTACAGCATCCTTACGCCATCAGCTCCTTTGAGGATAGTCTCAGTTGCCCAATTCTATAACCCAGGAGCATGATTGGACCAGCTCAGCTTTTCACCTCATGGGTATGTCTCTGACCACCCACAGGTGGGCTGCCCTTCAATCGGATGCCAACCCTTTAGTTCAATTAGCTGTGGTCAGGAGATAGAGCCAATTAAGGATAGAAAACTATGAGCTAGGCAATATTTCCTTCAATGGGACGCTGGGTATACAAATGATCCGTATTTCTAATATGATGGTTAAGTGAAAATAGCAAATTATGAACTGATAAATATATTATGATACTATTTTTGCTTTAAAAGTATAGAAATGGGGCACCTGGGTGGCTCAGTCATTAAGCATCTGCCTTCAGCTCAGGTCATGATCCAGGGTTCTGGAATTGAGCCCTGCATCGGGCTCCCTGCTCGGCAGGAAGCCTGCTTCTCCCTCTCCCTCTGCCTACTGCTTGCGTTCCCTCTCTCGCTGTCTCTCTCTGTCAAATAAATAAATAAAATCTTTTTAAAAAAGTATAGAAATAGTAAGGCTTGAAGCATATACATCAATATATTAATAATGGTTTCTCCAGGTGGTGGAATTCCAATGGATTTGTGTGTGCTTTGTTTATTTGCTTTTTTGTATTTACCAAGTTTTCTATAATGAGGTACTCAAAATACTCTTTCATCAGTAAGTATAAATATGAATCAAGTTAGTAACTATGAAATAAATTAATCAACTAAAATTAAATTACAAAATAATAAGCCAAATGGTCACTTTGGCAGATGGAATTGGTTCATGACCTCAAGGAATTTATAGACTCATGGGAGTGGAGTAATATTAACAGTATAGCTTCAGATAAGCACCATAATAGAAGTTTCTCTTGACCTGGAATACCTTTAATCCCCTTATCTGCCTGGGAAACTCCTATTCAACTTCCCAGACACAACTCAAATGTCACTCCTTCCCTAGGCAAAATTAATCACTTCCTCATTCATTTTTCAGTAGCACTTTAGAAACCATGTCTTCAAAAATAAGTCCCAAGTTTTTCACATTTTAATACTTCTGAAATCAGGATAGGTCTTACAATCAGTATTTTTAAAAAACTAGTCAGCTACCAGATAGAGAAGTAGGTGGAAAAATAACATGATTGTCATTTCTTGCAAATGTGTAATCTTAACTAATTTCTCAGGAAAGGTCAAAGAACTTTCAGGGCTAGAATGGATGACAGATTCACTCTTTTTTTTTTTTTTTGAGATTTTATTTATTTATTTGACAGAGAGAGACTGCGAGAGAGGGAACACAAGCAGGGGGAGTGGGAGAGGAAGAGGCAGGCTTCCGCTGAGCAGGGAGCCCGATGTGGGGCTCTCATGACCTGAGCTGAAAGCAGACGCTTAACGAGTGAGCCACCCAGGCGCCCCTATAGATCAAGTTTTTTAAAAACATATACATTTGAGGGGCACCTGGGTGGTTCAGTGAGTTGAGTGGCTGACTCTTGATTTTGGCTCAGATCATGATCTCAGGGTTGTGGAATTGAGCCCCATGTTGGGCTCCCCCACTCAGGGGAGTCTGCTTGGGATTCTCTCCACTTCCCTCTGCCCCTCCTCCCACTTGCCCTCTAAATAAATAAATAAATAAATAAATAAATAAATAAATAAATAAAATCTTTAGAACATATACATTTGATAGGATAGTCTTTTTTTAATTATTATTAAGTAAACTCTACCCCCAGTGTGGGGCTCAAACTCATGATCCCAAGATCAAGAGTTGCATGGTCCACCCACTGAGCCAGTAGGTGCCCCTAGGATATTCTTAATGTCCCAAAAGGCTGTTGGAACTTGATTATGCAACCCACAATCAAAGTTGTCTTTGAGAGGCTCCTGGGTGGCTCAGTCGGTTAAGTGTCTGCTTTCAGCTCAGGTCATGATCCCAGGGTCCTGGGATTGAGTCCTACATTGGGCTGCCTACTCAGTGGGGATTCTGCTTCTCCCTTTGCCCCCCCCCCCCGCAACCCCCCCCCCCCGCCTGTGCTCTCTCTCTCTCTCACTCTTTCTCTCAAATAAATAAATAAAATCTTAAAAAAAAAAGTTGTCTTTGATTCCAGGAAGTCTATAACCTTATATAAGTCTATTATAGCACATAGCTCATTGAATTATAATTATTTACTTACCCATCTTCCCAAACAGATCATTAACTCCTCAAAGAGAGACATTTGTGTGGATAAAGTCAGCATGAATAGTTAATAAATGTGGCATCCTTACTGTTGGAACTTTAAGATTTGCTTTTTATATAGTTTATACAGAAATTTTCCAGAATGATGGATTCCCTAGGACAGACAGTAACACTTTTGACTGATTTGGTCCCTTGTATGAGAACTTACACGGTTTTAGATACCAGCATCTTGTGAATGAGACTGGGAAATCTGAGGCTATAGCTCCTCAACCTCTTAATGGTCAAGTGTCAAAGAACTCAAGGGATTGAGGGGGATTGAGGGGGATTGTAACTATGCTGTGGCAGGCAAAATTCTAAGATGGCTGCCCAAGATCTCCAGTCCTTAGTCATTCAATCAAACACTAATCTAGGTACTGTTTTGAAGAGATCTTGCAGATGTAATTAAGGTTACTAATCACTTGATTTTTTTTTTAAGGTTTATTTATTTATTTGAGAGAGAGACAGAGCATGAGTGGGAGGGGCAGAGGAGAGAGAATCTCAAGCAGACCCTGCACTGAGCTTTGAGCCCTACTGGGGCTTGATTTCATTACCCTGATATCACAACCTGAGCTGAAACCAAGAGTCAGACGCTCAACCGGCTGCGTCACCAAGACACCCCTAATCAGTTGATCTTAAAATAGGGAGACTCTCTAGGTAATCACTTGAGTCTTTTTTTTTTTTAAGATTTTATTTATTTATTTGACAGAGAGAGAGATAGTGACAGCAGGAACACAAGCAGGGGGAGTGGGAGAGGGAGAAGCAGGCTTCCCGCTGAGCAGGGAGCCCAATGCGGGGCTCGATCCCAGGACCCTGGGATCATGACCTGAGCCGAAGGCAGACGCTTAACGACTGAGCCACCCAGGCGCCCCTCACTTGAGCCTTTTATTTATTTATTTTTTTAAAAAATTTTATTTATTTATTCATGAGAGACAGAGAGAGAGAGAGGCAGAGGGAGAAGCAGGCTCCCAAGGAGCAGGGAGCCCGATGCGGGACTCGATCCCAGGACCCTGAGATCATGACCCGAGCCGAAGGCAGACGCTTAACCATCTGAGCCACCCAGGCGCCCTCACTTGAGCCTTTTAAAAGCAGAGTGTTTTCTCCAGCTGGTAGAAGTCAAAAAGGCTCAAAGCACAGGTGGGCCACTGCCAATTTTCAGGATGGAGGGGGCCACATGGAAAGGACCTCAGAGCAACCTTGAGGAGCTGAGAGTGACTCCTGGCTAATAGCCAGCTAGAAAATAGGCACCTCAGATCTATGTTTACAAGGAACTTGTTTCTACAATGGCCTAAGTGAGCTTAGAAGTGATTCTTCCCCAAACCTTCAAGATAAGAGTCTGGCCCAGTGAACATTTTGATTTTTGCCTTATAAGACCTTGAGCAAAGAATCCAGTCAAGCTTGCCCAGATTTCAATAGAAAACTAATACATATTCCCAAGGACATTTCGGTGAATGTGGAGGGGAATGAGGTGGTTCAAAGGTAGTCTTATCAAAAATGCTGATGATAAAATTTTGCATAAAATGGGGATGACTGGATGGCTCAGTCGGTTAAGTGTCTCTTAAGTGTCTCCCTTCTGCTCAGGTCATGATCCCAGGATCCTGGGATCGAGTCCCGCATCAGCATCCTTGCTCAGTGTGGAGTCTGCTTCTCCTTCTGCCTGCCACTCCCCTGCTTGTGTTCTCTCTCTCTCTCTCTCTGACAAGTAAATAAATAAAATCTTTTAAAAAATTTTTTGCATAAAATGGACTGGGAGCTAGTTGGGCACTCCACCCCTCTCTGACAGGATTGACTCCATATATTCAATGAGTCTTTTGAACAGATGTATCCAATAATAAATGGGTATTCCATTTGATCTCTGACCTGATTTCTCTGTTCCTCTAGCCTGAACACCTTGGGCAAACTGAGGCTAGAAATACAACAAAGGCAACTATATACAGCAAATTATAGAATACAATCAAGTGGTGGGTCTCTGTTATGAGCCAGTTTTCAACTTTATTAAACTTTAAGTGTTATCTATCATTGTTAAACTCTCCTTTACCTCTTCATTTGAAGAAAACCTATTTTGCCTTGTACTTCAGGTATTCAGATATTCTGGATCTTATGTCTGAGCATAGCCCCTGACAAGTAGTCTGACTTTAGATACTTCTTCAACCTCACGGTTTTTCAGAAAGGAGCAAAATGTTTTAACTACCTGTTTATAATTGCAGCCATTTACCAACTACTTACTATGTTCTAGAATGTGCTAGGTGTTTTATATATATTGTCTTATGTAATCTTCACAATAATTCTATGAGACAGATATAATTATCCTCATATTATAAATGAGGAAACAGGTACATGTAGGCTAGGTATTTTGCTCAAGGTGATAAGATTCAGAGTTAGAGGGGTGCCTGGGTGGCTCAGTCGTTAAGCGTCTGCCTTCGGCTCAGGTCATGATCCCAGGGTCCTGGGAATGAGCCCCGCATCGGGCTCCCTGCTCAGCGGGAAGCTTACTTCTCCCTCTCCCACTCCCCCTGCTTCTGTTCTCTCTCTCGCTGTGTCTCTCTCTGTCAAATAAATAAATAAAATCTTTAAAAAAAAAAAAAAAAGGATTTAGAGTTAGGAACCAAGCCTAAGTCTTCTAAAATTTCTGGCCAATTGCTATTCACTACCACCTCCCAGTTCATAGACAGTGTGTCAGTGAGGCATTGTTATTCACTTTTTGCATGTGCCTAATTCCCTCTGGAAACCCTTCAAGAAACATTTATGAACATCTGTGTCCTGGCCTAGGGACGACTGACATCAGAGACCCAGAAGCTGTGGGAGGAAGCCAGGAAGTCAGCCCAGAATGGAGTTGTGGCATTGGTTTCTGGGCTGGGGTTAGAATAGGCCGCAAGTCACTACTGCAGTCTCAAGGCTAAAGAAAAAGGACAAATGTTAAGGACCCATCAAGACACATAGTGAGGAACCATGAGCTCAGAAGGTAGCCAGGTCAAAGTGTGGAGAAAAGAGGTAGCTGAAGCAAGGAACCACCTCCTTCGCAGGCCTGGATCCTGGGACAAGCCTGCACGAGCAGGGCTCTCTCATGGCATGTCTTTTAAACATCTACAGGATGACAGTGGGTTACTAGTTACAACAGCTAACTTGTAATGAGTACCTACCAGGTCTGGTTCTAAATGCTTGATATGAGTCATCTTATTTGACTGTCATAACAGGCCTGTGAGGTAGGAACTACTATAATTCTCCCAATTGAAGGCTAAGGAAAAGGACTCAGAAAGGTTAACTAATTTTCCAAAGATTACACAGGTAATTAGTGACATACCCTGGACTCAAACTGCACTTGACCGAAAGCCCTGCGCGTGAACGCTTGTCTGTTGATACGCCACCCCTGTCTGCGGTAGCAGCTACCTAGGGAACTGACTTGGAAGATTTGTGAGGCCATATCCACCAATGAACAACATGAGCACCGACATGACAAAGTACTCATGGAGCTTTTGGACGTCAAGAAATCATTTGAGGAGCGCTGAGCAGAGAACAGTTGATTTTTCTTTTAATTTTTATTTATTTATTTTTGAGAGAGAGCATAAGCAGAGGGAGGGGCAGAGGGAGAAGCAGGCTCCCCACTGAGCAGGGAGCCCAATGCGGGGCTCAATCCCAGGACCCCGGGATCATGACCTGAGCCAAAGGCAGACGCTTAACCAACTGAGCCACCCAGGCACCCAATTTTTTTTTTTTTAAGTAAATTCTACATCCAACATGGGGCTTGAACTCAAGACCCCGAGATCAAAACTCACATGCTCTACCAACCTAGCCAGTGGGGCACCCCACGAACAGTTGGTTTTTACTAGATGGTGGAAGGTTTCCTAGAAGAGGTGTTATTAAGCAAGTCTTCCAAGGAATGATCAGTGGAAAGTGTGAGAAAGCACACGTTGGGGAAACAGTGTAAACAAAGCCAGCGAATTGTAAGAATGGATTGTGTATGGGCATGTGCGCGTGTGTATGTGTCCTGCTTACCCCCTAGCTCCCTCACTCGTCTCCAAAAGCAGAGGCCACAAGATGCCTGAAGAAGTCCAAGTGGAACCTCTTTAGAAAGATGCCCAATCCTTGCAGGGGGTGTGACCTCCTCTTTCCCCAGTTACCATGGGTTGTTGGTTGGGTAATGGGTGGCTACTTTGGGTGAAAGGGGTCATAAATAACGTCTCCCTTCGTCACTCCTCATTCCCTTGAAGACTGTATGCAGGTGGCGGAATGCTCAAATCCTCAGTGGAGTGCCACTCTGCTATGGGCCCCTCCAGAAATAAAATGGAGAAAATCTCTCTAGGCCTTTCACGAGATCCCAGGCCGACTGGGAACATTTCTACCACCACTTTCATTGCTAGAATAGGGCAACATAAAGTACTGTGAGGCATCAAACATATGTAAAGACTATAACAGAAAAAAATGTCGCACGCACAGATGCCAGTCATGTTTCTCCCTCAGACCCTAGTTAACTGATCCCCATCCAGTCTGGTGAGAAAATGGCCAGGGTCTAGCTTGTCCTGCATGGTATAGAGCCGGGCTCTCTGAGCCATAAGTACCGATCATGTTGTTCAGTTCAGTGGAATCACTGGCCATACCCTCATGTATCAAAGCATCTGATGTAGCAGAATTCACGTGTGAAGCTTCAACAAAGCTTAATTTCAAGATTGTGCCTTATATTCTGGGGCGCCTGGGTGGCTCAGTTGGTTAAGCATCTGCCTTCGGCTCAGGTCATGATCCTAAGGTCCTGGGATCGAGCCCCGCATCGGGCTCCCTGCTCGGCGGGAAGCCTGCTTCTCCCTCTCCCACTCCCCCTGCTGTGTTCCCTCTCTCGCTGTGTCTCTCTCTGTCAAAAAATAAATAAAATCTTTAAAAAAAAAAAAAAGATTGTGCCTTATATATATATATTTTTAAAGATTTTATTTATTTATTTGAGAGAGAGAGAATGAGAGACAGAGAGCAGGAGAGGGAGGAGGGTCAGAGGGAGAAGCAGACTCCCTGCCGAGCAGGGAGCCCGATGCGGGACTCGATCCCGGGACTCCAGGATCATGACCTGAGCCGAAGGCAGTCGCTTAACCAACTGAGCCACCCAGGCGCCCAAGATTGTGCCTTATATTCATCTACTCATTTATATACCAAGTGCCCTAAGTGACACCCTTCTTCAGAGAGCCTTCCCTGATGCTCGGGATAGCCCTTCTCTGGTTCTCATATTCTTTTTATTTTTTTAAGATTTATTTATTTGAGAGAGAGAGCATGAGTAGGGGGAGGAATGGAGGCGGGGGGGAAGGAGAAAGAATTCTCAAGCAGACTCCCTGCTGAGCGCTGAGCCTGACGTGGGGCTGGATCCCAGGGCCCTGAGATCAAGACCTGAGCCGAAGTCAAGAGTCAGATGCCCAGTGGACTGAGCCACCCAGACACCCCTCTCATATTCTTTTTTGTATTGAAACTCTGTGTCTGTAGGTCTGTTTCCCCCCCCCAACTATTCTATGTGCTTCTCTCTTTTTAAAATTTTTTAAAAGATTTTTAAATTAATTAATTAATTAAATTATTTATTTATTTTAAGTAAACTTTACACCCAACGTTGGGCTCAAACTCACAACCCTGAGATCAAGAGCGGCATGCTCGGGCGCCTGGGTGGCTCAGTTGGTTAAGCGACTGCCTTCGGCTCAGGTCATGATCCTGGAGTCCCTGGATCGAGTCCCGCGTCGGGCTCCCTGCTCTCCCTCTGACCCTCCCCCCTCTCATGTGCTCTCTCTCTCATTCTCTCTCTCAAATAAATAAATAAAATCTTAAAAAAAAAAAAAAAGAGCGGCATGCTCTATCGACTGAGTCAGCTGTATGCTCTTCTATGTGCTTCTTGAGAGAATTGTCCCGTTTATAGCTGTAGTCACAGCACCTTGGGCTGGGTCTGGATGTAATAGGTGTGTAATGAGTGTTTACTGAATTAAATTGAATAAGGTGGAGAGATACAATGTGGAGTTGGTCATATATTCATATATCCTGTTTGTGATACACCTGTGACTCTGCAGATCTAGGACAAGATGTGCTGGGGCCTAGACGCAAGGCTAAGATCTGAAGTGCGTTGAGTTTCCAAGTTGCCTGGAGAAAGAAATGTTATGTACCCTGCCGACAGATAGATCCAGAGCAAGAGCCCTGCTCAGGAGTAAAAGCAAGCTTCTGGCTTCAGGATCCCCAGATTGTGTTTTGTTTATTTTTTATTTACTTTTAAAGATTTTATTTATTTATCTGAGAGAGAGAGAAAGATTGAGAGAATAAGTGGGAAGAGGAGCAGAGGGAGAAGCAAACTCCCTGCAGAGCAAGGAGCTCAGTGCGGGACTCAGTCCCAGGACCCTGGGATCATGATCTGAGCTGAAGGCAGACGCTTAACCAACTGAACCACCAGGTGCCTTCCCGAGATTGTGTTTTAGAGAATCTGATGGGTGGCAAGACAGGTGGGATGGATATGCCATCCTGGCTTCAGGAAGAAAAGCTGGACATCTGTGGCCTGGGGCCTCACTGTGGATGAAGACTCGTATCTGGGGTGAATGGCAGGGTCATACCAGAAGAGACCAGAATGGAGAGTCGAAGCCAGAGCTCATGTAAGAGTCTTACATTCTACAATAAGGAGATCCAACACTCTCCTGTAGACAATAGGAAACTATTTAAGATTTTATAAGCAGAGGAGGAGTATGATTCGGATCAACAAAAATTTATGAAATATTTACTTTGCACTAGGTACAAACAAGGGTATAAAGTAGAGTTAAACATGGTCTCTGCCCTTTAGACAAGTACACAAGATGAAATAAAAAGTAAGTGAAACCCAACAGTAGAAAGTGTTCTAGAGATCCAGAGGAGATTCTGTCTGCCTGATGGAGGAGATCTGGAAATATTTCATGGAAAAGGAGTATTTCAAAGGGGCCTTAAAAAATGGGTACTTTATGAACATAGAATTCACTAAAGTGGCAACATGAACAATCAATAAACTTGTTTTATGTTTTTTCTTTTCAGTTTTTTTAAAAACATTTTATTTATTTATTTATTTAAAGAGAGAGAGAGCGCACAAGCAGGGGGAGCTGCAGAGGGAGAGGGAGAAGCAGACTCCCCGCTGAGCAAGGAGCCCAATGTGGGGCTTGATCCCCGGACCCTGGGATCGTGACCTGAGCCGAAGGCAGAGGCTTCACCGACTGAGCCACCCAGGCGCCCCTTCTTTTCAATTTTTAAGTAAGCTGTGGGGCTTGAACTCAACCCCAAGATGAAGAGTCACATGCTCTGCTGACTGAGCCAGCCAAGCACCCCAATAACCAATAAACTTGTAATGGGTGCTCAACTTCCCTACTAATCAGGGAAATGCATGCTAAAACCATAAGGAGGGGCGCCTGAGTGGCTCAGTAGTTAAGCATCTGCCTTTGGCTCAGGTCATGATCCCAGGGTCCTGGAATCGAGCCCCGCATCTGGCTCCCTGCTCTGCGGGAAGCCTGCTTCTCCCTCTCCCACTCCCTCTGCTTTGTGTTCCCTCTTTCACTGTGTCTCTGTCAAATAAATAAATAAAATCTTAAAAAAAAAATACAACAAACCATAATGAAATGTTCTTTCACATCCATTAGATTAGAAACATTTTAAAGTCTGACAAAACTAAGGGTTGACAAGGAAGAATAGTGAAGGAAATTTTTATACATTATTGGTGAGAATGGAAGTTAGTACAACCACTTTGGAGAATACAGTAGATCTAGTTAAAGATGCACTTACCCTAGGACCTCAGAATTCCACTTCTAGATGCATATGTATTTCTCTGGAATTCCTACACATGTACACAAGGAGACATATCAAAATGCGCCTTGAAGAAATGAATCTTCCTGTGACAGCAAAACCCAGAAATGACCTAAATGGCTATCATCGGGAAAACAAATAAATCGCAGTGTGATTATATACTGAATAGGAAAGCAGGGGAATGAATGAAATACAACTACATGTGCCGACATGGATGAATCTCACAAGCATGGTATTGAAGTGGGGGGAGTACAGAATATGTACTTCGATACCCATTCATATACAATTTAAACAAGTTCATGCAAACCAATATTATACATTGCTTGGGGATCTGTATCAGTACCTCTATGGAGAGGTGCCTGGCTGGCTCAGTTGGGAGAGCATGTGACTCTTGGTCTTGGGATCGTGAGTTTGAGTCCCACTTTGGGTATTAAGTTTACTTAATAAAAATATATATATTAAAAAATCTCTAGGGGCGCCTGGGTGTCTCAGTCGGTTAAGTGTCTGCCTTCCGCTCAGGTCATGATTCCAGGGTCCTGGATTCCAGCCGCGCATCGGGCTCCCTGCTCAGCGGGAAGCCTGCTTCTCTGTCTCCACACTCCCCCTTCTTGTGTTCCTGCTCTTGCTGTGTCTCTCTGTCAAATAAATAAATAAAATCTTTAAAAAAAAAAAAAAACTTTCGGGCGCCTGGGTGGCTCAGTTGGTTAAGTGACTGCCTTCGGCTCAGGTCATGATCCCGGAGTCCCGGGATCGGGTCCCACATCGGGCTCCCTGCTCGGCGGGGAGTCTGCTTCTCCCTCTAACCCTTCCCCCTCTTGCGCTCTCTCTCTCTCACTCTCTCTCTCTAATAAATAAATTTTAAAAAAAATCTTTAAAAAAAAAACAACTTTCATATGCTAAAGAGGACCGACCTACAAGATACCAGAGGTCTCGCCGTTGTCAAGTGAAGGTTGTTTTCCCCTCTAGCAAGGTATTAACATTAAGACAGTGGGGAGATTCCTGGAAGAATGTTACACATGTTCCCACCCAGGAGTGGGGGGCGGGGGGAGATTGCAGGGTATCGGCATATGCTTTGTCTTCAGCTAGCCTTGGGCTCCCTCATCAGGCATGATTGATTAAGTCACTGGTCATTCAGGATTGCTTCAACTCCAGCGCCCTCCCTCCCCAGGGGTCAGGGGGTGGGACTGAAAATTCCACCTCTCAAACTGGGTGGTTGGCTCCATTGGCAACCAGCCCCAGCCAGACTTGCATTCCAATAGTCACTTCATTAACATAAGAAAAGACACATTTATCACTCTCTACACTTGGAAATTCCAAAGGTTGGGGAGCGCTGTGCCTGAAATGGGGGTAAGACTAAATATATATATATATATATATATTTTTTTTTTTTTAAGATTTTATTTATTTATTTATTTTAGAAAGAATGAGAGCACGTGCAAGCAGGGGAAGGGGCGGAGGGGCAGGAGAGAATCTCCCTCAGCCTCCTTGCTGAGCATGGAGCCTGTCGTGGGGCTTCATCTTACAACCCTGAGATCATGACCTGAACCGAAACCAAGAGAAACTTAACCAACTGAGCCACCCAGGCGCCCCTAAATATCTATTTTTTATTATAAATCACAATATCACAGAATGAGAAATGTCAAATTCAGGAGAGTAGAATATGGATTGGGGAAGGGACTGTAACTGAGGAAGTATTCACTGGAACCTTTATGTATATTGGTAACATTCTATCTCCTTTTTTTTTTTAAGTTTATTTATTTATAATCTCTACACCCCACAACCCCGGGATGAAAGGTCGCATGCTCCGCTGACTGAGCCAGCCAGGCGCCCTTGAAATTTTATTTCTTAAGCTGTGTGGTAGGTACAAGGTTGTTCTTTGCACTACTCTTTGTATCTTCTTTGTATCTTACATACTGAATTTTTTAAAAAACAGAGTGAGTACTTGTTCAGTAGGAAGACTTGTGGCAGGAAGTTATTCTAGAGAGAAGATGCCAGACTGGAGAGGGCGGGCTGTGTTGGGGAACGAAGTGTCCTTCTGCTTAGCAGAATCAAGAGTATTTGATGTCATAATAGCAGCAACTTCCATTTATATAACATCCTGAACTTTATAAATCACTTTCACATACACCAGCTTATTTAATCATCAACTTGAAAGACAAGTAGTACTATTTTATGATGAGGAAACTGGCTCAGAAAGATTAGGTGATACATTTGTGACTATTTTTGTTAGAGAAAAGTTTAAAAGGATATACAATAAATGGTGGTCATCTCTAGAAGGTGGAATATCAGGTGATTTTACCCATTTTTGTTTCTTTGCTTAATTGTATTTTCTGATTTTTAAAAAATTTTATTTAAATTCAATTAATTAACATATAGTATATTATTTGTTTCAGAGGAAGAGTTTAGTGACTCATCAGTTGCTTATAACGCCCAGTGCTCATTACATCACGGGCCCTCCTTAATTCCCATCTCCAATTACCCCATCCCTCCCACTCCCTTCCCTCCAGCAACCCTCAGTTTGTTTCCTAGAGTTAAGAATCTCTTATGGTTTGTCTCCCTCTCTGATTTCATCTTGTTTTATTTTTCCCTCCCTTCACCTATGATCCTCTGTTTTGTTTCTTAAATTCCACATGAGTGAAATCATCTGATAATTATCTTTCTCTGATTGACTTATTTCACTTAGTATAATACCCTCTAGTTTCATCCATGTCATTGGAAATGGTAAGATTTCATTTTTTTGATGGCTGAGTAATGGTCCATTGTCTGTATATACCACATCTTCTTTATTCATTCATCTGTCAATGGACATCTGCCCTCTTTCCATAGTTTGGTTATTGTGGATATTGCTGCTATAAACATTGGGCTGCACGTACCCCTTCAGATCACTACATTTGTATCTTTGGGGTAAATACCCAGTAGTGCAATTGCTGGGCGTAGGGTAGCTCTATTTTTAACTTTTTGAGGAACCTCCATACTGTTTTCCAGAGTGGCTGCACCAGCTTGCATTCCCACCAACAGTGTAAGAGGGTTCCCCTTTCTCCTCATCCTCGCCAACATTTGTTATTTCCTGACTGTTAATTTTAGCCATTCTGGCTGGTGTGAGGTGGTATCTCATTGTGGTTTTGATCTGTTTTTCCCTGATGCTGAGTGACGTTGAGCATTTTTTCATGTGTCTGTTGGCATTTGTATGTCTTCTTTGGAGAAATGTCTGTTCATGTCTTCTGCCCATTTCTTGACTGGATTATTTGTTTTTTGGGGTGTTGAGTTTGATAAGTTCTTTGTAGATCTTGGATACTAGCCCTTTATCTGATAAGACATTTGCAAATATCTTCTCCCATTCTGGTGGTTGACTTTTGGTTTAGTTTACTGTTTCCTTTGCTGTACAAAAGCTTTTTATCTTGATGAGGTAACAATAGTTCATTTTTGCCTTTTTTCCCTTGTCTTTGGAGATGTCTAGGAAGAAGTTACTGCGGTCAAGGTCAAAGAGGTTCCTCCTGCCTGTGTTCTCCTCTAGGATTTTGATGGATTCCTGTTTCACATTGAGGTCTTTCATCCATTTTGAGTCTATTTTTGTGGAGGGTGTAAGAAAATGGTTCAGTTTCATTCTTCTGCATGTGGCTGTCCAATTTTCTCAACACCATTTGTTGAAGAGATTGTCTTTTTTCCAGTGGACATTCTTTCCTGCTTTATCGAAGATGAGTTGACCATAGGGTTGAGGGTCCATTTCTGGGCTCTCTATTCTTTTTTTTTTTTTTTAAGATTTTATTTTATTTTATTTTATTTTATTTTATTTATTTGACAGAGAGAGAGAGAGTCAGCTAGAGAGGGAACACAAGCAGGGGGAGTGGGAGAGGGAGAAGCAGGCTCCTGGCCAAGCAGGGAGCCCGATGCAGGGCTCGATCCCAGGACCCTGGGATCATCTGGGCTCTCTATTCTGTTCCATTGATCTATGTGTCTGTTTTTGTGCCAGTACCATACTGTCTTGATGATGACAGCTTTGTAATAGAGCTGGAAGTCCGGAATTGTGATGCCGCCAGCTTTGGTTTCCTTTCTTAGTTTCTAATATTTCTAAGATGAAGATGTGTAACTTATGAAGTGCAAAAAAATAGTATAGTAGAGAGAGGAAGGGAAGGGAACATGAGAAATGTAAGTGACTTTCTGCATGCAGATAGTCAAGTTTTTGTCTTTTTTTTTTTATTAAGTAAACCCTACCCTCAACGTGGGGCTCAAACTCACAACACCAAGATCAAGACTCTCATGCTCTCCTGACTGAAACAGCCAACCAGGCACCCCTCAGATAGTCCAAGTTTTTGATCCTGATCCCAAGTCCTAAGTACACAAACGACAAACAACTGAAGAAATACAAGAAAGAAGCTAACATGTGAAAAATAGGCTTAACTTCACTAGCAATCAAAGAAATGCAAATTAAAACAATACTGAGAATCATGTCTATTAAATTAGTAAAACTGTTTCTCAAGGATAAGGGTGTGGTAAAACTGGTAGTCGTTAATTACCGATAGCATTGTAAATTGGGACAATTTGCTCTGAAAATTATTTGGCAGCAAGTAACCAGGGCTGTAAAAATATTCACACCCTATGGAAATAATCTAAAATGTGGAAACATTTTTTTTTTCCCCTGGAGAAAAAAAAGTGTTCATAAGAGCATTTTTTTTTTTTTAAAGATTTTATTTATTTATTTGACAGAGAGAGACACAGCGAGAGAGGGAACACAAGCAGGAGGAGTGGGAGAGGGAGAAGCAGGCTTTCTGCTGAGCAGGGAGCCCCATGTGGGGCTCGATCCCAGGACCCCGGGATTATGACCTGAGCCGAAGGCAGATGCTCAACGACTGAGCCACCCAGGCACCCAAGAGCATTATTAATGTAGCGGGGAATCCTCATTTAGATGGCGGGTCCACATTTGGCTGTTTATAGAAGGGTGGGCCTATAAGCTTTTAAACATTTATTTGCACTAGTTTATACACATAAGGATTTGTATTTTACCTGAAAGAGAAATGAAAAAGTATGAGGTCGTGATTGAGAAAGAATGGTGGGGATTGGCCTGGTGTCTGTTTAGGCCTTGGTTCTTGGGTTATCTTTTTTTCCTTTTTTTATCCCCCCATACTATACCCTAACTTTATGAGATTTAAGTGGAAAAGCTCAGTCTCTGGAGTAGTGTTCTGTTTTCCTATTTTTTTTTTTTCCTTCCTTGTGAAATATCTTGTAAATAAACCGTATGTAAGTAATGCATTTAATTTGAAGAATTATGATACAAAGCAAACCTGTGTGCTCAGCACCCAGCTTAAGAAATAGAAACTTAGCATTCTTTTTCCCCATTCCAGTGAACCTCTACTTTGAATTTTGTATTTATAAATCCTTTGCTTTTCATTACAATGCATGTTTATCCCTACTGCTCCAAGCAATATATTATTTAATTTAGCCTGTTTACATCTTTATTGTATTTCAACCCTTCTATGTGTATTTTTGTCTTATTTTTTGCATCCAATATTGAGTTTTTGAGGCTCATCATGTTGCTGCATATAAGTGTAGTTTGTTCATTTTCCTTGATGTGTAGTATTCCAGTGTAAATTTACCAAGTTGGTCAGAAGTGGGGGCCACTAAATTGGCATTTTGAACAAGCACACCTGGTGAGACTAAAGCAGGTGGGCCTTGGCTCATGTTTTGAAACATATTCTTAGAGGATAAGTCCAAGATCCTACTCTTCAGTCCCCCAACACTCTACCTCTATCTTTTAGTTTCTTCTTCTTTTTTTTTTAAAGTAATCTCTACATCCAGCCTGGGGCTTGAAATCATGACCCTGAGATCAAGAGTTGCGTGCTTTACCGACTGAGCCAGCCAGGTGCCCCTCTACCTTTTAATTTCAGATAAACTGCTCTTCCCCTTTTTTCCAAAAATATTTTCCCATCTTTCTTCACCTAGATAATTCTCTTTTTTAAAAAAAAAATTTTTGGGGGGGGGTGCCTGGCTGGCTCAGTTGTTAAGCGTCTGCCTTCGGCCCAGGTCATGATCCCAGGGTCCTGGGATCGAGTCCCACATCGAGCTCCCTGCTCAGTGGGAAGCCTGCTTCTCCCTCTCCCACTCTCCCCTGTTTGTGTTCCTTCCTGCTCTTGCTATCTCTCTCTCTGTCAAATAAATAAATAAAATATTTAAAAAAATTTTTTTAAATAGTCTCTATACTTGGGGTGCCTGGCTGGCAGTCAGTTGGGCGTCGGACTCTTGATTTCAGTTGAGGTCATGATCTCAGGGTCCTGGGATCGAGCCCTGCTCTCGCTCTCACTCGCTCGCTCTCTCTCTGAAATAAATGAACAAAACTTAAAAAAAAAAAAAGTAATCTCTACACTCAGCGTGGGGCTAGAATTTACAGCCCCAAGGTCAAGAATCACATGCTCCACCTACTGAGCCAGCCAGGCATCCCTAGATAATTCTTATTCTCAAGTCTCCCCATTAAACTATAAACTCCTCCAAGGTGAAGATTATCATCATTTTCATTGTTGCCATTGACATTTATGGAGCAGATAAAAGCAGGTACTACACATTGAGTTTTCTGTGTCATCTCATTGATCCCCACTCAACCCCATGAAAAAGGTACTGGGATTATTCTCATTTTGCAGGTAAGGAAATGAGGGTCAGAAAGAGTCAGTAACTTGCTCAACGTTCAAGAGCTCTTACATGTGGGCCTCTTTCACTGTCTAGTGTAGGATTTGGTGTGTAGTAAGCACTCAGTAAATGTTTGTTACACTGAACTGAAGGGAAAAGTCAAGGCAGCCCAATGGAAAACCATCCCTTAGGTCAGATGATAGCAGGGGCAGAGAAGCGGAGCCAGAAACAAGACTTGGCTTGCAGGGCTATTACAGAGTTAAAATCTGGGTGGTGAAATTGGGATTGAGAATGAGGAAGAGACAAGGCATTTCTATTTTTTTTTTTAAAACACTCAGGGGCCAGGGGAGCCTGGGGGCTCTGTCAGTTAAGCGTCTGCCTTTGGCTCAGGTCATGATCCCAGGGTCCTGGGATCGAGCCCCGTGCTGGGTTCCCTGCTCAGCGGGGAGCTTGCTTCTCCCTCTCTCTCTGCCCCTACCACGTGCTCTCTCTCTCTCTCTAAATAAATAAATCTTAAAAAAATAAATAAATACTCAGGGGCCAGTACTTTTCTTCTATTTAATTTTTATAAGTTTATTTATTTTTTTAAGTAATCTCTACACCTAATGTGGGGCTCGAACCCACAACATCAAGATCAAGAGTTGCACATTGTTTGGACTGAGCCAGCCAGGCGCCCCTCCATTTTTTTTTGAGTTTGGGCGGTTCTGTATTTATGGAAAATTTCAAAGAAAGCACGTGGTGCTTTTACAATTTAAAAAGAGAGAAAGCAGGGCAGAGGCAGAGGCTATGTGACTTGGCACCAACAAAATATAGCAAATAAGGGAGAAAGAGAAATCTATGCCAAAGGCATGCTGGGGGTGGGAAGTCCTATTAAAAGAGCCTAGACATGACAGCCCTGAGAATAGCTACATATGGGTAGAGGTTTCACACACACACACACACACACACACACACACACACAGAGGAAGGGAAGGAATATAGAATAGGGTCTAGGAATTATTTTGAGGTATAGAGAAGATTTAATTATCTTGCCTTTTTGTTCTGTTGTCTCCCAGTGCCTGCCATGATGCTCAGTGATGCGAATCGCTTATTGGAGACTTACCATGGGCCAGACATCGTGCTATAAACACTTTATATCATAGATCATCTCAATGCCTTCAGTTTCTCTCTCTGTAATATAACTTACACATAGCCGCCAAATCAAATTTCCTCAGCTACTGATCATGCCTGGCCTCTACTGGACCATCAGCAACATCCCTTGCCCCAGAGAATAATAGGTGAAATCCTTAGTTTGGTAACTAAGAGCTTTCTTGGTGTGACCCTTGCTCACCTGTCCAGCTTCATCTCACACTGTTACTTTTCCAACACAGTAAGTTCCTTGCCTGTATGCATCCATTAATCCATCCAGTGAGCATTTATTGACCACCTATTACATTGTCAGACACTATTTTAGGTGTTGGGAAGAGAATGGTAAACAAGAGAAGGGGTTCCCTCCTATCATGGAGCTTGCCCAAACAAGCAATAAACGAGAAGCTATCAGACAGGTGTATGGACTTTGATGACAATAAGAGAGGGTAGTGGGATAGTGAGTACGGGGAGAGGAGGACTAACTTAGATAGGGACAGTCAGGGAAAATCTCTGCAAGGAGGTGAGTTTCAGGCTGAAAGCTGGTTGATAAATAGGAACCTAAGCAAAGATGTGGGCAAAGAACATTCTGGGCAGAGGGATCTGTTCGGACCAAGGCTCTAAGGTGTGCACAACCTTAGTGTGATCAAGGAATGGAGGGAACGGGAGAAGGAAGGTGATATCAGAGGAGGCTGTTGGCGGGGGGGGGGGGGGGGGGGGGGGGGGGGGGGGGGGGAAGGGGGG
>NC_058411.1:138907531-138936240 GCF_002201575.2 Neomonachus schauinslandi
GGGAAGCCCTGTAGGTCTGGTTAAAGATTTGGGTTTTTATCTTTTTTTTTTTTTTCCTCATTCTATAAGGATTCACAGTGAAAGAATCACAGTGAAAGAAACTTGGGTCACTTACCAATTTTGTTTTCTATTATGCGCCTTAGAGATACCTCACTAAAACTGGTATCTGACATAACAGAATAACATTTGCAGAATGTTATATTGTAGTGACAGTACTGAGGTTAATTGTTAGAGACATATTAAACTCTTTGAGTATTAAATGGTTACATCCTATTTATACAGAACATTGGTCCAATAATAAACATAGAGAATAGCAGCTGGAAATTTATCTCATTCAATGTCCAGAGATAAAAGGGTTAACCATTCATTCCATTATTTTCTGTAAGTAAGTCCTTTTTTCATACTGAAATCTGATGGCAATTAAATTCTGATATTCTTCCAAGCTACTGTATGAACAGGATGCTGAAGGCCATCACTACACAGCATACTGCCACGTAAGGACTCTTCCGTTCACCAGTTCTGGCGCACTTCCAAAATATACCCAACAATCCAGTTTTAGTTCTGTCCAGGAGGCTGGGTGCCAAGGACCGGATATAAGCACCAGGTACATATAAGCAGCAAGATTACAGTCAACAGACTCTGCAAATTGAAAATGGCAGACATAGTGAGGCCGGCAAAGCCCCAGCCACCAGATTTGGGTTTTTATCTTAAAAGCAATGGGAAGCTGCAGGCTTTTAAGCAGATAGCTGATGTGACTAGATTTAGGATTTTAAATGGTTACTTTGGTTTCTATGAGAAGGAATTAGAGCAAAAACAAAATCAGGGAGATCAGTTAGGAGATGAGGGCAGGACTTCAGAAAAGAGGATGGTGGTTGTTTGGAGCTTGAGAGTGGCAGTGGGGACAGAGGTCCGACATAGGTTTGAGAGGAATGCGAGAGAGAGAACTGGTGGGGTGTGGTGAGGAAGTGGATTCTGAAGTGACAGAGAGAGGAAGTGTGGAGCACATGCAATAAGCCAAGGGCCCAGTCATAGGTTAGAAACAAAGGGGAAATACACAAAGTCAGCTACCTCAACTCTCACCAGTAGCATTTAAATATTCCTACTTGTGGCTCTGTGTGTGTGTGTGTGAGTGAGACAGAGCCACAAAGCAAGACATACATTGCCCCTCCAGAGCTCACATCTTAAAGGACAGACACATTTGTAGATACACAACATCAAAAACAAGGTAATGGAAAAAGATTCAGTGTATGACAAGCCAGAGATCTGTGTCTGTTAAACACTGCTGGGAAGTAGGGATAGGAGAGGCTGGAGCCTGGAGAGGTCTTCAGTTTGCAGGTAATGTGCTAATTACTGGCAGCAATGAGGTGTGTGTGTGAGGGGGGGGGTTGTTTGGTTTTTGTTTTTTTCTGTGTGCTCTTCGCCCAACGTGGGGCTGGAACTCCTGACCCTGAGATCAAGAGTCGCATGCTCTACCAACCGAACCAGCCAGGCGCCCCCGGCAATGAGGTTTTGCTTCTCTTCCAAGACCTGGAGAGGGCTGAGTGGGAGATGGAGAGGGACCCAGGCCACGCGGGCTGCTTGCTTTTATCCTCCCAGGGCATGAAGGTGCACATGCAGATGAGCCTGCGCACGTCAGATGGTACTGGGGACTGCGAGAGCCCCTGCTGTGTAATGTGCTTACAGCCAGAAGGATCTTTTTCTGATTTAACTGGTAGACTGAAGCCTAGGGTGATCAACTGACCTGTCCGAGGACAGTCGGCTAGTAAACAACTGCATCAAAACCAGAAATGGGGTCTCCTGACCCCTGGTTCTGTGTTGCTTCCACATCCTGCCTCCTAAATGTAGGGTCCCTTACGGACAATGAGCACACACCACACTCCTCGCCGCATTCAGAGTTATGCTGCTTTAATAATGTAGCTTTTACGTCCCTCCAAGTCCCTAATTGGCTCCTCCATTTTTTGTTTTTTTTTTAAGATGTATCCATTTATTTACTTATTTTTTAAGATTTTATTTATTTGACAGAGAGAGAAACAGCGAGAGAGGGAACACAAGCAGGGGGAGTGGGAGAGGGAAGAAGCAGGCCTCCCGTGGAGCAGGGAGCCTGCTTCTCCCTCTGACCCTCTCCCCTCTCATGCTGTTTCTCTCTCGCCCGCTCTCTAAAAAATAAATAAAATCTTTAAAAAAAAAAAAAAAGACCTGAGCTGAAATCAAGAGTCAGATGCTTAAACAGACTGAGCCACCCAGGCCCCCCTAATTGGCTCCTTACGGGATATCCTTCCAAGACATCTTCCATTAACCCAGTGCAAAAATCTCAGAATGTCACTTCTGCGGGATATCATACTCAACTCTGTACTCTCTCATCCTACGTCCTACCCCTGGACAAAACATTCTACCCCTGGGGAGACGGTACCCCTGGATTTCACATAAATTACACCTTACCTCTGCTGGCGAGGCTTTTCCCTTACCTTCTCATCTGATTTTTACAAATTATTGCTGTTGTTTAACATATGGATTGTATTTGATTTAGAACAATACTTAGATAGATAAATGAAGATGGTGTACTCTCGTATTATCATAAAAGGGACGCAGAATCATTCCCTGCTAATAGGGATGCGGCTTCCTCTCCTGTTTCAGGCCAGGGTAGTATTGGCAAGTATGAACTGGCAAGTTGGAGTCCATCTCTGACTAAGGAATCATTCGAGTATTTACTGAACTTTTTAGAACACTGTTTTCATGGGGGAACCGGACAAACTGGAGGGGAGTAAGGCAGGAGAAAAACAAAGGAGCACATTAGAAAAGTTGTGAGATTTATGCAGTTATAAATGTCCAGAAATAGTCTCTCATGGGAAGGAGCTCAGAAATCTAGGACATGGAGACTGAAATTCAGGCAGTGATATTTAAAACTGAAGATATTCTAATAAAACAGTTAGTGTGGGGACACCTGGATGGCTCAATTGGTTAAGTGTCCGACTCTTGATTTCGGCTCAGGTCATGATCTCGGGGTCCTGGGATCGAGCCCCACGTCGAGCTCCCCACTCAGTGCGGAATCTGCTTGTCTCCCTCTCCCTCTGCTTGTTCTCTGTCTCTATCTCAAATAAATAAATCTTAAAAAAAAAAAACGAAAAAAACAGCTAGTGTGCTGTCCCTATATAAATCGTACCTTGGGGAAACCAGAGAGTTGGGAAGAGGGAGTTCTCTTTGTAGAAGTATTCCAGCTAATGAAGAAGGAATCAATTATGGAAATAAAACATCACCATTTGACAAACCCAAATGAAATAAGGGCTTATCAATGGCTGCTAACATCATGAGACAAAATAACACTATGTACCTCCCAGTAGAAGGACACAAGATCACTATGGAGTGTTCTTGACCTTCAAAATCTGAATCTGTCATGTTTACAGATCCAAATACTAAAATTAGGAAAGAAGAGGAGGGGTACCTGGCTGGCTCAGTTGGTGGAGCGCATGGCTCTTGATCTTGGGGTTGTGAGTTTGAGCCCCATGTTGGGTGTAGAGATTAAAGAAATAAAATCTTTAAAAAAGCGGGGCGTGCCTGGGTGGCTCAGCCAGATGAGCATCTTCCTTCGGCTTGGGTCATGATCTCAGGGTCCCAGGGTCAGGCTCCCTGCTCAGGGGGGAGTCTGCTTCTCCCTCTCCCTCTGCCCTCTCCCCGCCCCCCCCCTGCTGCTTGTGCTCTCTCTCTCTCTCACACACACACACACACTCTGTCTCTCTCTCAAATAAATAAATAAAATCTTAAAAAAAAAGGGTGGGGGAAGCAGAGGATAGAGGAGCACGTTAAAGGACCCCAGAGGATAGAATTGGCCAAACACAGCTGGGGGGACACTACAGGACAACCAGCTTTCTTCAACAAATAAGTTACAAGAAAAAAACAGAGAGGAAGAGGGGAGCAGATCAAGACTTGTAAGGAACATACCAACCAATCGATAAGGAGACCTTATTTGGATTTTGATTCAAACAAACTAAAAAACAATGACAAGAGCAAAAAACATAACTAGGGACATGTGAACATTGACTGAAATATTTGATGATACTGTCAATCACTGCTCATTTTTTTTTTCAGGAGAAATAATAGTATTGCAGCTGTGTTTAATAGGAGAGACACCTTTTAAAACAGTGGTTCTCAAAGAGGATGCATCACCATCGCCTGGAGAGCTTATTAAAACACATTGCTGAGCCCCACGCCTAGTTTCTGATTCAGCAGCTCTGGGGTGGGAACTTAGAGTGTGCATTTGTAGCAAGTTCCCAGGTGACACTAAGGCTGCTGGTCTGGGCTCACATTTTGAGAACCGCTGCACCGGATTAACCAGATTTTTTAAATCTAATTACTCTTTCAAAGAAAGAGTTTAGGTTATCAGCTGAGTTCTATCCCCCTGGGTTACAGCACTGGGACAGCATTCCACATAATGAAAGAGAATGAACTCTTGTTCCAAGGCTCACGCAATAATTCAGTCTGTATTGCCACAGGAAGGCTTGAAAGAATACCTCCAGCTCACCTCTTTTCTCTCCCAAGTGTGACAAACCTAGCTCCCTCCTTAACCACTTCCCCTCCCACTCCCCCAGGGAGCTCTTCCCCTCCCACTCCCCCAGCACAGGATCCCTGGAACTTAGGCTACATCCCTCCACCATTTCAAATTCAAATTCAAAACGGCTTGATGCATATAATATGGGGCGTCCAGTCCTACATGTAGTGTCTCAGAGACTCTAGCAGATCTCAGAGCTGGTCCGTTCTCTGCTGTTGTAGAGACGTGCAGCCAAATTTTGGCTCTTCTGTCACCTGTATACCCACAATGCATTGTTCGGCGATTTGGGGCCTTAGGTTTTCAACAGGTAAAGAAAGAAAGCTGTTATTATGAGAGAAAATGGGACACCTGGAGAAATATTAGCCAGAGTTCCTTGGAGGAAAGACATTTCCAACAATACCAGAACATTGAATTTTAGAGATATTATTACTTTATAATTTAACAACAAAGTGCTTGTGTGTGTGTGTGTGTGTGTGTGTACGCACTAGATCCTCACAACAACCTTGTGAGGTAGGTAAGGTAGAGGCTGAGAGAAGGTAAAGTCTGGCCAAATTAAATGTCAGGGCCAGAACTCAAACACCTTCCCTTCTCAATGAAGGCAGTGTTCTTTCCAACACACTGCCTTCCCTCAATTTATTTCCGTTAAATATAAGAAGGTACTAGTGCATAAAATGAATGACTCTAAAAAAATTAAACTTAAAACTAAAGGGCCCATGAGCCAGGTGATTAGAAAACAGGAGTTGTTCCCCTCAGCTGAATGCCAGGAAGGATCCCTGTAATATTTAACGTCTCCGCCATTTTGCTTCAATAGTTTTACGGTCCTCTTCCAGCCTCCTCTGGCTTGCTCATCTCCGGGTATTTTCTATGCCTCAGATGGCAGCAAACCTCCAGTGGGAGTACCTCATACGCTGCTGTACAAAGAGCTTCTGAAATTCTTTCGGCCTTGAAGTCACAAGACCACAAACATCCTCTACGAGAATTCTGCCTTGTCATGGCAATGAGACATCTGGTGACTAACGTCTGCATAGCACTGGATAGGGAGAGTGTTTTCTGTTTTATTAAATCTTTGTGTTCATACCCCAAATCCTCTAGTTGCAATCTAATTTCTTGCAAGTTCTGGGTTTGTGGGGCAGCGCTAATGAATTCTTATTGAATCATAAGGCTAATAAATGTATTGAGGGTCTTTTAAGGGCCAGGTGTTATATAGTATTAAGGGCTTTATAAGATCTCAAATATTAATCATTAATAGTGATAATGTGGCCACATGTATCTCACTCCTCTTTTAGTAATCAAGCATCAACCATCAAACTCACATTTCCCTAAGGTCAGTTAAAAACATTGAAGGAATGCCTTTTGTATTCAAAACATTATTTGTGGCCTATGGGTTTATCCTCACCATTAAAGCGTAGGAAAAGGCCCAACTTGAGCCACTGATGCCCATGTTCAGGCTTTCTATACACGGAGCACCTGGAGACAACAGAAATGAAAATCTGGAAAGGGGCAGAAGAAGCACTTCAAACCATTTCCTAGATCAAATGGGTATTTTGATGGCATAAGAGATGTGCTTTCTGACGGAAGCTCTTGTCACATCTACTACAGTGGAAAGGTTTTTCTCCTGTATGTGTTCTCTGGTGTGTGAGAAAATGGGAACGCTGATTGAAGGTTTTGCCACACTCGGGACAGTGATAGGGCCTGTCTCCTAAGTGGATTCGTTGATGAGTCATGAAGTGGGAGCTCTGGTTGAAGCTCTTCCCACACTCGCCACATTTGTAGGGTCTTTCCCCCGTGTGGATCCGTTGGTGTTTTATAAGGGCAGAGCTGTCGGCGAATCCCTTCCCACAGTTGTCACACTTAAATGGCCTCTCACCTGTGTGTGTCCTCTGGTGCGTGACCAGGTGTGAGCTCTGACTGAAACTTTTGTGGCAGTAAGGACAGCTGAAAGGCCTTTCTCCCGAGTGAGTACTCATGTGCGCTACAAAGTGAGAACTGTCTCTAAAGCCCTTCCCACACTCTGGGCACTTAAAGGGCCGTTCTCCGGTGTGGGTTCGTTGGTGTTTAACCAAGTCTGAGCTCTGGCTAAAACTTTCCCCACAGTCACTACAGCTGTAAGGTTTCACTCCCGTGTGGGTCCTCTGATGGGTAATGAAGTTGGAGCTTCGACTAAAGCTTTTATGGCATTCGAGACACGTGTAGGGCTTCTCTCCTGTGTGGGTTCTTTGGTGCATTATGAGATGTGGCTTCCGCCCAAAGGTCTTTCCACACTGTGGGCACTCATAGGGTCTCTCGCCTGTGTGGGTTCTCTGATGTTTGATGAGTGTAGAGCTGTCGCTGAATTTTTTCTCACACCCGCTGCATTGGTAGGGTTTCTCTCCTGTGTGTGTTCTGCGATGGGTGACAAGGTCTGAACTCTGTTTGAAGCCTTTCCCACACTCGATGCATTTATAAGGCCTCTCACCAGTATGGGTTCTTAGGTGTCTTATGAGATAGGAGCTCTGGTTAAAGCTTTTTCCACATTCTGCACACACAGGCTTCTTTCCTACATATCCATCCAGCAGCTTGTTTAAATCCTTCTCCTGTGGAAGCGGCTCCAGTTGGCCCTCTCCTGGTAGGGTTCCATGTTGCCCTTCTACTTCAAGGTCCCTCTCCCAGTTTCCTCCCCATCTAGAAGTATGAGAAATATCTTTATTGGCCCTTTCTGAGGATGTTCCACATTGTTCTGCTGTTTCTGAAACATCCTGATTGAGTTTTGTCACCTGATTCTCAAAGTCTGAAAAATTAACAAAAGTTAACAGGGAATGAAGTTAACCAGTTATCAGGAAAAAACATCAGAAGGCAGTAAGAAAGATTGAGATTAGCGCTTTGGCAACAGACTTACACTTAATTTCACTTTGTGTAAAGTTTTCACTTGGTGAAAAGTTGTTTTTTTTTAAATTGTATTTATTTATCTGACAGATACATAGCAAGAGAGGGAACACAAGCAGGGGGAGTGGGAGAGGGAGAAGGCAGGCTTCCCGCCGAGCAGAGAGCCCGATGCGGGGCTCGATCCCAGGACCCTGGGACCATGACCTGAGCTGAAGGCAGACACTTAACGATTGAGCCACCTGGGTGCCCCAAGTTTTTTTTTTTTTTAATTTTTAAAAAAGATTTTATTTTTAAGTAATTTCTACACCCAGCGTGGGGCTCAAACTCACAACCCGGAGATCAAGAGTCGCTTGCTCCACTGACTGAGTCAGCCAGGCGCCTCTCATTTTGTGGAAAATTTATTGAAGTTCATTAAGCTTACAGAAAACTTAAATTCCTAAACCCTTTTTAAAGATGAATCTTGGGGGGGCGCCTGGGTGGCTCAGTTGGTTGGGCGACTGCTTTCGGCTCAGGTCATGATCCTGGAGTCCCTGGATCAAGTCCCGCATTGGGCTCCCTGCTCGGCAGGGAGCCTGCTTCTCCCTCTGACTCTCCCCCCTCTCGTGCTCTCTCTCTCTCATTCTCTCTGTCTCAAATAAATAAATAAAATCTTTAAAAAAAAAAAGATGAATCTTGGGGGATGCCTGGGTGGCTCAGTTGGTTAAGCATCTGCCTTCGGCTCAGGTCATGATCACAGGGTCTTGGGATCAAGCCCCGTGTCGGGCTCCCTGCTCAGCAAGGAGTCTGCTTCTCCCTCTCCCTCCCCCGCACTGGCTCATGCTCACTTGCTCTCTCTCTCTGTCAAATAAATAAAATCTTAAAAAAAAAAAAAAGATGACTCTTGAGGGGTGCCTGGGTGGCTCAGTCGGTTAAGCATCCAGCTCTTGATTTTGCCTCGGGTCATGATCTCAGTGTCCCCAGATCGAGCTACATTTGGGGTTGGGGCTCCACACTTAGCACGGAGTCTGCGTGAGGATTCTCTCTCTCCCTCTCCCCCGCCCCTCCTCCCACTCGCACGCACTTTCTCTCTCTCTCTGAAATAAATCTTTAAAAACAAACAAACAAAAAACAACAAATGAAGACTTTAAGGGCACCTGGCTGGCTTAGTGGGTAGAGCATGTCGCTCTTGATCTTGGGGTTATGAGTTCAAGCCCTATGTTGGGCATATAAAGTTTACTTAAAAAAAATAAAATGAAGACTTTATTTGGTAAATTACTGATTGCCCAAGAAGTCAAATTTAAACTTCAAATAGTGAGAACAAAAGTCTATGGCAGCATTCCAAAATCTTCATCTAAACAAGGGCTGAGGGTGCCTGAGTGGCTCAGTCAGTTAAGCATCTGCCTTTGACTCAGGTCATGATCCCAGGGTCCTGGGATCGAGCTCTGCATCAGGCTCCCTGCTCAGCGGGGAGTCTGCTTCCCCCTCACCCCCTGCCCCTCCCCATCTCTCATGCTCACTCCCTCTTTCAAATAAATAAAAACAAAATCTTAAAAAAAAAAACAACAAAAAAGAACCAAGGCTAAAATGCCAGATTTCCTCCCACTGGATAATATCCACATCTCACCCGTATGACTTTCCCTTAGGATCTTCCTTGCCTCAAAATTTTGGAGTGGTAGCACCCATGGCTCTTCTTTCTGTTCCAGCTGGGAGATTACACTTGGTCTGGAAATCCTATACAAGAAGGTGAATATAGGATATTAATCTGAGCCAACCATACAATGCCTGACCAAAAAGGCAAGCCCTCCTCCTTCCCTAAGTAGAGGAGAAAGCCCAGGGAGACGCTAAGCTAAGGTGTGTTTGGTCTCATTGAAAGGGCTGCCATGATGGAGTGATAAAACAGGGTGATCTCCCCAAGAGGCTGAGAAAATAGCCCCTTTCCTCCCATTAAAACAATAACAACAACAACAACAACAAAACAACCAGACTTGGGTGATAGAAACTCCAGAGTGAGCACAATAATTCATCTCTGAAGGCACAAGGCTAAACCCATGTAGAAAGATAATTTTATCAGAAACAATGCCACCATGATCTCACCCTTAGAAAGAATCAGCGAAGTTAACTATAATGTTGGGCTTTAAACTTTTACCAGAAGGGCAGCAGTAGATACAGCCATGAGAAAAAGACAAACGCTTGTAAAGGGAAAAAAATTTTAAAAAAGGGCAAAGGATATAAATAGGCAATTCACACACAGACACACACATACACGCAGCCTATAAATATGTGAAAAACCTTTAACCTTACCATTAACCAAAGAAATTCAAATAAAAACAATGATACAGTTAGACAATGTAGTATGGAGGTAAAGAGTGCAAACCGCTGAAGTTTCAATCTTAACCCTTCCTCTTACTAGCTGTGTGACTTCAGGAAAGTGACTTAAAGTCTCTGTGTCTCAGGGTCTTCATCTGTAGACTAGGGATAATGATAAGACCTACCTCATAGTGTTGTTGTAAAGATTAAGTGGTAAGTTCCCAATAAATGTTAGCTGTAACTATTATTTAACCCAGACTCTTAAATTATAATACCTACCATGATAGGTAAAATGTAAAGAAATGGACACTTTCATATAATGCTTGCAGGAATAAATAATTCAATCTTTTTGGAAGGCATTGGGCAAAAATATCAAATATCTTAGAAATGTATCTATTCTTTGACCTAGCAATTCTAATTCTGGGAATTCTAAGGAAATGAAAAAAAAGTTGTGGGACGCCTGCCTGGCTCAGTTGAAAGAACATGTGACTCCTGATGTCAGGGTTGTGAGTCTGAGCCCCACACTGGGGGTAGAGATTACAAAAAAAATAAATAAAACTTGAAAAAAAAAGGGGCGCCTGGTGGCTCAATCATTAAGCGTCTGCCTTCGGCTCAGGTCATGATCCCAGGGTCCTGGGATCGAGCCCCGCATCGGGCTCCCTGCTCGGTGGGAAGCCTGCTTCTCCCTCTCCCACTCCCCCTGCTTGTGTTCCCTCTCTCGCTGTGTCTCTCTCTGTCAAACAAATAAAATCTTTAAAAAAAAAAAAAAAAAGAACTTGAAAAAAATGTTGTGCAAAAGGTATATTAGCTAATTACTAACTAATTATACTTTAATAAGCAAGACCTAAAAAAGAAAGACAGTTAGCTAAGAGATGATCATTACAATACTGGTGAAGATCTGGAAATGACCTAAATGTCCCATGACAAAGGAATAATCATATTTGATTGAGCCATATGAAACTGCCATTGTATAAGTTAAAAAATGGTTTAAAGGGCGCCTGGGTGGCTCAGTTGGTTGAGCGACTGCCTTCGGCTCGGGTCATGATCCTGGAGTCCCGGGATCGAGTCCCGCATCGGGCTCCCTGCTCGGCGGGGAGCCTGCTTCTCCCTCGGACCCTCCCCCCTCTCATGTGCTCTCTGTCTCTCTCATTCTCTCTGTCTCAAGTGAATAAATAAAATCTTTAAAAAAAAAAAAAAAAAAAAAAAATGGTTTAAAAATGGTCAAGTATATGATTCAATCTAATGTAAGTTATTATATTCCATTCAATAAATTAGTAAGTGGTTATTTTAACAATGTATAGAAGACTATTTATTGTTGTCAATATATATTCACAATACACTGTGTAAAAAAGTAAGATGCACAACTGAACATACAAGTAAGATCCCAATTTTTTTCTTTTGTTTTTGCTAATTACATATATCCTTAGAACAATGCCTGGAAGGATAGTAACTCTTCAGTCGTGGGATGGAATGGGACTTTGGTTTTCATTTTGTTTCTCTTTTTCTTCAAGGGGCGTATATTACTTATGAAGTAAAGCAAGGAGAAGGGGTAGCCATTGTATTTTAGAAAGAGCACTGGAGGTTTGTTTTGTTTGTTTTTGAAGAGACAGGAAAAAACACAGCTCCCCCTTTGCCACAAAGACCTGGGTTGGATTCTTACTCTGCCACTTAACTTTGAGTCTTGGGGTCCTGACCCGAAAGAGGGGGATGATAATACCCACATCAGAGGGTTATGGTGAGATATTAACAAGAAAATAAATATCAAAGATATCTGTGAGCTATAAAGTGCCATAAAAATGAAAATCATGCCAAAAAAAAAAAAGTGGAAGTTATTCTTTTTCTGCCAGGGAGGCAACAAATATTCTCACAGAGAGCTAGGGCGCTGTAAGAGACCAGTGTCCCTAGAGACTGCTCAGACTTGGACCTTCTCACAATATCTAAGTCTAAAATCTAAAGGAGAGTAGCAGACTTACCCTTTGAGAGCCCATTTTTCAAACTGTGCTGGGTGGTATCCTTGAATAGGATTTTCTAAGTGGTGTCCAGGTAACCCACTCTTCCCTGAAGTTCCCAGCCACATCATTGAGAGTCATCAGTTCCTAAAGCAAGAGACCTCAGTATGCATCAGAAGCTCTCTGGACATTCTAACCATTGTCTCAAAACCAAAAGACAGTCCCAGCGGCCACAAGTATACCAAAAGAACCCCCCCTCCGCCGCCCCGCCTGCCTAGAATAGCTATGAGGTAAATTCTGTCAACCACCAAAGGGTTGCTTTTCTTGTTCTGTTTTTACATCATCCTTCCCTTGGCCAACACTCACATCATGAAGTGAGGCCTGGAGCTCCCAAACACATCTACAGAACCCTCAGTCTTTGGAAAATTAACTTTTTGGGAAATAAATTGTTCATGATGGACAAGATAAACAAAGAAGAGAATGTGCGGGGATGACTTGATTTGTGAAAAGCTCTCCAGCTACGTTTTCCTCAGCAAGCTAGGAAATTGTGGACTTCATTATACTCATATTAGTTATGACAACAATTGGCTTTTCCTGGCTTGTAGATTTGGTGTCAACCTCAAAGAACAGACTACACAGAACCCCAAAGGGAAGACCCTGGGTACCATTCTACTTCAAGGTTTAATGGAATCAGAAATGAGATTTAAAAAGACATGGATAAGGTGTAAAATAAAGTAAAATTTAATGAAGATAAGCACAAAGCAAAACCCACGGGGCCTGAAAACAATCATTGACACACTGATAAAACTGAGCAGTATCAAGAAAAAATTATTTGGAGGGCGATGGTCAGATTACTAGATGGATCAGTAATTTATTCAGTAATATGTTGTAAGGCATTAGGAGTCACAAAGAAATACAATGGGTTTTTTTTGGTTTTGTTTTGGGGTCTTTTGTGTTTTTTGGGGGGTGGGGGTGGCTTAAAGAGTTTCCAATAGAAACAAACACAAGTCAGCCAGCTGAACCTGCTACAAAACATTCTGCATTTCACTGGAGGATGGACCAGACTGGAGTGAGGAAGCTTAACTCTTTCCCCGCTGTTTGTCTCACCAATCAAAGCACCTGGGTACGACTAGAAGACACTCACACTTTTCCTGGAAATATTTATGCATTTCCACACATTGCTATTGGTCATTTATAAAGTACTGAATTTTTAAGGACCTAAACACCGCAGGGATACATTTCATCTCTGGATTTAAATAACGTCATTAGGAGGTAAGTTTGGAGCATAAATTTTATTTCTACATCCATTAGGAAACACAACTGCTGGGCCCACTTGCAGGAGACAGCGGGACTGAGGGGGTCACAGCCACGGTCACAGAAACCTTGTTTCTCACCCCGTCTCCTGCCGCCCACCC
This sequence comes from Neomonachus schauinslandi, assembly GCF_002201575.2. Classification (NCBI taxonomy): domain Eukaryota; kingdom Metazoa; phylum Chordata; class Mammalia; order Carnivora; family Phocidae; genus Neomonachus; species Neomonachus schauinslandi. The sequence continues at coordinate 138,920,587 of NC_058411.1, forward strand.
CGACAGGTGACCCCCGCAGGCCCCAGGGCGCAGAGGTGCTGACTAAGTGCCATTGTGAGCAGCACCAGTTCGTTCGCTGGGGTTATTAATAGGGACATGACGGCACGGGTGGGCCGACACCCGTCCCCCCGCCCTTCCCTGCCAATGCTGGAGGCCCTACCAGGGCGCCGCGGTCACAGGGTCACAGCGCTAAGCTGAAGCCCGGAGACCACCTCCGAGGAGCAAGAACATTGATCGGGAGGATGGGCTCTCCCGACGACGGCACAGAAAGCCGCAGCCACCTGTCCCCACTCTTCAGCAAACCCCCGCGGGCTCCGAAAGGCGAGCGCGGGGACCTGGCAGGGACCACATCGCGGCGGCGGGCGAGTCCCCTCCACGCCCCTCAGCAGCTCCCAGGCTACCGCAGCGGTCTCCTTGCCCCCGTCACTCACCGCCCCGGGGCCCGGCCGGGGATGGAGCAGGAAGTGAGAGTCCTCCACCGCCGAGCCGCACCCGGCCCACAACGCCGAGGCAGTCCCTCCCTGAACCCGACCGGGATTCGTGACAGGGCTGTGGGGACACAGGTGGGACTCTAGGCTCGACAGCCCGCAGCCGGAAAACACCGCCCCTGTCCCCTTACCATTGGCTCCTCATTTTCCGCGACCAGAAGCCTCGTCCGCTCATAGGCTGGTAGAGCTTTCAATCACCGCGCGGCCTTCTGGGAAATGTAGTCTCGAACAAGACCTCAAAGGACTCGGAGTCCCGGGATACCCGGGTCCAAGCGGTGGCAAGTACTAAGCCCAGTTCTCCCTACCGCGGGAACTGCTTCTCTCGAGTTGAGAGAGGGATCCGCAGACGCGAAACTCGTGGCCTCACCCGACTGCTGCGGAGCAGCCACGTGCCAACGGCGCCGTCTCCCGCGCTCTGGCACCTCGCCCCCTGCCAAGCGCCGGGCAGCTCATCGCCGCCGGCTTGTGGATGCTCCTCTGCCGGGTCCCCGATCCCGGAGGGCCAGAGCCTGCATGGTGTCTGCCGCCAGCCGGTTCCAGGGCAACTCAGACTATGCATTAAGAAACTCCAGGCAGAAGCCGTTAGCAGAAAACAGACGTTCTGCTCCCCTCCGTTGGCCTCACAATTCCATTGGTTAACACACCTGATAATAGCCAGAGGAGGCTGGCGAGGGTGTCAAATAGTCTAGGAAATGTGTATTGGGTTCCAAAGTGTGGAGGCTACTGGGTCTTAGGTGAGAACTAGTGTTCACTTTGGGCCAGGCCCTACCTAAAAAATAATAGAAGCCTTTCTTTACAATGAAGAAAACGCACCTGTCTACCCTATTTGTTGATTCAGTGTGAAGAAGAAGAGGAAGAGGAAGAAGAAGAAAGAAGAAGAAGAAAGAAGAAGAAGAAAGAAGAAGAAGAAGAAGAAGAAGAAGAAGAAGAAGAAGAACAACAACAACAACAACAACAACAACAACAACAACATTCTGTTCTTTTAGAATTACCAGTGCATGGCTAATGTGAAGACTCCCTCAATGCTAATTCAACCATTCCTTCAACAAACATATATGGTGCATCTTCCAACATCTTCCAACAAATAGTTACTGGGAATGCCTACATTCCAGATTGTTCCGGGCACTGTGGTTACCCACAGGAATCACGTATGACCATTGCTTTCATGAAGCTCACAGGCCAACAGGGGAGAGAAACCATAGAAGATATTAAATACCAAATAATATGGTCTTTTTTCCCCCCATATAGCTAGTGCATCTCAATTATTTTTGCTATGTCACTGTAGTCATCTGCAAGATAACCACAGTAGTATTTGGGAGAATTCTGTCCATGATAAACAAATGTCTGGTTTTGCTTAGCAGATGTATTTTAGTTAGACGGAAATAGGGAAAACAAATCTCAAGGGAACCCAGAAACAGCGAGGAACACCCTGCAAACCTAGGGAGTGCCAGGCCTCATATAAATGGAATATAGTTCAGGACCTGGAGAATCAAAGGAATCTCCAGGCCCCTCTGGGGTCTTTCTGGAATTCTGCCATCAGGAAGATTCCATGGCTCTTCAGTCAATCAGCAAGGAGTGTGGAGGGGAGAGGAATGAAGTCACTGAACCTGACTGTGGCTATCCCTTACCTCTCTCTCTGGCCTCTGTTTCTTCTGCCCCAGCCTTGTTCTCTCAGCGTTGTATTCATCATAAGCAGATGTGTGGGAAGAAGAAGGGGAGGAGAAGCTTGATGGTATAATAAAAACATCCAGTTAGAGGACATGAGGCCATGTACCCCTGGTGGACACTTAGGGAAGGCCCATGACCTGTTAGGAGTTGGGTGCTTACAGGTGTGCCAGAGAGAAGGCAATGCAGGAGGAGAGGATGAAAAAAGAGAAAGATTTTTAGCAGGTGCTGTAACTGGATTTTTAAAAATTAAAAAAATTTTTTTGTTTTTATTTTTTTGAGAGAGGGAGAGTGAGCAGGGGGGAGGGGCAGAGGGAGAGAGAGAATCTTTTTTTTTTAAGATTTCAGAGAGAGAACAAGTAGGAGGGGCAGAGGGAGAGGGAGAGACTCTCAAGCAGACTCCATGCTGAGCACGAGCCCCACGTGGAGCCCCATTCCATGACACCAAGATCATGACCTAAGCCAAAACCAAGGGTCGGACGCTTAACCAACTGCGCCACCCAGGCGCCCTAGAGAGAGAGAGAATCTTAAGCAGGTTCCACGCTCAGCACAGAGCCCAACATGGGGCTCAATCTCACGACCCTGAGATCATGACCTGAGCTGAAATCAAAAGTCAGACACTTGGGCGCCTGGGTGGCTCAGTTGGTTGGGCGACTGCCTTCGGCTCAGGTCATGATCCTGGAGTCTGGGGATCGAGTCCCACATCGGGCTCCCTGCTCGGCAGGGAGTCTGCTTCTCCCTCTGACCCTCCTCCCTCTCACTCCCTCTCGTGCTCTGTCTCTCGTTCTCTCTCTCGCAAATAAATAAAATCTTAAAAAAAAAAAAAGTCAGACACTTAACTGACCAAGCCACCCAGACGCCCCATGTAACTGGAATTTCTAAGGGAGTATATTATCTCTTGCTGCATAACAAATTACCCCTCAAGCTTTGTGGTATAAAATGACAAACATTTATTATGGTTTCTATGGGTCAGGAATCTGAACATTAGTTGGGTGTCTCTAACTGAGTGTCTCCCATGAGATCGTGTTCCAGGTGTGGACTGGGGCTGCACTTATCCCAAGGCCTGACTGAGGCTGGAGGATGTGCTCCCAAGCTCACTCATGTGGCGGTCTCCTCACACGTAGGCCTCTCCTCACAACATGGCAGCTAGTTTCCCTAGAGTGAGAGAGTTGAAAGAAGCAGAAGCTTACCTAATCTCGGAAGTGATATCCCATCCCTTCTGTCATGTGCTCTTGGTCATGCAGACCAACCCTGGTACACTATGAGACTAGGACTTGAATATTAGGGGGCACAGATCATTGGGCCACCTTGGAGACTGGCTGCCACAGGACTAAAGTGAATTTTAAGACATTTTCCTTGTGACATACTCTGTCAAACCCCTGTGACACCTCCTTCAGGAAACTTCTAGTAGAGACATGTATGGGGGAGCGGGGGGAGGGCAGTCACAATGTACACAGTATGACACAGATGTAAAAAAAAAAAAAGTTTTTTTTTTTAAGTGTCTATAATTAAACTAAGATTCCTCAGGAGATTCTCATTCCTGGGCAGTTATTCAGCTTACCAGTTTAAAATAACATTTTGGGTTTAAAATAGTCAAATTTGGGTAAACCTTAGTCAATTTAAAGTTTAAACTCCCTATGAGAGCTGTCTATCTCCCCCCAGGGTCTCCCCTCCACTTACCCTTTCCCAAGATGATATGGGGTTACAAGGGGAAGCACTGGGGAAAGGGGCCCCAGTTCTCAGCTGACCTTCTCCACTGGCTCCTGCTCATCCTCTCGTGCTCACCTCACCTCACCAGATCTCCGTGTCAGCCTCTGGACTCATTTCATCTCCACTGACCGTTCACGCCTGGCGGCCTGTTCTCTCTGGTACCTGTTTGGGCTCCTGCCCTGACACCTTGGCCACAGGTCCTCAGCCATATGGTGACCCTTTGGGAGGCTTCTTGGCTCTCAAATTTGGCTACTCCGATTACCTTCATGGGAAGCACTTGGAGACTTCTAGAACCCTCCATGCTCTACAGCATAAGTCTTGGGGTGCTACCTCTGACCCTCTTTCTGCCCAATTCATCTATGGCTGCCATTTCTACCCTAATGTAACTACCACATGTTGACTTGGGGATGCTCTCTGGGTCAGTTTCCATTCACAGTTCAAATAAGAAACAGGCAGCAATTTCTTTTATGTCAGTTTCCCCTTCAACCCCTCTGCGGTTCTTATCATCACTTTCCCACTTCTCCTCCCTTGGGTGATAAATTTCCTGGCCTACTTTTAATGGCAGGAGGCTGCCTGGAAGCATCTCTACAAGGAACTGCACTTGGCTCTATGTAAAAGAAACCTGACTCCTGTGGTGTCTCCAAATTAGGGGCTGTTTTTCTCATGTATCAAGAAGTGTAGGGGGGCGCCTGCCTTCGGCTCAGGTCGTGATCCCAGGGTCCTGGGATCGAGCCCCGCATCGGGCTCCCTGCTCCGCGGGGAGCCTGCTTCTCCCTCTGCCTCTGCCCCTCTCCCTGCTCATGCACTCTCTCTCTGTCAAATAAATAAATTAAAAAAATCTAAAAAAAAAAAAAGTGTAGGAACTAGGGCTAGGACAGCAACTCTGGGATGCCTTCAAGGACTTGGGCATCCTCTGTCTCCCTGCTCTGCCAACCTTAGTGGGTGCCTCGTCTTGGTCACTTCTAGTCATCATGTCTGGGTTCCAGGATAGAATAGCGTCTGCCATTAAATGCTATCACCACTGAAATAACGTAGAACATGGAAAAATGAAAAATGGAAAAAAAAACCATGTGGCAAAACAGGTGAAATATGATCCCATTGGTATGTAGTAGATATTTGTCATTTGTCCACCTGCACACTATCCTTCTACAAGAAATGGTACCTGATGTTTCTGGAGAAAACAGCACCCTGGTTCAGATGCGAGCTGGTGTCTTCTTACACGACCCTCCCTCTGTCACCGGGTGTGGTTTGGAAGTGGGCACTGGACCCCGACTGAGCCGGTCACAGCACCGTGCCACCTGGCCATGACGATCTGTCAGAGAGTGTGCAGGTAACTCAAGCTGAGCCTGTCAGGACCTGGCCTGGCACTTCTGAATCTGGAACCAAAGAACAAAGACCTTTTCCTGCCTACAGGTGAAGATGGGAAGAGGTGATGGGCAGCCTGTTTCCTGCCACATGAACTGCAGCCTGAGAGAGTGAGAGGGTCACAGAGAGCCAGAAGCAGGGAAGCAGTCCTGAGAGACTTTAAGTCTTTGGTCACTGAGGCCAGAAATAACCCTGACTTTTCCTTAAGTTTGTTTTATGAGTCAATGAATATTCCTTTCTTGCCTAAGCTAGTTTGAGTGGTAAAGTTCAGGCACTTGAAATTGAAAAATTCCCCACTAATGCACCATTTCTGCTGGAAAAAAAAAAATCCATGCATGTGCATACACACACGTATACATACATAAATGTGGGGATAGCTTTTGCTCCTCTGTATTTCACATCTTTTTCAATAATCCCATTAATTTTTTAAGGCTGTGTTTTAGAATTATCCATTTAAATGTACTCTTTGTGAAGGGTTCAGATAATTCACCTAAAAGAGAATAAAATTAGAAACAAAATGAGCAGCTTTCATCCTTGTTCATAATAACAAACAGCAAAATTATTCGAAACCCTTTGCAGCTGAACCACTTCCAGGATAATTAACCAATTCAACTCCTTCTTGGTAGAGATTGGAAACAAAGCATCTAAGGCCTAATGTGATAAAAAGGATCCCGCAGGGATTATCACCAACTGATATGATAATGAAGTAGTTCTCTTAAGAACTCCCTCTTTACAAAAGATACAGTTTATCTTCTGTAAAGATATGTTCTCATTTGGAGGAGGGCCCGAGATTTCCAGAAGGCTTCCCTACAACCTCCTTCTAAGATCTGGGAACCAACTTTGTTTCTTGTCTCTGGTAAGCCAACATCGCTCATAAAAGACTTTTCTGTGTACAGTGAATCGTATGAGGAAGCCTTTGTAACCCTCACAGGCTAATTTTTGCAAGACAGACATTCTCTATTTAAAAATGCATGTTGAAATCACATATTCCACCACTGTGGGAAGTTTCTTATTTCCTCTAATAAAAAACTTTTATTTATTTTTATGATTATGTAAGTAATAGGCATTCAGTTTTGAAAAATTAGAAATATAGAGAAATAGAGAAATCCTACCACCCACTAAAAAAACACTTAATATTTTGCTACATATCTTTCCTGTGTGTCTGTCTGTGTGTGTGTGTGTGTGCACGTACTAAAAAATTTTGGCTGAGCCGAAACTACAGTTATTTCCAGGGAGAAGGGAGAATTCTTTCTTTCCCTACTCCATTTGATGTTCTTATGTGTATTGGCATCTGGTGTCTTACTTTTCTGTTTAAAGGAGAGAGGAGATTTTGGGGACAGAGGTGCCTGGGGAGAAGAAGAGATGAAGGCAATCTGGGGAACAGTTTGGTGTCTGGAGTGTTTTTCCAGCTACTTAGGAAAGCAGACAAAGAAATGCAGAGAGCCGTGCCCAATAGAGCCTGGCTGGGACTTTGGGCACCAGCTCTGCTCTCTGGGGCTCAGGGATGCCTTGCAGCCCAGAACTGGAGAGGGGCCCCCTCCTAACTCGTGGGGTGGTATTGCCTGGAGGACGTCGCAGGGCCAAGCTTAACAAGGGAGGCAGTGCTACATCTGGGGATGCCTCTAAGAAAAGGGAAGAATTTTCCGAGTGAGGGAAGGACATGGAGGTCTTGTAGTCAAGGAGATGAACTTTAGAACAGTGCTTCCCAAACATTAATAGTCACATGAATCACCCTGGGTGAGGGGGTGGGGGGGGCTTTTTTTTTTTTAACTTTTAAATGCCTTTTAAAATTTTGGTCATTTTTAACTTTTTTTAAAAAATTTTTTTATTCTTATGTTAATCCCCATACATTACATCATTAGTTTTAGATGTAGTGTTCCATGATTCATTGTTTGTGCATAACAGCCAGTGCTCCATGCAGAACGTGCCCTCCTCAATACCCATCACCAGGCTAACCCATCCTCCCACCCCCCTCCCCTCTAGAACTCTCGGTTTGTTTTTCAGAGTCCATCGTCTCTCATGGTTGGTCTACCCCGGTCATTTTTAACTTTTTTTTTTTTTTTTTTTAAGATTTTATTTATTTGCGAGAGAGAGAATGAGAGACAGAGAGCATGAGAGGGAGGAGGGTCAGAGGGAGAAGCAGACTCCCTGCTGAGCAGGGAGCCCGATGTGGGACTCGATCCCAGAACTCCAGGATCATGACCTGAGCCGAAGGCAGTCGCTTAACCAACTGAGCCACCCAGGCGCCCCATTTTTAACTTTTAATGACATTAACACAGCACTGTATTTACTGGGAACCTTATACTTCACATTACACTTCTATAGATGATCTAAATTAAAGCCACAAGATTTTCACTTTGTACTACTTGGGAAACAATGCAGATCAGATGGCATTTCTTTCTACTATAATGATTTAAGCGTCGTTTTCTTTTCCTATCCCATGGGAACAAAAGAAATATCTGATTAACGATTGCAGGCAATGTGCTATGTTGGCTTCATTTAAAAAACGTTTTTGAGATAAAATTCAAAAATTTTAAGTGTACAACTCAGTGGTGTTTAGTATATTCACAATGTTGGACAACCGTCACCACTATCTAATTCCAGAGCATTTCCATCACCCCCCCCCAAAAGAAACCCATCACCCATTTTCAGTGACTCCGGATGCCTCCTTTCTCCCATTCCCTAGGCGAACGCTCATCTACTTTTGGTCTCTATAGATCTGCCTATCTTGGACATTTCAAACGAATGGGGGGTCCTTGGGTGGCTCAGTCGGTTAAGCCTATGCCTTTGGCTCAGGTCATGATGGGATTGAGCCCCGTGTTGGGCTCTCTGCTCAGCGGGGAGCCTGCTTCTCCCTCTCCTGCTGCCACTCCCCCTGTTTGTGCTCTCTCTCAAATAAATTTAAAAAAATATATATTTTTTTAAAAAGAGCGGAATCCTGGGGTTCCTGGGTGGTTCAGTTGGTTAAGCGTCTGCCTTCGGCTCAGGTCATGATCCCAGGGTCCTGGGATCAAGCCCCACATCAGGCTCCCCGCTCAGCGGCGAGTCTGCTTCTCCCTCTCCCTCTGTGATCTCTCTCTCGCTCTCACTATCTCTCAAATAAATAAATAAAAATCTTTAAAAAAGTGGAATCCTGCTGTTGCACTTTTGTCAAAGCGAAGGAGGCTTTAATCTTCAGCATGGAGTTCTACCTTCATTAAGCCATTCCTCACCATGAACACACAAGAGAACTTTTGTTTCACAGCCCAGAATTGACCTTGACAAACATTTTCAAGCACTATCTACAAGCAACAAATGGTCTTTAATTGTAGTGACTGTTTATTATCAACAATGGAAATACGAGGTCCCTGATTTATGAATTTGTTAATTGCTCTTCCTTTTATGGGTCTTTCCCATAGGAGATGGGCGTGCCTCTTTTGTGAGAATATTTCTGGGCCCAGGATATCAAGAGACATGCTGACACACATCCGCCTAAATAAATTACCGTATTTCATCTAAAATGCCACCACGGGCCACTAAGAAAGGGAATGAAACTGTCAATTAAGCTCTGAGATTTTGTCAGTTGTAAGATGCATCCCGAATTCACTGATGCCACTAAAAGGGAATAAAGTGTGCATCTTGGGGTCAGTGCACCATGGCAATGTCCCCATCTGTACCAAACTCACTTTATGTGCCATTCAAATCCTATCCTTGCCTTGCTTTCTGGCCAGCAAACTAGCAGTGACTTGCTCTGGGACTGCTCCAGGTCCCTCCGGTCACGTGAGGGCACGAAACAGGACCTGGCCCCATACCAGCACCCATGCTTCTGCCATGCGGGTTCTCTGTGGCTTGCGGAGCCCCTCCAAGGGCGCGGATGCATGCGATGGGGCCCCTGCTTATTCATACCGGCCACAGAAGCTGTCCGGGGTCCTAGTGTTCATGGTAACGGCTGGAGCAGTCCGGCTGCTCAACTCCTAAGAGAGAAGGAGTTGATGTCCCCAGGGGCAAACGTTGACTAACGAGCGGCTTCAGCAGCCTGCAGACAACTATGCCCCCTCCTGCCCTCCTCCCACGCCAGGTCCCCCAGAGAAGCTCAGAGATGCAGAAGCTTTATCAGGCTTCTCAAAGATGTCCCGTGAGACATAGGAAGCCACTGTGCTTGCAAAAGCTGTGGCCAAAACCGTAATGCCTGCTCTCACACCTATTCTTCCTCTTTCCTTGGTTCACACCCCTCTTCCCAGCACTTCCCAGCACTCCTGCTCCCCTGGGAATCAGGATGGTTGGTCATCGTAACAAAATCCCGAATCTTGGCCACTTTGTTCTGCTACCTTCCTGACAAACTATCAGATCCAGCATTTACAAGTGCCTATAAACAAGGAACTTGTGGTTACACCTGTGGACAACTTTTGAGGTCCCTCCCCAGGCCACATCCTTCATCTGCGAGAAATGCCTTCCCTGCTGGAGTGGGTCCCTGGGGCCAGTGTGCACCATAGGACTCCACTTTTCCCTGGATAGATGGTTGGACTGGGAGAGGACTTTTGATCTAGGTCTCAAACTCAGTGGTCAGATTCTCTCTCCCAGGAATATGGACCTGGCACTCTGGGGACTCCCTACTTGAAATTGCAAGACCAGAGAGGTCATGGTAACCCTGGCCTGAGGGTGCTGCTGGGGCCCCGTGTAGTGAGCTGAGGAAGCGGACTTGCCAAGCAGAAGAATGAATCCAGTGTCAGCAACAGATACAGGAAGGACAAGGGGGCTGGATCTTGGGCCAGGCCACATGGCTTCTCGATTTCGGATGTAGTCCCCTGTGGGCTTGGTTTCATTGCTGCCCCTGCCCCATGCTACCAGGTGGCCCTACACCTTCCCACCAAATCTCCCTTTCAGTCTGGAGCTATTCTAAGTGGGTTCCCATTCCCTGAAAACAAATATTCCCTAAACAACTAAAACCATGCTAATTAAAAATACAATCTTTACTGGGGGCACCTGGGTGGTGCAGTGGGTTAAGCTCTTGGTTTTGTCTCAGGTCCTGACCTCAGGGTCCTGAGATCAAGACCCACTCCAAGCTCAGCGGGGAGTCGGCTTGAGATTCTCTCTCTCTCTCAAATAATTAAATAAATCTTTTTTAAAAAATGCAATCTTTACTGGGGCACCTGGCTGGCTTAATCGGTAGAGCATGCAACTCTTGATCTTGGGGTTGTAGGTTCAAGACACACGATGGGTGTAGAGATTATTTAAAAATAAAATGTTTATATTTTATTTTTTATTATTTATTTTGTTTTTTAAAGATTTTATTTGTGAGAGAGAGAGCACAAGCAGGGGGAGCAGCAGGCAGAGGGAGAAGCAGGCTCCCCACTGAGAAGGGAGCCCGATGTGGGACTCAATCCCAGGACCCCGGGATCATGACCTGAGCCGAAGGCAGATGCTTAACCGACTGAGCCACCAGGCATCCCAATAAAATCTTTTTTTTTAAATTATTTTTAAAAGATATTATTTTATTTATTTGAGAGATAGCAAGATAGCGAGAAAGCATGCACAGGGAGGAGAGGGAGAAGCAGGCTTCCCGCCAAGCAAGGAGCCCAATGCAGGGCTCGATCCCATGACCCTGGGATCACAAAAAGAGCCAAAGGCAGATGCCCAACCAACTGAGTCACCCAGGCACCCCTAAAAGTAAAATCTTTTAAAAAATCATATATATATATAGATATATATGAGATATATATATATATATAGATATAGATATAGATATAGATATGGTCTTTGCTTCCTGAGGGCTGGCAATCCAAGGCAGAGAGCACTGATGCTGCCCCATCAATGTAGGGGGCTACAGGACTAATATTCTTTGGTCTTAAAATTCATAGGGCTCTTTTCTTCCCCTTTTAAAAAATTTATTTATTTATTTGCCAGAGAGAGAGAGCACAAGCAGGGGGAGCGGCAGTGGGAGAGGGAGAAGCAGGCTCCCCGCTGAGCAGGGAGCCCAACGTGGGACTCGGTCCCAGGACTGCAGGATCATGACCTGAGCTTCTGAAAGCAGACGCTTAACTGACTGAGCCACCAAGGCATCACTTTTTTTTTTCTTAAAGATTTTATTCATTTATTTTAGAGAGAGAGAGAACACTAGTGGCGGGGGGGGGGGGGGGGGGCAGAAGGGGCTGGAGAGAATCTCAAGCTGACTCCACACTGAGTGAGGAGCCTGATGCGCTTGGTCTCACAAATCATGACCTAAGCCGAAATCAAGAGCCGGATGCCCTGCCCACTGAGCCATCCAGCCGCCCCCTTTTCTTCCTTTTAAAGTAGGTAAATCATACATAATTATATTTTCATGGTCAAGGTCTCAAATAATACAGAAAATGTGAAGACCTACCTCTGTCTTCAACAGCCTCATTCTTTTCTTCTATCCCAAGGAAATCACTGTTAAAGGTCTGGTGGATGGTGTATCCTTCCAGACTTTTTTCTTTTTAAAGATTTTATTTATTTATTTGACAGCAAGAGAGGGAACACAAGCAGGGGGAGTGGGAGAGGGAGCAGCAGGCTTCTCGCCGAACAGGGAGCCCGATGCGGGGCTCGATCCCAGGACCCCGGGATCACAACCTGAGCCGAAGGCAGACGCTTAACGATTGAGCCACCAAGGCGCCCCTCAAATTGGGATATTTTCATGAAAATCTTGAAAACTTGCAGGGTAAGGCAACACTCGCACCACACTTCTGCCTAGAACAGAGTAGCACTGAGCAATGGGCTGTCCCCTGCAGGTGGGATGAGCCCTCCTCTTCTCCAGCCCCCACTATTCCCAGAAGTCTTCCACTGACCTACCTCCCCATTTTATGTTGCCTCTCTGGCCCTCTTAAGGATTTGATTTTTCAACCTTTGTACATAGCTCTCTGTGGCTCTCTTTTCTCACTTAAACACATATCGTGGGCCTCCTTCTGCAAGTACCTACTGATCTACCTTATTCCTTTTTTTTTTTTTAAGATTTTATTTATTTATTTGAGAGAGAGAGAATGAGAGACAGAGAGCATGAGAGGGAGGAGGGTCAGAGGGAGAAGCAGACTCCCTGCCGAGCAGGGAGCCCGATGCGGGACTCGATCCCGGAACTCCAGGATCATGACCTGAGCCGAAGGCAGTCGCTTAACCAACTGAGCCACCCAGGCGCCCTCTACCTTATTCCTTTTAACAGATAGATGATCTACCTTATTTCTTTTAACAGATAGAGTCCATATTCATTATTTGTGGATTCCCTATTTGCAAATTTGCCTACTGTCTAAAATTTATTTGTAATCCCCATGTGAATACTCCCAGCCCTTCTGGGGCACTTAGAGACACATGCAGAGCAGTGAACACTTTCAGTTGCTTGATGTGCATGTCCCCAGCTGAGGCTGAACAGGCGAGACTCTGCTTTCTTGTTTCAGCTTTCATGTCACAAACAAGTGCCCTTTTGGCAGTCTATTTAATGCCATGCTTTTTGCATTTTTGTGCTTGTTGTTGTTGATTTCACTTTTTAAATGAAAAACAGTGTTGCGGTGCTATCTAGTGTTCCCAGGATCGGGAAGGCTGTATGTGAGCTGAACCTATTGCCATAATCATTTCACAATATATGTAAATCAGTCCATTCTGCTGTACATCTTAAACTTACATGGTGATGTATGTCAATTATTTCTCAAAAAAACTGGGGAAAAAAGGAAGGCTTTGATGCACCTTATGGAGAAAATACATGGTTAGATGAGCTTTATTCAGGCATGAGTCAGCGTGGGTTGGCTGTGAATTCTATGTTAAGGAATCAACAATGCATACATCTAGGAAAAGGGTGGAGGAAATTAGCCAATCTGCATGTGAGGCTGCCCCAGAAAGTGCTAAAGTCATTATTTACAGTGCATGACAAACTTATGGCAAAGGTAGAAGAGTGGCTACATTTGTGGGTTCATGAGGTGACAGCCAATGTAACAATATAGTTGACAACATTGTTGTGAGGCTTGGAGGAAAATGTTAAATCTCTTCCACTAGAACTGACTGGCTCAAACGTTTCAAAAGGTGACACAGGGGCGCCTGGGTGGCTCAGTTGGTTAAGCGACTGCCTTCGGCTCAGGTCATGATCCTGGAGTCCCGGGGTCGAGTCCCGCATCGGGCTCCCTGCTCGGCAGGGAGCCTGCTTCTCCCTCTGACCCTCACCCCTCTCATGTGCTCTCTCTCTCTCATTCTCTCTGTCTCAGATAAATAAATAAAATCTTTAAAAAAAAAAAAGGTGACACAGCATAAAAAATGTTAAAAAAAATTTTTTTAAGATTTTTATTTATTTATTTGTCAGAGAGAGAGAGAGAGAGCACAATCGGGGGGGAGCAGCAGAGGGAGAGGGAGAAGCAGACTCCCCACTGAGCAGGGAGCCCAATGCGGGACTCGATCCCAGGACCCTGGGATCATGACCCGAGCTGAAGGCAGATGCTTAACGACTGAGCCACCCAGGCGTCCCAAAAAATGTTAAACTTGCAGGCAAGTCAGGTTCTGCACATCCGTAAGCTCCCGAAGAATTTTAAAAATACCTGCTAAGTGTCAGCGAGTAAAAGGGTTATATGAAGAGCTGGTTTACGACACTGATTAGACTGGCTTGTTTTATGAGGATGCTGGCAAATGAACCTATTTTATTTTATTTTATTTATTTATTCATGAGAGATAGAGAGAGAGGCAGAGGCAGAGGGAGAAGCAGGCTCCCCGCGGAGCAGGGAGCCCAATGCGGGACTCGATCCCAGGACTCTGGGATCATGACCTGAGCTGAAGGCAGACGCTTAACCGACTGAGCCACCCAGGCGTCCCGCAAATGAACCTATTTAAGGCAAATAACTTCCAAAGCCCCTGGCTTTAAATCATTGAAAGACCATGCAATTAATTATTCGTAAGAAATAACCTATTAAGTCAAGTGTTTTTATTTTTTAAAATTTTGTTTTATTTAAATTCAATTAATTAACATATAGTGTATTATTAGCTTCAGAGGTAGAGTTCAGTGATTTATCAGCTGGACACAACACCTAGTGCTCATTACATCTCATGCCCTCCTTAATGCCCATCACCCAGTTACCCCATTCCCCTCCCCGCTCCCCAATAAAGTGTCTTTTTAAACAGAAACACACATAGGGCACCTGGCTGGCTCAGTCGGCAGAGCATGCGATTCTTGATCTCAACACTGTAAGCTGGAGCCCCATGTGGGGTGTAGAGATTATTTAAAAATAAAATCTTAAAAAAAAATCTAAAAATAAAAAAAAATTTTTTTAAAGATTTTATTTATTCATGAGAGACAGAGAGAGAGAGAGAGAGAGGCAGAGGCAGAGGGAGAAGCAGGCTTCCCGTGGAGCAGGGAGCCCGATGTGGGGCTCGATCCCAGGACCCTGGGATCATGACCTGAGCCGAAGGCAGACGCTTAACCGACTGAGCCACCCAGGCATCCCTAAAAAGAAAAAAAATTTAAAAAAGAAAGAAAATGTGAGTAGAGGCTTCCAGGAACCTAACCTGTATTTCTTCTAAGGGCAAGGTTCTATATTTGCTAATTCGGTGTTCGCAATACTTCATAGAACATGACTTCTGTAAATAATGAGAATCAACTGTACCCGGATTATGGCAAAGCCATAACCACTCCACTATTTATTAATATTTAGGTTGATTCCATTTTTTTTTTTAAAGATTTTATTTATTTATTTGAGAGAGAATGAGAGAGAGCACATGAGAGGGGGGAGGGTCAGAGGGAGAAGCAGACTCCCTGCCGAGCAGGGACCCCCATGTGGGACTCGATCCCGGGACTCCGGGATCATGACCTGAGCCGAAGGCAGTCGCTTAACCAACTGAGCCACCCAGGCGCCCATGGTTGATTCCATTTTTTAAATATTACATCTAGTGGGTGCAGGTCTCTATATGCGTATACATGAATTTTCTCTAGGATAGATATCCAGAAGTGCAAAGCTGATTCAAAGGGCCTGCCCATTGGGGCACCCAGGTGGCTCAGTCGGTTAATTGTCTTGACTCTTGATTTCAGCTCAGATTATGATCTCAGGGTCCTGGGATCCAGCCCTGAGTCAAGTGCCAAGTTGGGTTCTGTGCTTAGCAGGGAGTCTACTTAAGGATTCTCTCTCTTCCTCTCCCTCTGCCCCTAGCCTCACTAGTATGCTCTCTCTCTCTCAAATAAATAAATCGGGCGCCTGGGTGGCTCAGTCGTTAAGCGTCTGCCTTCAGCTCAGGTCATGATCCCAGGGTCCTGGGATCGAGTCCCGCATCGGGCTCCTTGCTCGGCAGGAAGCCTGCTTCTCCCTCTCCCACTCCCCCTGCTTGTGTTCCTGCTCTTGCTGTCTCTCTCTCTGTCAAATAAATAAATAAAAATCTTTAAAAAAAATAAAAAAATAAAAAAAATAAATAAATCAAAAATAAATAAATAAATAAATAAATAAATAAATAAATAAATAAATAAATAAATAAA
>NC_058411.1:138936250-139027351 GCF_002201575.2 Neomonachus schauinslandi
AAATAAATAAATAAATAAATAAATAAATAAATAAATAAATAAATAAAAAAGAAAGGGTATACCCTTTTAAAATACTGATAAATTCTGGGGCACCTGGCAGCCTTGGTTGGTAGATCAAGTGACTCTTGATCTCAGGGTCCTGAGTTCAAGCCCTACGATGGGCATGGAGCATACTTAAAATAAAAAATTTAAAGGGGCACCTGGGTTACTCAGTCAGTTAAGCATCCAACTCTTGGTTTCAGCTCAGGTCATGATCTCATGGGTTGTGAGATCGAGTCCTGCGGTGGGCTCTGCTCTCAGCAGGGAGTCTGTTCGAGATTCTCTCCCTCTGCCCCTCCTTCCACTCAAGACACATGCTCTCTCTCAAATAAATAAATCTTTAAAAAAATAAAATATTGATAAATTCTTGTAAACCACATTCCAGAAGGCTCCTTCAATTTACATTTCTACCAAAAGTTTATGATAGTGCTTGTTTTTCTGCATCTTCATCAAACTGGGTATTATCAATTTTTATTTTTGCCAATACGATCATCATATAATGATATATTGTTTTAATGTATATTTTGTATTATTAGTGAAATTACAGATCTTTTAATATGTTTAGTGACCAGTTCATAAGGTTTTCATTAAAAAATATAATAGATTCTCATATAATTTCCTGCCCTTACAGACATTTTTATAAACCTACATGATGAAATAGAAAACCTGAACACACCAATTACTAGCAAGGAGATTGAATCAGTAATCAAAAACCCTCCAACAAATAAAAGTCCAGGACCAGACAGATTCACAGGTGAATTCAGCAAACATTCAGAGAACAATTAATACCAATCCTTCTCAAACTCTTCCAAAAAATAGAAAGGGGGGAAACTCTTCCAAAAAATAGAAGAGGGGGAAACTCTTCCAAACACATTTTACAAGGCCAGCATTACCCTGTCAGCAAAATCAGACAAGGATGCTACAAAAAAAGGAAATTATAGGCAATATCCCTGATGAACACAGATGCAAAAATCCTCAGCAAAATATTACCAAATTTAATTTCACCATACATTAAAAGGATCATACACCATGATCAAGTGGGATTTATTCCAGGGATCCAAAGATGTTTCAATACCCACAAATCAGTCAATAGGATACACCACATTAACAAAATGAAGGATAAAAATCATATGATCATCTCAATAGATGCAGAAAAGCATTTGACAAAATTCAATATCCAGTTATGATAAACACTCAACAAAGTGGATATAAAGGAAATGTACCCCAATGTAATAAAGGCCACATATGACAAGCCACATCCAACATCATATTCACTGGTGAAAAGCTGAGAGGTTTTCCTTTAAAATCTGGAACAAGACAAGGACGTCCACTCTCATTGCTTTTATCCAATGTAGTACTGGAAGTCCTAGCCACAGCAATTAGGCAAGAAAAAGAAAAGGCATGCAAATTGGAAAGGAAGAAGTAAAACTGTCACTAGGTGAGAGGACATGATATTATATATAGAAAGCCCCAAAGACTCCATCAAAAAACTGTTAGAACTAATAAATTGAGTAAAGTTGCAGGATACAAAATTGATACACAAATATCTGTTGTGTTTCTTTTTTTTTTTTAGGGTTTATTTCTTTATTTGAATGAGAGAGAGAGAATGAGCAGTGGGGAGTGGCAGAGGGAGAAGGAGAAGCAGACTCCTCACTGAGCAGGGAGCCTGACATGGGGTTCAATACCAGGACCCTGAGATCATGACCTGAGTCAAAAGGCAGATGCTTAACCGACTGAGCCCCGCAGGTGCCCCTGTTGTGTTTCTTTACTCTAATAATGAACTAACAGAGAAGTTAAGAACATAATTCTATTTACAATTGCACCAAAAAGAATACCTAGGAATAAATTTGACCAAGGGGGTGAAAGCCCTGTACTCTGAAAATTATAAGACAGTGATGAAAGAAACTGAAAGAAACACAAACAAATGGAAAGATATTCCCTGCTCATGTGCTGAAGAATTAAAATTGTTAAAATGTCCATACCACCCAAAGCAATCTATAGATTCAATGCAACCCCTGTCAAAATTCCAATGGTATTTTTCACAGAAACAGAGCAAATAATCCTAAAATTTGAATGGAACCACAAAAGCCCCTGAATAGCGAAGACAATCCTGAGAAGAAAGAACAAAGCTGGGGCGCCTGGGTGGCTCAGTCGTTAAGCGTCTGCCTTCAGCTCAGGTCATGGTCCCAGGGTCCTGGGATCGAGCCCCGCATCGGGCTCCCTGCTCCACGGGAAGCCTGCTTCTCCCTCTCCCACTCCCCCTGCTTGTGTTCCCTCTCTCGCTGTGTCTCTCTCTCTGTCAAATAAAATCTTAAAAAAAAAAGACACATAGATCAATGAAACAGAATAGAGACCCCAGAAATAAACCCACACATAGATAGTCAATTAACTTATGACAAAGGAGGCAAGAATATGCAGTGGAGAAAGGACAGTTTCATCAATAAGTGGTGCTAGGGAAATTGGACAGCAGCATGCGAAAGAATGAAACTGGACCCTCTATTATACCATACACATAAATGAACTGATAGTCCCCCTCCCCCACGATCACCCACCAGTCTTTGCTCCACGTACAGCGCTCCCGTCGAGAGTTGGGGTTACTGCCGCCAACGGACTGGAGGTTCACTGGAGCCCAGGCCCAGTTCCAGGTGCTGGCTCTGCTGCCCCAACATCCCTCACAAATGACCACAGCCACCCCGTTGGTGTCACACCCTAGCTGCAAACCTCTACTCCAGACCGCTCTGCAGTCATGATGTGGCTTTGGGACCAGTGTGTCCTGCCCTCATCCTCAGTGACTCCTGCATACATGTGGTCACACTTCCCCCACCTGTGCTCACGGGCCCTTCACCTCCTCTCCTCCAGGGACGTAGACCTCCACCTACTCAGCCTCCAAGGCATGGCCCTATCAGGAACCTGCTTCAGCTTCAGGACCTCGACCCTGTTCGCCTCATTCCCTCTCTTCTCTTCCCTTAGTAATGGGCCTGCCCTTCACCCTCACTGCTGCCTCTTTGGCTTCTTTGCTTATTGTTCCTCTTACCGTCCACTCCGTCTGGACACACAGTCGGCTCTTCAACCATGCTCTTGACGGTGCCCTAGAGTTCCTGTTCTTCAACTTCTCAGTCTACCCGCTGCGTCATTCCCTGAGCAGATTTCCCCTGTTGTCTACTTCTGCAACCTTCGGGCTGGTGGAAATGGCCCGACCCCGCCTGGCTGGAGGGGCCTGTCCGGGCAGCATGACCCCCACCCCAGTCCCACCCACCACTCTCTCTCCTGGAGTTGTCTGGGGTTCTGCTTTCTTCTTCTTCTTCTTCTTTTTTTTTTTTTTAAAGATTTTATTTATTTATATGACACAGAGAGAGAGGGAGCATAAGCAGGGAGAGTGGGAGAGGGGGAAGCAGGCTTCCCGCTGAGCAGGAAGCCCGACTCGGGGCTTGATCTCAGGATCCTGGAATCATGACTTGAGCCAAAGGCAGATGCTTAACTGACTGAGCCACCCAGGCGCCCCTGAGGTTCTGCCTTCTGACTGGCCTGGGGAGTGGGAAGGAGCCGGGTGAGACAAAGGAGGTACCGAGAGATGCAGCCAAAAAAAAAAGAAAGATGTGGCCTCAGTGCCCTGGGCTGCCCAGCCTGGGGGAGATTCTCTCTCCTGTTCCTCCTGGAGGCTAGCCCAGTTCCACACGTATGCATAAAAACTTTCACATCACCAGGGAAACTACTTAATTTCACAAATGCTTTGAGTCAACTGGGAACTTAGTACTAGAAATGAATGAAAATAGTGCTGGCCCTCCAGGAACTCCCTAGCAGCTCATTGGCTCCCCAAATTTTAAGGCTTTTGAGAAGAAGCTGAGGTAGTAAATGAAAAACAAAACAAAACAAAACCAAAAACAAATGCCCAGAAACAGTGTATGGACTCCACCTTCTTTTACAGGAAATTTGGAAACCTATATGGATATATTTCTTTATGTTTTCTAAGCACAAGAAGTAACTCTAGCTTTTCTTGATGATTCATAATTAAACTGTTGGTTTAACTTACAGTTAAACCCTTTTATTTTTATTTATTTATTTATTTTAAAGATTTTATTTATTTATTTGGCAAAGACACAGCGAGAGAGGGAACACAAGCAGGGGGAGTGGGAGAGGGAGAAGCAGGCTTCCCAAGGAGCAGGGAGCCCGGCGCGGGGCTCGACCCCAGGACCCTGGGATCATGACCTGAGCCGAAGGCAGACCTTAACAACTGAGCCACCCAGGCGCCCCAACCCTTTTATTTATTTTTTTTAAAGATTTTTATTTATTTATTTGCCAGAGAGAGAGTGAGCAAGCACACAAGCAGGGGGAGCAGCAGTCAAGGAGAGGGGCATCGGAGAGGGACACCTTGTGGTGGCAAAGGGCAATTGCAGAAACAGCCACAGTCCAGAGCTTAGGGCGCGTGAGCGTTTCTCCAATAGGTTTGAATGTCCATAGGACTTCATGTGTTACATAAACTCTAGGGCCCTGGGCAGTCCAGGAGAAGGGGGGAGCTCCGAGAAGGAGGTAACTGTCTAATTTAGTAGTCAGAGTCTAGACCTAGGTTTTAGTTTCATTGATTTTGGAAAACTTTTTACGGGCATCCTGTTATGGTACAGTTCATATTGGCCATGTTCATATGCATGGAAAAAAGAACGAAAGGAAACTCACCATAATGGTAACAGAGGTTATATTTGGGTGTAGAGATTATACATTATTTTTATTATCTTTTTTTTTTTTAAAGATTTTATTTATTTATTTGAGAGAGAGAATGAGATAGAGAGAGCATGAGAGGGGGGAGGGTCAGAGGGAGAAGCAGACTCCCCGCTGAGCAGGGAGCCCGATGCGGGACTCGATGCCGGGACTCCAGGATCATGACCTGAGCCGAAGGCAGTCGCTTAACCGACTGAGCCACCCAGGCGCCCTATTTTTATTATCTTTTTAAAGGTTTATGTGTTTTTAAAAATTTCAACAATCAGGATATAATCACTTTTGCTGTTTTGACAGAAATACTCGTTTTCTTATAAAGGGTATACAATGGTTATGTTACTGTAATTCTTTTTATTTTTTTTAAAGATTTATTTATTTGAGAGAGAGAGGCAGAAAGCATGTGCAAGCAGGGGGAGAGGCAGAGGAAAAGAGAGAATCTCCAACAGACTCCCCACTGAGCACAAAGCCCAACACGGGGCTCGATCTCATGACCCTGAGATCATGAAATCAAGAGTAGGATGCTTAACCAACTGAGTCACCCAGGCACTCCTATAATTCTTTTTATTTTTTTAAGATCGTGTTTTTAGAGCAGTTTTAGGTTCACAGCAAGATTAAAAGGAAGGTACAGAGAGTTCCTATAGACCCACCCTTTGCCCCCACACAAGGAGAGCCTCCCTCCCATCATCAACATCCCTCACCAAAGTGATACATTTGTTACAATTGATGAACCTACACTCACACATCCCAATCACCCTAAGTCCACAGTTTACCTTAGGGTTCACTTGTAATGTTGTACAATCTGTGGGTTTAGACAATGTATGGCATGTATCCAGTATTATAATTTCACACAGAGTAGTTTCACTGCCTTAAAAATCCTCTGTACTGGAGCACCTGGGTGGCTCAGGCCGTTAAGCGTCCAACTCTGATTTCAGCTCAGGTCATGACCTCAGTCAGGGTCATGAGATGGAGCCCCGCATCGGGCTCTGTGCTGGGTGTGGAGCCTGCTTGGGGTTCTCAACCTCTCTCTTTGTCCTCCCTCCTCCCCTCACTCTCTCTCTCTCTCAAAAAGTAAAAAAAAAAATAAAAAATAAATTAAAAAAAATCCTCTGTGCTGCACCTATTCATCCTTCTTGCTGGCCCTTCCCCCACTAAACCTCTGACAGCCACTGATTTTTCACAAAATATATCATATTACATGTACCCTGTTTGTATGTTGCTTTTTTCCCACCCACCTGCATATCTTCCTATATTAGCAAATGGAGATATTCATTTTTGAAAACTCTACCCCCAACATGGGGCTTGAATTCAGGACCCCAAGAGCAAGAGTCCCTTGCTCTACTGACTGAGCCAGCCAGGCGCCCCAGAGATGTTCATTTTTTAAAAGGCCAAATAGAATTCTAAGGTATAGATATTCCAAACATTATTTATCTAGACTGCTGCTTATAAACGTTTAAACTATTTATGTTTTTCAGTTATAACTATTACTATAATAAATATTCTTGCATATATCTTGGCATCTTTGTATGATTCTACCTATAGTATTCCTAGCAATAGAATTGCTGGTTTACCTTCCAAAATGACTGCCCCCATTCCTATTACCACCAACAGGAGAGTGAATTACTTTGCTTACTGTCAACACTACCGTGTATTATCATGCTTTAATGTTTCTGCCAATACCACAGGAGAAAAACAGTATATTTGTTTGTTATTTTAAGATTTTATTTATTTATTTGAGAGAGAGAGAGAGAGCACAAGCAGGGGGAGCGGCAGGCAGAGGGAGAAGCAGGCTTCCCGCGGAGCAGGGAGCCCGATGCGGGGCTCGATCCCAGGACCCTGGGATCATGACCTGAGCTGAAGGCAGACGCTTAACCGACTGAGCTGCCCAGGCTCAGTTTTTTTTTTTTTATTAAAGATTTTATTTATTTATTTGACAGAGAGATAGACAGAAGAGCACAAGCAGAGGGAGTGGCAGAGGGAGAGGGAGAAGCAGGCTCTGCACTGAGCAGGGAACCCGATGCGGGACTCAATCCCAGGACCCTGAGATCATGACCTGAGCCGAAGGCAGACGCTTAACCATCTGAGCCACCCAGGCGCCCATGCCCAGGCTCAGTTTTGATTTGCATTTAAAAAATTACTAGTGAGGCCGAGTTTTTTGCTCTGTGACCTGTTTATTCTTATCCTTTGCCCGTTCTTCTACTGAGTTGTTGGTCTTTCTCAAGCTCAGCTGCATAAACTCATAGTAAATGAGCAATTTGTCCTTTGTCACATTTGTTACAAATATTTCTCCTACTTTGTCATGTGACTTTAGTTTTAGCCTTCTATGCTATACAAGCATTTTTAAGTTTGTGTGTTCAAATTTCTTTCTTTTTCTTCCTGCGTCTGAGTGCATTTGTTTTATAATTTAAAAAAAAATTCAATTTGTGTCTGTGTATGTGTGTGTATGACAGAGAGAGAGAGAGAGAATGGTAAACGGCCATTAGGGGAAAGCCTATGGCCGAACCTTTCCCTGGGGATGTTTCCAGCTCCCAGGCCATGTGGCCCCATCAGTGTCTGTCAGTGGCTTCGATATTTGTAAGGGAGCGGCTTTGGAGCAGCAGTCTGGTTTGACAAGCCGGGCAGGGAATTTGTCCTGAAGCCTCTTGTGCATGCCCCGTGCCTGGCAAGCTTCTACTGCAGGTCACAAGGTTTTTTTCTTTCTTTTTCCAACGGTCAACTAACTATTCTAGTGATAATGTTTCTTCCTATGAACTAAGCAGCCTAGGGATTATATATACAGCTGATCCTTGAGCAATACGGGTTTGAACTGTGCAGGTCCACTTGTATGTGGAATTTTCTTTTTTTTAAAGTAAGCCCTACGCTCAGTAGGGGGTTGAACTCATGCCCCAGAGATCGAGTCGCATGCTCTCCTAACTGAGCCAGCCAGGTGCCTCTATATGTGGCTTCTTTTTTTTTTTTTTTGATAAATACCATACAGTACTGTAAATGTATTTCCTCTTATGGTTTTCTTTTCTCCCTTATGATTTTCTTAATAATGTTTCTTTTCTCTAACTTACTTTATTGTAAGAATACAGTATATAACATGTATAGTATATCAAATGTTAATCGACTGTTTCTGTTATCAGTAAGACCCCTGGTCAACAGGAGGCTCTAAGTTTTTGGGGAGTCAGAAGTTCTGAGTAGATTTTCAACTGCTGGGGTGGAGGTGGGGGGCGATGTCAGTGCTTCTAGCCCCCAAGTTGTTCAAATGTCAACTATATACATGCAGTATGTGTGTATACGGAGTGTGTGTGTGTGCGTGCATGCACGTATTTGCATTTTTTTCCTTCCTATCTTTATCATCAGTCTTTACTCATAATAACTTGGGGGAACATGGATGATTCTAGAGCTAAATCCCCTTCAAAACACACTGTGGGAGCACCTGGGTGGCTCAGTCGTTAGGCGTCTGCCTTCGGCTCGGGTCACGGTCCCAGGGGTCCTGGGATCGAGCCCCACATTGGGCTCCCTGCTCGGCTGGGAGCCTGCTTCTCCCTCTCCCACTCCCCCCGCTTGTGTTCCTGCTCTATGTCTCTCTCTGTCAAATAAATAAATAAAATCTTAAAAAAGAAATAAAAAAATAAAATAAAATGTCATTTTAGGGGCGCCTGGGTGGCTCAGTCGTTAGGCGTCTGCCTTCGGCTCGGGTCATGGTCCCAGGGGTCCTGGGATCGAGCCCCGCATCGGGCTCCCTGCTTGGTGGGGAGCCTGCTTCTCCCTCTCCCACTCCCCCTGCTGTGTTCCCTCTCTCACTGTGTCTCTCTCTGTCAAATAAGTAAATAAAACCTTAAAAACAAAACAAAACAAAACACACTCTGCCTCCAGCCATTCCTGGTACCCCTGGTGCCTCTGTGTTTGGCAAGCACCAGTCCACACGAAGCTGCCTCCTGAACCATTCTGTCCAGCCCAGAGCACCCTCGTGTCTTCCAAGAAATATCCCTGACTAGAGCAGTTCCGAGTAGGGCATGGGAACTGGCCCGAGACTGTAAAGCTATTCTCTTCCTTCTTGGCACAAAGGGGCCAGAGAAGCCCAGGCCAGCACAGGACAACCGAGAAAGAGAAAAACCAGGGTCCCAGGAGGAGAAAGACAAGGACCAAAGACAACCCTCCTCCCACCTCTGTTACACTAACTACAAGCCATTCATTAAAAAAAAAAAAGAAAAGAAAAGAAAACAGTGAAAATACAGGCCTTGTTGGGAGGGGTGAAAAATTCCATTCTAAAAAAAAAAAATCCCGCTCTAGCTCTTCGTTTTACTTGGGCATGCGTCATGGGATACTTAACTTCACAATTGTTCAGCGACACTTCTTGGACTCAATTTCACTCCTCCCTCTTTTTTTTTTTTAAAGATTTTTAATTTATTTATCAGAGAGACACAGTGAGAGAGGGAACACAAGCAGGGGGAGTGGGAGAGGGAGAAGCAGGCTTCCTGCTGAGCCGAGCAGGGAGCCCGATGCGGGGCTCGATCCCAGGACCCTGGGATCACGACCTGAGCCGAAGGCAGACGCTTAACGACTGAGCCACCCAGGTGCCCCACATTAATCGATTTTCTTTTTTTAAAATTTTTTTAATTTAAAAAAAAAATTTTTTTTTTTTTTATTTGACAGAGAGAGAGACACAGCGTGAGAGGGAATACAAGCAGGGGGAGTGGGAGAGGGAGAAGCCGGCTTCCTGTGGAGCAGGGAGCCCGATGCGGGGCTCGATCCCAGGACCCTGGGACCATGACCTGAGCCGAAGGCAGACGCTTAAGGACTGAGCCACCCAGGCGCCCCTCACTCCTCCCTCTTTAAAATAAATGCGTCCCTGATCTCCTTCCCTAGTTTCTCTTTCTCCCTTGGCATTCCTACCAGGAGCCCCCCTTTAGATTTTTCTTCCTTTTAGGCCAGTCTTATAGCATCCTCCAACACTGTTCATGTAATAATCTTTTCCCAATCCCGTTTAGTGGTCCTGCTTCTGTGGCATAACTAGCAAAAATGAGACACACATGCTTCATACAAACAAAGAGATGCCCTTCCCGGACAGCGAGGACATAGGGTAGATTGAGCAATGGCGGGGGGGGGGTCTTCGGCGGAGGGGGAGGCAGTTCCTGCATCCTCAGGGCCCAAAGGCACCTTTGCCCCAATGCCTGAGCCTTATCCTCTGTTTCTTGGCTCCCAACTGTTCTGAATTAAGCCTGATTCTTTCCCATTTACCCTGTGAGTTCCCATATTCTTTCAATAAGTCCCTTTTAGCCGGAGCAGTTCTCTGAAGCTTTTACCAGGAATGCCCACTGGTAGCACACAGCCTCTGTCACCCCTGGAGTTTGGCTGATGGAGAAAAGATTCACTTGGGGGAGCAATCCTACTCACTGAATTGGGCTGTGTTTGTAGGCTTGCTCACTGTCCCAGGCTGGCTTGGGCACCAGGCCCATTATGCCATAAACTGGTCTTAAATGTGAGTTGCTTTCTTCCCCGCCCCCCCGCTTTTTTTTTAAGATTTATTTACTGGGCGCCTAGGTGGCTCAGTTGGCTAAGCATCTGCCTTCAGCTCAGGTCATGATCTTGGGGTCCTGGGATTGAGTCCTGCATTGGGCTCCCTGCTCAGCAGGGAGTCTGCTTCTCCCTCTGCCTCTGCCCCTCCCCTCTGCTGGTGCTCATGCACTGTGTCTCTCAAATAAGTAAATCTTGAAAAAAATAAAGATTTATTTACTTATTTGAAAGAGAATGTGAGAGAGCACACATGTGGGGGTGGGGGGGGGGAGAGGGAGAAGGAGAGAGAATGCTAAACAGACTCTGTGGGGCTCAATCTCCCGACCCTGAGATCACCACCTGAGCCAAAGCCAAGGACACTTAATCAACTGCACCACCCAGGTGCCCTGAATGTGAGTTGCTTTCTATCTAAACCTGGGATACTTGACACTGGGCAGGACCAACTTCCCGGAGAATCAGGCACAGGGAAGAGATGACTGGCTCCAGGATTCTCCTGTGACAAGACAGTGCCAGTTTCTTGTGGTCAAGGGTTGGCTTGGGATAGGAGGAGAGGTAAATGCACTCTTAGGCTGCTAGAAAGTTTCAGCAGTGAACCCCCCAGACCCCCACACCCAAACACATCTTTTCCCATTTGTATACAATGGGAGGATGGAAATATGGAAAAACAGATCTTTGTAATATGAGAGCATCCCAAGAATTATCATCCTCAACTATTTTGCATCTCTTGTTCTCCAGGAATGCTGACTGGGGGAGTGAGCACTGAGAGCTCGCCATCCAGGCACGGAGTGCAAACTTCTTGAGCTGGCCTGGAGGTGGTGCTATTTGCATTTAGGCTAAGACATTAAGATGCAGCCAGGGAGGTAGGAACCTCACCTTGCATCTTTACACTTCAACTGATTAAAGGGGTTCATTAGTGAAAAACAGGTGAAACTGAGATAATCTTTGGAGTGGTGCAGAGAACCTTCTAAGAATGCCACCAAATTCAGAAGCTATAAAAAGACGAGATGGGACAGCCTAAAAATTTCTGTGCTAAAAAAAAACCAGCAAAAAAGAACAGCAAACTGAGAAATAGCAACTTCTGTGACAAAGAAATCGTTTGCTTAATATACTAAGAACTCTTGCAAATAAATTTGATTAAAACATGGGAAGAAGTATAATAATGACACCTTGCCATTTGCAACAACATGGATGGAGTTAGAGAGTATTATGCTAAGAGAAATAGGTCAGCCAGAGAAAGACAAATACATATGATCTCACTCAGAGGTGGAATTTAAGAAACGAAACAAACGGACAAGGAAAAAAAAGAGAGAGACAAACCAAAAAACAGACTCTTAACTAGAGAGAACAAGCAGCTGGTTACCAGAGGGGAGGTGGGGGGGGGCCGGGGGGGTGAAACAGAGATGGGGATTAAGGAGTGCACTTGTCCTGATGAGCACTGTTGTATGGATTTGCTTCATTATTGTACACCTGAAACATAATACTGTATGTAAACTATACTGGATCAAAGGAAAACAAACAAACATGGGAAGATACAATCAGTTCACAGAAAAGGAGATTAAAATCACCCAAATAAACAGAAAACCTTTCTCAAATACAAAATTTTCATGAATATTAAATATAATATAAATAAAGAAACAACAAATGTAGTCATTTGCTTGTGCGCCTCCGATGATTGCTCTGCATAAGCATTCACAATTGTTCTATCACAGACCACTGAGAGCATGTCTCCCTCCATCCTCCTATTTCCCCCTTGGGTTTCCGGACGGTTCTCACCTGTTGTCCTGCAGTGTTGGCGCAGCTACTTCTTCGAGGGCACCGACTGTGGGAAGGGCAGAGGCCGATCTCTCGCTCTCACCTCCCAGTGCTGAGACCCGCGGGGAGCAACACCGGGACCAGGGACTGACGTGGACACGTGGAACAGGTGCGCCGGGAGCGGCGTCCGCGCCCGGGGAGGGGACGATGGGGCAGGCTCCAAGAAGACCAGCGGGACGAAAGAATGGGAGTTCTTCCGCGGCAGAAGAGGCGGGACCGGGCTTGCCTCCCGCAGCAGGAACACCACGTGCGAAAACAAAGGGGTGTGCCAAGGCCAGGTGCGAGCGTGGACCTGCAGGTCGGGAGAGGGGGCCGGGCTCGGGCAGCGGGGGGACTTTTCCTGGGAGGACTCCTCCCAGCTCGGGGACCGCCTTTCGGGGGGGCCTAACAACATGCCTTGCCACACAGTCCCCGGCTGAAACGGACCTTCAAGCCCCTCCTCACAACTTTCATTTTTCATAGGCAAATCCACGGAGGCCTCAGGGAAGTGAAATGACCGGTACCAGGTCCCAACTCTGGCCAACCCTGGGTTCTTGAGGGCCAGTCCGCGGATTTGTCTGCGGCCCGCGCAGCGGCGCCCGGACTCTCAACCCCTAGCTCCGCTCCCAGCCCGCGGGCCGGGCCGCCGCGGTGGACTACATGTCCCACAATGCCCTCGGCCCGGCCTCCCCATCCCGCCGTCGGGCTGGGGGCCGGGTTCGCCAGTAGGAGAGCAGGGTTTCCAGGGGGCGTTCTCGGTGGCCAATGAGCGCGGTGGGGGGCGGGCCTCTCCCGTCCATTGTTCTCGGTGCCCCTCGGGCTTGAGTCGCCGTGAGTCCGGAGGCGCCGGGCCGTGCCCGGGGGCGCTTTTACGCGCGGAGTGGCTGCCGGAGTCCGACCTGGTCTCCCCAGAGGTGAGCCCGGAGAGACGGGCCTGGAGCGGCGCGGGACGGGGGAGTAGCCCGCGGCGAGAGAATAACGGGCCTGGAGCCGGTGCAGGCAGCCCTGCTGGGGGAGGGGCGTCGGGGGCGCTGTCCACGCCCGCGGGCCGGGGCCCCCAGGTTGACGCGCCCGGTCCGCTCGGCGAACGCACCCGGACCCTGCTTCGGGGCGGTGAGCTCCCTGCACATCTAACCAGGGGCGCGGGGTTGGGACTGGGAGATGGGGAAACTGAGCTTCCGAGGGGGCGTGTCTTGCCCTCGGTCAGACAGCGAATGAGCTGACCGGAAGCAGTTTTCCCGGGCTCCCAAGCAGGACTTCGGTTATACCTGTGCCCCTTCTAGCCCTTTGGTAAATACACATTGAGAGCTTCGGTGTTCCCACTAGCTTTGCTTTCTAATTCTTCTTTTTTTTCCCTGCCCCCCTTTTTTAAAAAGGGGGGTTATCTGAGTCTTTGTCATGTGGTAGTGATTTTTAAAACATAATTTTTCGTTGCTCTTATAGGCTTTATTTTATAAATAGTAATTTCACTGCTCCCAACATTTTGTAGAATTAACGTCCAAGTTTTGTTTTTCCTTGTGTATGTGTTCATTTTTAAACGGATTTGGGATCATACTGTGCCTGGTGTTTCTGTTTGGCTAGGTTTGTTTTTATCGGTAATTTTCATGTTTATGAAGATTTATCTCAGATTATTAATGGTTAATAATCGTTGTCAGCATAATTTTTAAAAATATTTAAAGCTACATGCAGCAGCACGCACAGATCTTAAATTTCATATGTATGCTTTATGCAGCCGTCATCAAATCAAGATACAGAACATTTCCAGCACCCCAAAGACTTCTTTGAGTCCCTTCTCAGTCAGTACCCTGCCCCCAAAGGTGGCCATTATTAAATCAGCATAGTTTTAAATACATTTTACTGTGTGGATGTGGCATAATTCATTAACCATTTCTCTGTTGCTGGATTTTTAAAATGTCGGGGTATTTTTGCAATTAGAAACAATGCTATGGTTTTGTTTCCTTGCAAATAAATTTTTCTTCAGAAAGATGGTTATTTTTAAAGATAAATTCCCAAGGGGGCCAAGGCTGCATTGAAAAGTGTGAATATTTTAAAATTTCATACTCATATGGTAAGAATGCAGTTAAGATACTGCCTTCCTCCCAGTGAGGTTCAAAATGTTTTGACATCTGGATCCATTGCTAATCCTGAAGATATCCCCATAAGATAAAAGAATGGGTGTTATTATCTCTACCTATTAGATGGGCACTGAGGTTAGGGGACTGAGTTGTATGTTAGGTCAAGGTCACTCACTCTGCAGCAAGTCTGAACTGATTTAGGGCAGAGTAACTTAGTCCTGGGTTCTTAGGAGGACTCTGAATTTCTGATACTCTTTCTTTTGGAAAGAAAAGTTCTGTATTTTTTGGTGCTTGTGATTCTTCATAACTTCTTTTGCCACAGAGAGAGGTTTTCAGGAGTAAGCCATTTTTCCTTTAAGAGGGACAGGAAACTTGTGTTGATTTGCGGATGTAAGACTCACTTGGTGGCCTGACCTGGGCTGCTGTGAGTTAGGTCATTGTAAGACTTATTGTATCTACTTATTGATTGTGGTTCTCTTTCTCATTTCCCAGCCAGACTACTTGTTGGAATTTGAGGAGGGAGGTGTCTTCTCCGTGAGCCTGGCTCTAGAAGACTGAGGTTCAAGGCTAG
The DNA here is from genome assembly GCF_002201575.2 of Neomonachus schauinslandi. Classification (NCBI taxonomy): domain Eukaryota; kingdom Metazoa; phylum Chordata; class Mammalia; order Carnivora; family Phocidae; genus Neomonachus; species Neomonachus schauinslandi. The sequence continues at coordinate 138,950,936 of NC_058411.1, forward strand.
AAGCCTGAGGCGATTGCCCCGGGAAGGTGGATGATGGCTGCAGAGCTGCCGAGAGTAACCACCCCCCTGAGCCCCTTGGTCCAGGTGCCTCAAGAGGAAGACGAACAGGAGGAGGTCACTACCATGATCCTGGAGGACGACTCTTGGGTGCAGGAAGCTGTATTGCAGGAGGATGGCCCCGAGTCGGAGCCCTTTCCCCAGAGTGCTGGCAAGGGTAGCCCCCACGGGGAGGCCGCTGGAGGGCCACAGGGTGCACTTGGCCGCCTCCGAGAGCTCTGTCGGCGCTGGCTGAGGCCGGAAGTGCACACCAAGGAACAGATGCTGACCGTGCTACCAAGGGAAATTCAAGCCTGGCTGCAAGAGCATCGTCCTGAAAGCAGCGAGGAGGCCGTGGCCCTGGTGGAGGACTTGACCCAGACCCTTCGGGACGGCGGTAAGATGTTGGACCTCGTGGGGAGAGGGTGGGGAGCATTCCCCACTGTGGAGGAGTGTGGTGTTTGTGGAAGAGGAGAGGGTGGTATCCAGGATGGAGGTGGGGACAGCCTGTCCTCCTGCTGCTGCTGCAGGCAACCAGGACATGCTCACCCTTTTTATTAATTAATTAATTAATTAATTTATTTTTAAAGATTTTATTTATTTATTTGACAGAGAGATAGTGAGAGCAGGAACACAAGCAGGGGGGAGTGGGAGAGGGAGAAGCAGGCCCCCCAGCCAAGCAGGGAGCCCGACCCGGGGCTCGATCCCAGGACCCTGAGATAATGACCTGAGCCAAAGGCAGACGCCTAACGACTGAGCCACCCAGGCGCCCCATGCTCACCCTTTTTAATGCCCTGTGTACAGTGGTAGTTCCAGAATCTCAGGATAGGAGAGGCTTACAGGACTATTCTTGGAGCTATATTTGTATAATAAGCACAGTGTTTACTTCTGTGTTTATTCCGAGTGGTTGGGAAGCTGATGGAGGTTATAGGGAGGGGGACTGAAGACAGTATAAACCACCCCTTGGCACCTTCCCTTGGTTGTGCAATAAACATCCAAATATCTGAAGTCTAGCAATTAGAAAAACCAGATAATCCTATTTTTAAAAAGTGATTATTCTTATGAAACCAAGACCAGCTAATAACTAGGAACTTGCGATGGTATAAAGTCATCCTAAGCTCTTGAAAGAGTCATTTCAAACCTGAGCTCTTTGCCACGGTTACCATCCTTGTCTCCCGTGTTACTGATACATTCTGGGATCCAGGCATGCCACTTAACTACTCCGTCTCCATTCTGGTCTTCAGTTGTAGACTGGGCTCCCTTGATTACCAGATGTTTCCTTCACATCTGCCCGTGTCCCTGGGGCCGCTTCAGGACCCATGGATGATGACTGCCTTGGCACTGATGAGAGCTGCCGAGGTTCAGAGAAAGGAGGGGAGAGGACCGGAGAGGTCAGAGAGGGTGCAGAGCTTAAGCCGGAAGCTGTAGGCTGGAGTGGAGTTTGCAAAAGTGCAGGGCAGCGGGGAGGGTTTGGCAGCTGCGAAGAAAGTGAGGTGTGGCACGAAGCTCCCTGGTTCAGGTCACAGTAAGGGAGGCTGGCTGGTTGGAGTAGAGAGTGTGTTTTTAGGAAGTGGTAGGATGTGGAGTTTGGGGGAATGGGGGGGGCTTGGACTGAATGTCGCTGGCCTTGGCAGGTTCTTGAACTAGAGCCCAAGGGGCATGGGAGGAAGTGGAATTTGGCAACAGGATGTAGGTCTGATTCGAGTAGGGAGAGGCCAGTGGCCAGAGTGCAGCCAGGAAGCCGCCTAGACATCAGGCTGCTGGCATAGTGGTCCGGCCGAGGAGGGGTCAGCAGAGAAGGGGAGGACACTGGGCACAGGTAAGAAGAACTGATAGTAACACTAGCTAGCGTTTGCAGATCCCTTTCTGGTCCAGGCCTCATGCCTAGCATTCGCTGGGCAAAACTGACGGACACTTCACTGTCTTGGGAGATCAGTGACGTTATTATCACCAGAGAAGTTAAGTGACTCCCTGAAGGTCACCCAGCTAGTATGAGGCCGAACCAGGATTTAAACCCATGGGTCCGAGGACACGGCCCATGTCCTTAAGCATTGTATCACATCCGTGGTACAAAGTGATAGTTCCCAGTGGGGTGTTGCAGGCGGGGACTAAGACAAAGGTGGCCAACTCAGAGGCATCCAGTCTGGAGGATTCAGAAGCCTGGGAAGAGGAAGAGAGGAAAGGAGGTGGTTTGGGAGCAGAGGCTATGACCAAGCTCAGGGACTTGGGAGGTAGAGGAGTCAAGCTGTGTGTGACGTTGAGGGCCTCCTGTGAGCCCAGCCCTGCCCTGGGCTCCTCACATGTCCGGCTCACTAGCAGTCCTGGGAGGTGGGTGGGACTGTCATTTTACAGATGAGGAAATGGAAATTCAGCAAGGTCACGCCCTTCCTCAAGGTCACACACTAGATGGTAAGTGGCGGAGCCGGGGCTCAAACTCCAGTCTGTTTGCTTCCACATGTGTTTGGTAGGTTTCATTTGAAGCAAAGTACCCAGTTTTCTCTGGCCCTGAAAAATAACTTTCAACTTTACTCTTCCTATTAAAAAGAAAACAAATCTCTCATCCTGTCCTAAAAACTTAATTTACTTGCCTCCTGATGAATGTGACAAGTTTGTAATGAACTTTAGGATCTTAGTCAAGATACTGTGGAGAGGCCAGAGGGGTTGAGGGCTGAGGAGTGACCTCTGGGGTTGTTGTTTATTTTTATTTCTTTTTAAGATTTATTTCCGAGAGAGAGAGAGCAAGCATGAGTCAGGGGAGAGGTAGAGAGAAAGAATCTCCAGCAGACTCCCCACTGAGCATGGAGCCCGACATGGGGCTCGATTCCACGACCCTGAGATCATGACCTGAGCTGAAACCAAGAGTCAGACACTTAACTGACTGAGCCACCCAGGCGCCCCTGGGGTTGTTGTTTCGTTGGGGAAGTCTCGAAGCGGAGGGTCAGGTCTGAGCAGGTGCCTCTGAGGTGGAGACAGGCACCCACCGTGACAGCCCTCCCCACCGGCTGGCTGTGGGGGCTTTGTGCCTTTTATTACTCCCAGAACGTCTACGATGGGTTCGTCAGTCCTCTGACTTCTACCCTTGAGATCGGCTTTGCTTAACAAAGTCTGCTGACCTTCCCCGTGATTACTCAGAGGAACCTGTGCACTTATTTTCATCCCCTCAAACATTTGTTCAACGTAAACCACTTGACCTCTTTTTTGTTCATCCAGCTCGGGACCTATGGACACACTTACCCAGCACCGGACACTTCAATCCCTGTTTGGACAGTGGTTATTTAATATTTGACTAGCAGGCACCTCTGGGTACTCACATTTAAAGGTTCTTATAATTCCCATGAAGATGGGACCTGTGCTACTGGTTTAAGTGGTAAAGCTCATCTCTCCCTGTGAGTGTGTACCAAGGACGTTTTCATCCCCACACGCGGTCTGCGTTCAGGCTCTTGCTGTTTCTGCCCAGAACTCTCACAGCGGCCCAGCCTCTTCTCCCTCCAGGGCCCCTGCTCCGCTCCTGCCTGAGCGCTCAGGTGCTCTCCTGCTTAGAAGGCTTCGTGAGTTCCCCAGCATCTCCAAATCAAGCATGAGCTCCTTATTCTGCTCGGAACCAGGGCCTTGTGTGATGACAGGCCAGAGCTGCCCCACAGCTGCCCATGGTCCTCCTGCCATCGCCCCCGCTCCTTTCAGACCAGATCTTGCTGTTCCTTGAATGAAGCCTGTGCTTTCTAGCATGAGTCTGTGCTCCTGAATTTTGAGTTGGAATGGCTTTGTCCCATCCCTGTCTGATAAAATCCCGGGTATCCTTTGAGTGTACACCCTTGGAGACCCACTCCAGACAGCCGTCCTTACTTCTGATCCATCTTCCCCTGTCCCCAGTTGCAGCCACCTGGGAGCACCTCTGATTCCCTCCTCCAGAAGCCATCTGCCCCAGAGCTTTTGGATTCTCCTTGTCCTTTAGCATTTGATTATGGTCCATTTTGTTTTCTACTTATATGAATAGTTGTCTTATTTCTTCTAGGAACCTTTAAAATCCCAGAAGGCATGGAACCTGTTTTCTTCTTTCTCTTTTTTTTTTCTTTCCTTCCTTTCTTTTCCTCTCTCACAGTACTGCGCACAGTGCCCCCCACACAGTGGGAACTCAGTAAGTATTGCTGGCATGAATACATGAATCCTTCCTGCCCATCGGCAGGTGTTAAGAGGCTCCCTTGCTGGCCCGGTCCATGAAGGAGGTGGACAGATAGCTTCTTCATTCCAGGCTTCTCTGCTTTTCCTTGAGAAAACCATGCTAAGCTTTTGTCTTAAAACAAAATGGGGTCAAGGCCACATTTGGCAGAACATAGCCGGGACATGCCCAAGTCTGGAAAGAGGGGAGAGGTGAGGCTGCAGACCTGGAGGGGTGCTCAGGCCAGTAGGCAGCCCGGGGAAGCTCAGTCCAGCGAAAGAACACTTAACTCTTAGTCTCTGGTGTTTTCGTTCTTGGAGGCGCCATATGAATCCTTTGTTCAGCAAACCCAGTGAATACTATCATGTTTATGCTATTAATAAAGATATTTTTAAGTTTATTTTATTTTTTTAGTAATCTCTATCCACAACACGGGGCTTGAACTCACAACCCCGAGATCGAGAATCAGTCACATGGTCTTCCGACTGAACCAGCCTGGCGCCCCAAAGATATTTTTACACAAAGAGAACATGTTTCTGAGGATGGAGGTTTGTGCTATTCCCATTTCTCAAATCCCAAAGGCTCAAGGACATCCTCCCTGTCCGGCCTGAGTATAAACTAGAAGGTGGCCTTTTTGACCTGACATTATCCATCCAAAGTGCAGGAATCGTGCGGGAGACCTATAGCATTTATTTGCATGGGACAAGCTTTGACTTTGGAAACCTCAGGTACAGTGAATCCACACCCCCAGGGAGGACATTTGCCTTAAAGTCTTTTGTGCCGGGGAGCTGGCCGTGGATGTGAACATCAATGAATATAGGATGGAGAAAATGAACCGGTGAATGGCTAGAATTGCAAGCCTCAGGAGGGTGTCGCTGGTCCTCTGGAGCTCATCTCCCCAGTGATGAGGATCTTCTGTTGAAATGAGATTGGCCCCTGGTTGGCCTGGCAGCTGTGCTTTCAGCCTGTGTGTCACAGACCCGCTGAAAGACCATTTATGAAAAGCGTGGTTCTCTCTATGACTGGTTAGAAAGTCCCAACATGAAACCCAGAACACTTCCTTTTCTTCTTTTTTTCTCATGATTTGGTTTATGACAACCCAGATTGTCCAGGGTAGTCCTGAATATGAAATACTTGTCCTTGCAAATCATCAGAATGTCTCAGAGTTCAATAGTGGGTGGCCAAGCCATACCTCTCAGACTATCTGTAAGGGGCCTGGGGCCTGGGGCCAGAAATCATTTCTCAAATTGTATGGCCCAGTTTTTGGTTCAGAAACTATAGTCACTGCAGAGTTGGAGGCAGCTTGAGCCCGGACTGTTGGCTGACTGCTCTACCAGGGTTCACGCACCTTTCTGTAAGAGGTGAGCCGGAAGATAGCGCTAGAGCCTGCAAACCAATGGACTCATGCCACGGTGGCCTTCCCCAGCCCCCCCCACACCAGTGTCGATGCAATATCAGGGTAAAGGGGAAATGCTCCTCTCCCGACACAGATTTTATCTCACAGAAGCTCCACCACCCAAAAAAGAAACTGCTGATGTCAGGGGGGAGCAAAAGGGAAATTTTGGGGCTCAAAATGGATGAATCCTGATATGTAAATCCTCTGACCATCAGCGCAGTGTGTGGTCCCTGCGCCCGCAGCATCAGCATCATCTGCAAATGTGTTAGAAATGAACTTCCTGGGCCCCACCCCAGACCTACTGAACCAGAAACTTTGGGGGTGGGGCCCAGTACCCTGTGGTTTAACGAGTCCTCCAAGTGATCCTCATTCAGTCGCCAGTAAGCGAGCCACTGTGCCAGACCTCTGGTTCTCAAGCTTGGCCACACATCAGAATCACTTGGGGTCCCACTCCCAGGGATTCTGATTTTCTGATTTCATTGGCATGGGGTACGGCCCAGGCAGGGAAGTTTTGAAAGCTCCCAGGTGGCCCTAAGCTGCAGCAAAGTGTCAAAACCACTGCTTAGAGCCTTGTTACTCAAAGTGTGGTCCGTGGACCAGGTCCTGGTGTCACCTGGAGCTTGTTAGAAAGGCACACTCAGTCTCACCCCAACCCATGTGAAGCAGAATCTGCATTCAACAAAACCTCCAGGTGATCCGTCTGCACTTTGAAGAGTGAGAAGCACTGCTCTAGTCTAGGGAGGAGTGGAGATTGTCCACTTCAAACCTGCTCTCGTCCACCATCTGAGCCCCAGAGTCAAGCTGACCTCTCTAGGCCTCTGAACGTCACCTGGCTCTGGGTGAGCACGGGCAACAGGTTACCTAGTCTGAGTTTGCTGCCCCAGCAAAATGCTCCCTTCATGCCAACAACGAGCAAACGCTTTCATTTTTCATAACAAGACAGGGAATGGAGAATGTTGGAGGGTTGGAAAGGGGTTTGTCTTTTTAAAGCTACGATTCTCAGTTTCAAAACAAAAGTCACCTTTAAGTCACTGAAATATTTGCAGCGTAGACCATACAGAGCCCTGAGAGGGATGTAAACGTTCTAACTGTCAGATGTCTGGCAGTCATTCATTGAAACAACGGAGCTCCCTGCCGTTGTTACCAGTGGTTAATCTCCTAGGCAGCCAGAGTGCAGGGGGAGCGGTGCTCCAGCGGGCTCCTGCCGGGCTTGCCGGGGCAGCCCTCCGATGGGGAGAGCCCGGCTCAGGAGGAGGCCGTGTGAGAATCACGCCTGCGCTTTAGACCACCGGCTCTGGCCGTGGCGTTGAGACACAGTGGTGTGTCACAACCCGGTGGGCCGTCACCAGAATTTGGAGCCTAATCCATACTGAAGCGCCAAAGTGTGTGGCTGTTTAGTTCATTTTTCTACAACAATTACAGCAAATTCAGGTTTGTCTCCCTACTGATACCAATTTTCCTCACACTCGTCGTGATAGGCTTTCCAGTGTGAGAGGAAGAGGAGGTGTCTGGCCGGGCAGTGGGGGTGTGTCTAGAGCCTGTGTCCGGGAGGGGGAAATCCAACCGCTCCTTTAGCCTCAGCCTCGACTGTGGCTTCTGCTTACTAACCACAGAGGAAGGAAGAGGGCCTAAAGCAGTCCAACAACCGGTTCAGTGAATGGCGTTTGGACAGTGGTCTCACCATTTTGAAAAAACTAACATTCGATCCTTACTTCTTAACTTACACAGAAATAGATCTCTGCCTCACAAGTGACACAAAAATAAATTTCAGATGGATTATAGATCTCGACTCTAAAAGACCTGGAATAACATGTAGGAGAATATTTTTATAATCTCGTGGTGAAGGACTTCTTAAGCAAGACAGCAATCTTCAAAGCTGGCTTGGACTCAGGAAAACAGAAAAGTCCTTTGTATAAAAAAGGTACCATGAACAAAGTTAAAAGACAGTACACCAACCGGAAGGGAATATTTGCAACAAAGTCTGCGGTACAGCAGATAAGAGTCAAAAACCCTTGATCTGGGGGCGCCTGGGTGGCTCAGCCGGTGAAGCGCCTGGCTCTTGGCTTCGGCTCAGGTCCTGATCTCTAGGTCCTGGGATGGAGTGCCCGGTGTCAGGCTCCCTGCTTACCTGGGAGTCTGCTTCCCCTCCCCACCCTCCCTCTGCCCCGCCCCCCACTTGCACACTCTCTCTTTCTCTCTAAAATAAGTAAATCTTTTTTTTTTTTTAAAAAGATTTTATTTATTTATTTGACAGAGAGAGAGAGGGAGCACAAGCAGGGCAGGTGAGAGCGGGAGAAGCAGACTCCCCGCTGAGCAGGGAGCTTGATGCGGGGCTCGATCCCAGGACCCTGGGATCATGACCTGAGCCGAAGGCAGACGCTTAACGACTGAGCCACCCAGGCGCCCCTTGTTTTTTTTTTTTTAAGATTTTATTTATTTATTTGAGAGAGTGAGGTTGAGCATAAAGGGAGAGTGAGAGTGAGAAGCCAACTCCCTGCTGAGCAGGGAGCCCTATGTGGGGCTCATTCCCAGGACCCTGGGATCATGACCCGAGGCGAAGGCAGATGCTTAACTGACTGAGCCACCCAGGTGCCCCTAAATAAGTAAATCTTAAACAACAAAACAACAAAAAAACCTTGATCTGTAAGAGCTTCTGTAATCCCTGAGAAAAGTCAGTGCAGTGGAATGAAAAATAAAAGATATGAATGGGCAATTTAGAAATGAAGAAAAGTATATTATAACTTTATGAAACCATATGTTCCAGCTTAATGATTGATCAGGGAAGTACTCATTCATTCTTTTGCCTACTGGCCCATCAGAAATTTAATAAGAATGTTTCTGAGAATTCTCTGCCTTTATGAGCATTTATTAAATCTTCTAAAACTAATTTCAGAATTAGTAGGTAGCATCACCTGTTTTAAATTTGATAGAGTACCTACAATTATGAGCCATATATTCTCTTTTGAGTGTGATAAGATTTACATAACATAAAACTTATCATTTTAACCATTTTTTTCATTTTAATCATTATGTGTACAGTTCATGGACATTAAATATATTCGGACTATTGTACAACCATCACCACCATCCATCTTCAGCACTGTTTTCTTTCCTCAAACTAAAACTCTGTGCCCAGTAAACAGCTCCGCACTCCTCCCTCCCTTCCCCATAGCCCCTGGCACCCACCATTCTAATTCCTATCACTGTGATAAATTTGACTACTCTTGGTACCTCATATAGAGGAATCGTACAATATTTATCCTTTTGTGGCTGGCTTATTCTTTCACTTAGCATAATGTCCTCAAGGTTCCTCCACGTTGAAGCATAGGTCAGAATTTCATTCCTTTTTAAGGCTGAATAATATTCCATTCATTCGTTGATAGACCTTTGGGTTTTCAACATTTGGTTATTACAAGTAATGCAGGAACATGGATGTACAAATACCTGTTTGAGTCCCTGCTTTCAGTTCTTTTGGATGTAGACCCAGATGTGGAATTATTAGATCATATGGTAATTCTATGTTTAATTTTTTGAGGAGCCACCATACTGTTTTCCACAGTGGCTGCACCATTTTGCATTCCTACCAGCAGTGCATAAGGGGAGAATCCTGTATGTATATTTTAAGATTTATTCATTTATTTTGAGAGAGAGAGAGCACATCAAGAGTGGGGAGGGTCAGAGGGAGAGCCAGAATCTCAAGCAGACTCCACACTGAGTGTGGAGCCCAAGTGGGGCTTGATCCCAAGACCCTGAGATCATGACCTGAGCCAAAGCCAAGAGTCAGACATCCAACCAACTGAGCCATCCAGGCACCCCAAGAATCATATACTCTTTTAAATCTATATCAGGGATGCATTTTTTTTTTTTAAGATTTACTTAGAGAGAGAGAGAGCAGGAGGGACAGAGGGAGAGAGGATGTCAAGCAGACTCTATGCTGAGCATGGAGCTCAACGTAGTCTTGCTTGTTTGTCCGGTAAAGGAGGGTACGGCTGCTCCTTAAGCCGCTGTCGGGGCAGGGGGGTCACTGGGTCTGGATTCTTCTCTGCAGTGAGGTGGTAGAAGATAGTCAACACAAATTATCACATTGAAAGGCTTTCCGATTATAAGAGAATTCTTATATTTTTGTCTAATGTTGGATACTGTTTTTGTTTACATTTAAATCTTTGATCACTTTGGGATTTTTCCCAGTATAGGATCCAACCTCAGATTTTTTCCATTTGGCCTCGCCAGTCGGTCCGGCATCATTTATTGAATGTCAATTGAATGTTGAGCCTTTTCTCTCTGGATTTGAGAGGCTGCCCTTGTCAGACGTTCCAGTCCTAGCGTCGTTAGATTCTTGTTTCTGTTCCGCTCATCTGTTTATCCATGTGCCACCTGTGTTCAGTTCCGAATTCACATGTCTACTGAGTCTGTTTCTAGAGTGTGTGTGTGGTTTCCCTGGTCTGCTGTCTGTTAATGTTTTCATTCTTGAGATCTTGTAGCATGTTTGAACATCTGACAAAGATAGTCCCTCTCCTCCCCACCCCCAGTCTCAGTCAGTAATCCTGTCTTAACGTTTTAAGTTTCTTTTGTCTATTTGGTTTTGTTTTTTTAGTTGTCTCTACACCCAACATGGGGTGCAAACTCATGACCCCGAGGTCAAGAGTCGCATGCTCCACCACCTGAGTCAGCCAGGAGCTCCTTAAGGTTGATTTTTGCACTGGTAAAGACACTTGCGTACACTTCGGGTGCATGATTTGCCAATTTTAAATGATACGCTTTGAACTCCCAGGTTAGGGGGGTAATCCAGATGAGGCAATCAATGAACATATCCTCTGTCCTGCCTTCTCTCAACCCCAGTTTTGGCCGGAGTGTCATTTCTACGTTGCTGGGTAACCTCTACATTCTCTTCTCATTGTAATGGCCACAGTCGTTGGAGACTTGGTTCTGAAGTCTGCTGTATCCGGCGCTCATCCCCAGCCCATTTGCTCAGAGTTCCCTTGATCTCTTGGTTGACCAAAGCTCACCTCCTAGTAGTTTCCCCAAGAGGGGCTCATAGGAACCATATTCTGCGAATTCGTGCGTATTCAAAGCTGTTTGCCTGCCAATGTGATACTTGAAGGACGGTTTTGTTGAACACAAAATCCTGGGCATCCCCTTTCTTTCCTTGTGTGCCTCGTGTCTGCAGGCATGAATGTCACCGTAGAGAAGTCTGAGCCCAGGTGGTTCTCTTACCCCACTTGAGTGATGCGAGCCTTTTGCTTGCTGTCCTGTCTCATCGCTAGCCACTGTGGGTTAGTCTTCCTAACACAGTGCACCTTCCCAGGGTCGTTGGAGCTTTCTACCTTCAGCGTTTCTTCTGTTCCTTGGGTCTGGTTCCCCTGTTTGAGAACTCCAGTTATGTGTGTGTGGACTCTCATTTTGTCTAACTTCTCTTTCCATCCTTCTTGTTAATCCCTTTGTCCTCCTCATTCCTCTTCCTTTCACAGCTCTTCTCATTTTGGCCCCTCTTTTCCCTTTCTCCTTGCCAGTGTGCCTGTTCTCCTTTGCACTCCTCCTCCTGCGCTCGGGTCTCTGGATTTCCTCTGCCTTCCCACGTCCTGCCACCTCCCACTTCATCTCTTCCTGCTGTCTCACTGTTTCTTCCAATTTCTACCATGTGGTCTTCCTTCCTGGAGGCGGTTGCTTCGTCTAACTTTTTTTTCTCCTTTTTTTTTAGAGAAAGAGAGTGCACACAGGGAGGAGGGGGGCAGAGGGAGGAGAGAATCCTCAAGCAGACTCCTGACTGAGTTGGGAGCCTGAGGCAGGGCTCGATCTCACAACCCTGAGATCATGACCCGAGCTGCAGCCAAAAGTCAGGGGCTTAACTGACTGAGCCACACAGGAGACCCTCGTTTATTTATTTTTTTAATGCATGAAAAATGTCACTTTCTCAGTCATAATTGCCATGATTAATGTGTGAGGGTCAAAGGCTCTCTCCTTTCTGCTCTACAGAAACTGAAAGCTTCCTGCGTATAGAGGTCATCTGGGTGATTCTGGTTGTAGCTTCACCTCCTGCGCTTCTCTGAACCAAAGAAGCCAGCCCTGCTCACCCCAAATGCACTGTTGCTCTTGAGGGGGAGTCCTTACCTTTAGGAAGTGATTTTCTGCCTGAGCTTTTTTTAATATCCTTTTTTTTTTTTTAATTAAGTAAGCTCCATGCCCAGTGTGGAGCCCAGTGGGGGGGCTTGAACGTATGACCCTGAGATCAAGATGAGCTAAGATCAAGAGTCGGATGCTCAACTGACTGAGCCACCCAGGAGCCCCCTCTGCCTGAGCTTTTTGAGATCAGCTGCCCCCCCAGTTCCTTCCCCAGCCACACATACACACACACACACACGCACACCGCTTTCCATGCTTGTTCACTTCCTGCCTCATTGGCTTCTGCCCTGTCTCTGCTGTTTTTGGAAGCCCTTATATGTATTTTGGTGTCTGCAAATTAATCTTCCTCCTAATCTCACTGCAAATGGAGTTTGAGTTTTTGTTGGGTTTTCCCTGTTGCTTTTGAGCTCATTCCAGAACATACCAACCAGTTCTTCTGATTTTAAGGCAGTGGAAAACCTTATCAGCTAATGTCCCTGTTCAGAAGAGAACAATTACTAAAGTCTTTTTTTTTTTTTAAAGATTTTATTGATTTATTTGACAGAGAGACGCACAGCGAGAGAGGGAACACAAGCAGGGGGAGTGGGAGAGGGAGAAGCAGGCTTCCCGTGGAGCAGGGAGCCCGATGCGGGGCTCGATCCCAGGACCCTGGGATCATGACCTGAGCCGAAGGCAGACGCTTAACGACTGAGCCACCCAGGCGCCCCACTAAAGTCATTTTTTTTTTAAAGATTTTATTTATTTATTTGAGAGAGAGAGAGAGCATGAGGGGGGGAGGGTCAGAGGGAGAAGCAGACTCCCCGCCGAGCAGGGAGCCCGATGTGGGACTCGATCCCGGGAGTCCAGGATCACGACCCGAGCCGAAGGCAGTCGCCCAACCAACCGAGCCACCCAGGCGCCCTATTTTTTTTTTTTTAAAGATTTTATTTATTTATTTGACAGAGAGAATGAGAGAGAGAGCACATGAGAGGGGGGAGGGTCAGAGGGAGAAGCAGACTCCCTGCCGAGCAGGGAGCCCGATGCGGGACTCGATCCCGGGACTCCAGGATCATGACCTGAGCCGAAGGCAGTCGTTTAACCGACTGAGCCACCCAGGCGCCCAAGGCGCCCTATTTTTAAAAAACAATTTATTTATTTGAGAGAGAGAGAGGAGCAAGCGGGGGGAGGGGCAGAGGGAGAGAAAGAGAGAAACTTAAGCAGACTCCCCACTGAGCACAGAGCCCGATGATGACGTGGAACTCCATCTCACAACTCTTGAGATCAGACCTGAGCCAAAACCAAGAGTCAGACGCTCAACTGACAGAGCCACCCAGGTGCCCCTACTAAAGTCATTTATTTATTAAAGATTTTATTTATTTAATTGACAGAGAGAGACAGCATGTGAGGGGGAATACAAGTAGGGGGAGTGGGAGAGAGAGAAGCAGGCTTCTATCTGAGCAGGGAGCCCAATGCGGGGCTCGATCCCAGGACCCCCAGGATCATGACCTGAGCCAAAGGCAGTCGCTTAACCAACTGAGCCACCCAGGCGCCCCTAAAGTCATTTTTTAAAAAATGTTTTTGGTAGCATTCGCTTGCAGAAAATAAGTCAGGGCCTCTGCCTGGAGGACCCTGTAGAAGAGTGGTGAGAGCAGACCTCTGTGCTAGAAACTTGCAAAACCCTGTTGCAGGAAGTTGCAGAAGTGCAGAGCTCCTGGTCCTGGCTGTGTGGGCGCATGCGCTGTGCCCCTCAGGCCCGTATCTGTCCCCTGGACGCCAGGAGCCACAGAGCACCAGCAGCATATGTGCTAGTGAGCATGAAGTAGAATCACAAGCCTACTTGTACATTTAAATACAATCCCTGGGCGCCTGGGTGGCTCAGATGGTTAAGCATCTGCCTTCGGCTCAGGTCATGATCCCAGGGTCCTGGGATCGAGTCCCGCATCGGGCTCCCTGCTCCTTGGGAGCCTGCTTCTCCCTCTGCTTTTCTCTCTCTCTCTCTCTGTCTCTCATGAATAAATAAATAAAATCTTTAAAAATAAATAAACAAATACAATCCTCTGTGGACTGACAGCATAACTAGAACCAGGTTCTGCCTGAGGGCGTGTGCACCTATGGAAATTCACCTTCACCTACAGAAACTAATAATCACTGAATCGACCATCTAACTTTAAATAAACTATTTCTTAGCTTCGGTAGTGGGAGTGTCACTAGGACCCTGTGTAATTATTTAACTAATTGTCTTCCTTGTTCTGGATGGATCTGCTTTCTCTGGAGGTCTGACGTTAGGTGTTAGGAATAATCAGGCTGTCATCCTGATCGGTAAATCGTTGATTTATTTCTGTACACCCTACAGAATTCCAAAAAAGAATTGAAGACAACTTACAGAAGCAGAGCATAAGGGTGCTCGCTTTGGCAACACATATACTAAAACTGGAACAATACAGGGAAGATTAGCCAAAGAAGGAAGGAGGCAGAGAGGAAGGAAGGAAGGGGGCACAAGGAAATTATAGCAAAAAAGGAAATAATGGGAGGGAAAAATGAAAGAACACAGGTTGTGGGCTGTACAAGCATCCAGTATTCTCCCTCTGAGCGTTTGGCTCCAAGCTTCCAAGCAGGCAAGGTGGGGGGGTGGGGGCGGGGAGCCACAACCAGAGCCATGAGGCAGACACACATCAGTTACTCAGAACAGCGGTGCTCTTGGGAATTTCGGTTAGAGGAAAAGTTCCTTCTCGTTTATCAAGAGGACATTGTGTGGCATAAACAGTGTCACCAACAACTTCCTGGCAGTGTTAACGTTCCTGACGGCCATTAATTTCGATGACACTTCTCAGACTGTTTGACTGTCGGCCAGAGCTATTAAATCAACACACAGCTCGGTTCTTTGGGGATCAAAACAGTGAGATCCAGGCTCACGGCTCTCCTGCTCAATCCTGGGATAGATTTCAGAGTCTGTCAGTGAAGGAAGGGGATGCATATGTTGTCGGTAATCTGCCCTCCTGATTTCTTTCTTCTTCTTCTTCTTTTTTTTTTAAAGATTCTATTTATTTATGTGAGAGAGAGAGCGCAAGAAAGCACAAGCGGGGGGAGGGACAGAGGGCCAGGCAGAGGGAGAAGCGGACTCCCTGCTGAGCAGGGAGCCCAGTGAGGGACTCAGTCCCAGGACCCTGGGATCATGATCCTAGCTGAACGCAGATGCTTAACCGACTGAGCCACCCAGGTGCCCACTCCTAATTTCTTTCACCCGAATGTTTGGTTAAGTGTTGGGCAGCAGAGTTTAACAAGTTTCTGGATGGTAGATATTTTGTATTACCGATGGGAGGTCCATCTGTAAGCTCCTACTGCAGACACATTTTAGGGCTCTTCTAACCACCCGCTTATTTCCAGTCATCTGTATAGACACCTAGAGTTCTTGTTGCAGGGGCCCCGTCACCTTGTCTGTGTCTTACTTTCTTACTATAATCTAATAAGATTATAAATACAGGATATAGTGTAATGTACGAGATTATTACATAAACTCTTTTTGAAGGGAGATGAAGCTTTAGGGAAATTTCTGTGGTACCATTGAAAAACCCATTCACTCATTCTCCAAATTTAATTGAGCACCTGTTACGCATCCAGCACCATGGTGAGTATTGGGGGTCATTGTGTACCCTGTTTCTTTCTGTTGATCAGGATTTTCAGATTCCCACCTGACTTCATTTCCCAGTGGAGAAACAGGTACGGACCTAGAACCCAAATCTTTAAGACTTAGAAATTCTCGGTGATCACCACGTGGGCATGAGGTCTGACAGCTAGATAATCACGAAGAAGGAAATCAACCTGGTTTTTAAAAGTTTTGAGGATCCTTTAGCCTCGTTATTTTCATAAGAAGTTTAATTTTTTAAATATTTCACTTGGGTTTCCTTTCCTTCTCTCATCATTATAGGAAACGGAGTATAAATCGTATGTCTTTCTTCACTGTTTCAGATTTCGAGATCCAGAGCGACAATGGGGAGAACTCTAATCAGGATCTATTTGAGGATGTCGAATCACATGAGATGTTCTCAGAAATGCCCGAAGGGGAAGGCATTCCGCAGTCCGACTGGGAAAGTGACTCTGAGAGAGACTGTGGCTCCAGGGGGCCCCAGGGGAACGCCCCGCGTGGGGACCACAGGGAGGTGCCCTCCCAGGGTAGGGAAGTGGGGCAGCTCATCGGCCTTCAGGGCACCTACCTGGGTGAGAAGCCCTACGAGTGTACCCAGTGTGGGAAAACCTTCAGCCGGAAATCCCACCTCATCACCCACGAGCGGACCCACACGGGAGAGAAGTACTACAAATGCAACGAATGCGGGAAAAGCTTTAGCGATGGTTCCAACTTCAGCAGACACCAAACCACCCACACGGGAGAGAAACCTTACAAATGCCGAGACTGTGGGAAGAGCTTTAGCCGGAGCGCAAACCTCATCACCCACCAGAGGATCCACACGGGAGAAAAGCCCTTCCAGTGCGCCGAGTGCGGCAAGAGCTTCAGCAGGAGCCCCAATCTCATTGCCCACCAGCGAACCCACACGGGCGAGAAGCCCTACTCGTGCCCCGAGTGTGGGAAGAGCTTCGGCAACCGGTCCAGCCTTAACACGCACCAGGGCATCCACACGGGCGAGAAGCCGTACGAGTGCAAGGAGTGCGGGGAGAGCTTCAGCTACAACTCCAACCTGATCCGCCACCAGCGCATCCACACGGGCGAGAAGCCCTACCGGTGTGCCGAGTGCGGGCAGAGGTTCAGCCAGAGCTCGGCGCTCATCACGCACCGGCGCACGCACACGGGCGAGAAGCCCTACCAGTGCGCCGAGTGCGGCAAAAGCTTCAGCCGCAGCTCCAACCTGGCCACGCATCGCCGCACGCACCTGCTGGAGAAGCCCTACAAGTGCGGCGAGTGTGGCCGGAGCTTCAGCCAGAGCTCCAGCCTCATCGCGCACCAGGGCGCGCACACGGGCGAGAAGCCCTACGAGTGCCTGACGTGCGGCGAGAGCTTCAGCTGGAGCTCCAACCTCCTCAAGCACCAGCGAGTGCACACGGGCGAGAAGCCGCACAAGTGCGCCGAGTGCGGCAAGGCCTTCGGCCAGCGCTCGCAGCTCGCCGCGCACCGGCGCACGCACACGGGCGAGAAGCCCTACCAGTGCCTCCTGTGCGGCAAGAGCTTCAGCCGCGGCTCCATCCTCGTCATGCACCAGCGCGCGCACCTGGGCGACAAGCCCTACCGCTGCCCCGAGTGCGGCAAGGGCTTCAGCTGGAACTCGGTGCTTATCGTCCACCAGCGCATCCACACTGGGGAGAGGCCCTACAAGTGCCCCGAGTGCGGCAAGGGCTTCAGCAACAGCTCCAACTTTATCACCCACCAGAGAACGCACGCCAAAGACAAAGCGGACTGAGCCGGCCGCGCGCTGGTGGCCCGCGGGCCCACGGTGACGCCCCTTCCGGAGGGGGGGTGTCTTTGGGGACTCGGGCCCGAACCTCACCCGCTGCCGTCCCGGTGAGCAGACTCACGCCCCCCGGAACGGGGCGGGGGGCGGGGGACGGAAGGTCGCAGAGTTGGGTCTCTTTCCGTTTCATTGCATGACACGCCATGGCCTTCCGCTCTCCTGGTCCTCCGGGCCTCCGTTTCCTCTTTGGTAGCACAGGGGGAGTGTTTCTCGTGGGGGACGGAAGACCGCGGGGCCCACAGCCCGGGCGAGGCCTCAGAAATACTGGAAAGCGACAGGTGCGGGCTGGTGGTTCTGCTGCCCCTTGGTCGGGTTAAGGTGCCTTCTCCCGGAGCTGCTGGTGTGCCAGGGTGTCAGGTCAGAAGCCGCCCTCCCTGGCCTTGTGTCCTGGGCTTTGATTTCAGGTCAAGGGGGATGGGCTTTTCCAACTCTGAGTCATCCACAGGAAGGTAAAGCCCTTTTCTATCTGTGGAAGGTGTCAGGGACTCCGAGACCCAAGGGAGTGTGGCCTGGAACCACTGTCCCCAGAGCCTTTCCGTTGATAAGAGTTGAACAGGGCCCACCAGGGAGGGTAGAAACTGAGGATATGGACACGTCTGCTTGTGTCTTTACTTACCCTCCTGTGGTAAGTCGGCTGCCAGGGGAATGCACTCGTTTTTGTGGGGTTTTGTTTTTTGAGTGGGAAATCGGGGACCCCAGCCGCCTACCCCTGGTGGATGGTGGGTTGTCTCTTCGAGGGTGAAAGAGCCCTGCACCCTTCAGGGTGGGCTTGTGTCTTCACCCCCACAGATACTAGCCCCTAAATCATCTCTCTATGCACTTGTCATTCCCCTGTTCTTCTCGTTTTTATTTTATAGGTGCAGGGCTAGAGTTCTGTCTGGTAGCTTTTGTATACGTTCATATTTTTAAGGAAGTGTTGATTTTGAGGACACATCCTCTGTCCGCTGGACAGGTTTGGGCTTGAATCAGGAGTTGTCCTGTAGGTGTCATCCTTGATCCCGGGATGCTACCAGGGCTTTGTTCTTGGTTCCTTGAGCCTTGAGACCATAAAGACCAGGGGATGATAGCAGGTCAAGGGGTTTGTTATAAGGAAGAGGAGAACAGAGAAGGTGTTTCTGGGAAATATGAAACCACCTCCTCCAGTGCATGGAGCCTGTGCTCACAATGGGCCTTGGTTCTTAGAGAATGGATGCTCAATATTTCCTAATAAAATAGAGTCCCATTCTTTTCCTGCGTCTGCCTTTCAGTGTGAACTTGACTATTAGCAAACCCACACCTCACTTCCCACCCACTCACCTCCTGCCTTAGGCCGAAAGCGGTTCAAGACCTTCAAGGAGTAAAAATCAGTGGCTTTAAAGAACACATCTTTGGGTGAACCGAGATCTGTGTGCTTGACCAGTGCACACATCTCTCCACTGTCCTTTGCCAACTGTGCATTCAGTCTGTCAACCAAGACTTGGAGTGGCAGCTTTGGCTAAGGAGCAGGTGGCCTCCTAAGGAGGCCGTTGGGAATCATCTCTATCCAGAATCAACTAGATTAGACACAAGGAGGACATTTCTAAGCTCAGCAGTGATGGTTGTTAAACCAAATCATGGAGGCTGTGAAATCCCCATTATTAATCCCATTCCTTCACTTATTGGGCAAACATTGAGGACTTAAGTACCATCACTGTGCTAGGAACTAGGGAAGGGTGATGAACAAGAAATCCCATTACCTGTCTTCATCAAGTTTTCACAGGAGGAAGCTACACGAGCCATCCAAGGGAGAATGGATACGGTGGTTTCCTAGCTGACAGTAAATTCTGGGATTTGGGTTGTAGAAGATACTGGTTCTCTCTCCCCCCAAGTCTCAACTTAAGAAAAGAACTGACGTTAAGCTTTGCAAAACTTCTAACTTTCTATTTTTTTTACTCCTCTCTACCTGGTAGGCACACAAAATATCTTGGAGAAAAGGGAAGCAAGATCAGGCTGGACCCAGGATGGGAAATGACAGAACGTGGTCTTAGAAAGGTCAAGAGTCCTTCACTTCCTGTCCTGTTTGCCTCTAAAGCGGGTCTGCGGAGGCAGGGAGGGCTCGGCATACACGGGCCTTTGTGCGGCTCGGTGTGGGATGGAAGGGCACAGACTTCTTCCCTAAAAGACATCAGGAAGCCCCAGTCCCCTTGGCAGATCTATTTCCACCACGTCTTTGCTCTCAATTCAGTTACACCTGTGTTTCTGTAACAAAGGACATTTCCCCTAAATGTACATGCATTTAGGGACTGCTGTTTTGTTCCCAGTTTGTTCTAAGTTCGTGGGAACAGCCTTGGGACAGAAACTTATAATGAGGGGCATCTGGGTGGCTCAGTCGGTTAAGTATCCAACTTTTGGTGTTGGCTCAGGTCATGATCTGCTCCGTGCTCAGTGGGGAGTCTGCTTCCCCTCTCCCTCCCCCTCTGCCACCCCCCTTCTCGAGCACTCTCTCTCTAAAGTAAATAACTTTTTAAAAAAATGTATAATGGTAAAAAGAAAACAAAGAGCAATTGCTTTACTGTCAGCGAGGCCCCCATGCCCCTCTTGGCAGGTCTTCTCCGTGACTTGCCCACTTCCATCTCCTGAGCCCTCCGGTGGCCGCCTTGTACCCTTCAGCGCTTTTCCTCAGACCCAGCCAACTCCCAGACTTGGCTCCCCTTCCTGGAGAACCTCGAACTTATCAGGTGTCAGGAACCTCCCTCAGCATCCCAGCCCCAGAGCAACGACTTCTCTGTAGTGCCTCTCGCTTCCTTCCTCCAGGCTCAGCCTGGAGATGTGCGTTCAGGGCGGCGGGACCCCATCTCCACCTGTGTTAGCCTTCACTTCCCTCCAGGGGCAGGGCCTTGCCCCCTCAGTCATTTCCTCCCCTGGTTTCCAGGCTCCTCTACTGGCTTCGTCCTGCAGCTTACGTGCTGCAGCTGGTCGTTCCTAGAGCCTCAGACTCAGTATGTCCAGAAGCCACCTCCCTGCGGGCCTCCCTTGCGTCTCCTCTGTGAGCAGCATGGCCTTGCCTGACCTCACCCAACCCCAAATCTGGGAGTCATCCAAGACTCCTTCCTCCCTTGCCTCCCTTAGAGCCATTCAGGAATCTGGCCCTACAAATCCTGCCTCCCTATTAACATCTCCCAGCTCTCACCTCAACCCCCCCCCACCCCCAACCCCGGGCATAGTTCAGACCCTTGCAACCGCAGTAGCCCCCAAGCTCCCTCCAGTCCTGCCTCCCTCCACTTCATCCTCCGAGTTGTAGCCAGCGTTGAGTGTTCTCCAACACAGAACGCAGTCTGTCACTGCTCAGTTAAAACCCCCTGGGACTCCCCATCCCTACAGAAAGGCCAGTTCTTTGGAATACACATGAAGCCTTCCCAACGGGGCCTCTGTGGAACCTCTTCACTGCACCCCGATACCCTGACCATCCTTGCCCCTTGGCCGCTCCCCTTAAATGTGTTCCACCGGGCCTCGCCTTGTCTTCACACTGTTTCCCTTTCCTGGAATGCCTGGTCCACCTAGGGCATACCTGCATATCTCTGAAAACTCAGCCTGGGTACCCACTCCTCCGAGAAGCCTTCCCTGCACTTCTCTGACCCTGCTCCTACACCTGTGCACTGTCCAACTTCAGAGCTTGGGACAGGAGTCTGCCCCTCCGCCTCTATTTGTTATGTTCACACCCAAACTCTTGTCTCCAGCACCCAGCTCAGGGCCTGGTGAGTGACAGGAACTCACTTAATTTTTGCCAGTTGAGTTCTCTTCATGGGGAAAGACAGAAATGCAAGAGGCAGGGAGAGCCCAAAACTCTGAGCTGGAAAATGGACGCAGTCCCACACTTCCCTTTGGTAAGATGTTAAATGTAAGTTAGTTTTAACCTCGGTGCCTCTCACCTAAGTTATGATTTATTGGTGCTGGTGGATGAAGTCACAGCTGAAGACATTTATAAGAACCAACTAACCAGACCGCTTGGCTGGCTCAGTCGCTAGCGCACGCAACTCTGGATCTCAAGGTTGTAAGTTCAAGCCCCACGTTGGGTGGAGGGATTACTTAAAAAAATAAAATATTTGGGGCGTCTGAGTGGCTCAGTGTGTTAGGTGTTTGCCTTTGGCTCAGGTCATGATCCCAGGGTCCTGGGATCGAGTCCCGCATCGGGCTCCCTGCTCCGCGGGGAGCCTGCTTCTCCCTCTGCCTGCCGCTCCCCCTGCTTGTGCGCTCTCTCTCCCTGACAAATAAATAAAATCTTAAAAAAATAAAATAAAATCTTTAAGAAAACAAACCAACTAACCAGTATCCTAATGAAACAACTTATATTTTTGAAATATCACAGATATCAAAAGGGAGTGGAAAACTAGGCATCTTCTTTACTGCAGCTGCGTCTAGTACACAATCTGTTTCTCTTCTCTCCGGGCAAGCAATGGAACTAGGAGACTGTATCTGACTCTCACCCTTTGGTCCCAGTGCATTCATCCGACTATATTCTGAGACAGCTCCCCTTGTTTGTTTTAATCTTTTTTTTTTTTTTGAAATACAACACACAGATAAGTGCGTGGAAGTGTAAGCTCACTGCACCTTTACAAACTGAACACACTCGTGTACCCAGCACCCAGATCAAAAAACAACTTCGCCACATCCCAGAATCCTCCTCGGGTCCCCTCCCAGGCAGTACTCTGTCCCCCTGCCCCCCTGCCCCTGTTCTCAAGCTGGGCATAGTGGAGGGAGGGTTGGAGCTGGACAGACCCGGTTCTACACACTTGTAGCACTGCACACCCTCACTTTTCTTAGAGATTTTACAGTTTGAGGTGGGTCATAATGAGACTTCTTTTTTTTTTCATGGAATTTTACTTCCCTCAGGGTTGTGTTTATAGTTTATGATAAGCCACAATAGCTTACAGTGACAACATACGGAGTGGTGACCACAAACAGGCTGTGTGCTAAGCTCGACAGCCGCCCCACTTAATCCTGACAACGAGGCAGGGAGGTAAGGGAGGTAGGTCCGTACCCCCACTTTAGGACCGAGGAAGTGGGGGCTGGGAGGAGAGGTTCAACAAGAACCTTGCCCAGGGCCTGTTGCACTGCCAAAGCCCTGAGAAATACCTATGGGAAGAATGCAGAAAACAACAAAACGCTGAAATACAAACGACAGAGGGCCTCCAAGTCTTCTCCTGAGCCGGCTTCAAGAAGACCCACAACTGTCATTGGCCCTTCCTTGCACGTGACCATGTGACCGGCTCTTCCCAGCCCTTTATCCCCAGCATCGGGGTCCTGTCTCATCACAGGGAGCTCTGCGGGGGCCCAGTGCTGGGCTTGCCCTCAGTCCCCCACGGTCCGCCCCGGAGGTTTTCAAACCTCCCTGCTGCTGGGCCCTGTTAGGCTATCCCAAAGTTCTGGACAGAAGGGTTGGGGCCTTCCTTTTTTCCACCCTCTTGACTGTGGCCCCAGGCCACAGAGGAAGGAGAAGGAGAAGGGCACGGACAAGGGCCAGATTTTGAGACAGGATTTCCTAGCCTAGGGGAGAGTGAGGGCAGGTGGTGAGTTCCCTTTGGTTTCCACCCAGTCATCGGTGCACCCGAGCTCCTGCCTCTGGCCTGGGCAGTGACTGTGGCTCTACGGCCTACTGGCCCCCGGATCCCCGCTCCTGCTGGCTCTTCCCAGCGTCCCAACTCGGAGAACATTCCATCCCTTCCCAGGCCCCGGGGCAGCTGTAGAACGGTTGTGGGGCAGGGAGTCTGGGTCCAAGGAAACACTGCCCAGGCCCCTCACACCTCCCAGGCCCTAGCAGACACAGCGTCTCTGCTGTTTACACTGTGGGTGTTGGACGGGCACACGCCAGGAGGCCTCAGCGGTGGTACATTTGGGCAAATTTGCCAGAGTTCTGGTCCCCAGCCTTTCTGGTGCAGAGCCTGGATTTCCTCAGTACACCCAGAGAAGACCGAATCCTGGGTGGGAGGCTCCTGTTAATGAAATTTCCAAGAGACCAACAGAATCTAGAACCCCAATTATCAATTTATAGGAGGGGCTCTCCCATCACAAGCCAGCTTCGGAGCACCCCTTGTTCCTGGTCTTGAGTGACTGAAATGAATGGCTTTGTGATCAGCTAGTGCTTGAGCCGCAGGGAACGAAAGGAAGGGGTCATGGGAGGGACAGGCAGACACCAGCCACGAACCCCCTCAGGGGACAGACCCTGTGCTTCAAATCCCGCTTATCTTCTGCGCCCCCCAGGGCCATCTGCTCAGTGCCCAAGATTCCCTTGTTAACCCTTCTTCCAGGTTTCCCTGCTGACCGTGTCCCCTTGTCCCCTTGTGCAGATAAGTTAGTAGCACTGGGTAACTTGGAGTTAAATGGATGACCCAGTGGGCCTAGGGAACACTAGTCTCCACTCATTACATGTGGCTGTAGCCCCCCGAATTCCTCGAGGACAGGCTTAACTCCTTCCTCTGGAAATCCTCGTCTCCCCAGGCACTGCTTATACACACCTCCTGTTCAATGTTTTTCTAAATACATCCCAATAATCTAGAAACCAGACTTGCTGAAACTGACCTGCTGACTTTTACTTGCCTCTCCCAGCTGTTCCAAAAGCTCCTGTGTGTCTCCCTCCCGCTCCTGCCCTGACACGTGTGGTGCAGTAGATGGAGTACCAGGAGCCAGAGAGACCTGGCCGACCCTGTTCTAGACACAGTGGTGCCACCGACTAGCAGTCCGAGGAGGGCGAATCACTTCCGGAGGCCTCATTTTCCACACCTGCAAAACTGATGGCAACACTTGCTGTTCTCATTCCAGAAGACCGCCGGGAAGAGGTAAGTCACTCCGTGTGGCAGTGAACATTGAAGTCCTATTCTCTGAGGTAATATTGATAACTCTGACCTACATGGAGCCTGCTTTCACCAAAAAATGGACCTGTCTCGGTGTCCTAGGACAACGGTCCTCCGAGGGACCAGGAGGCTACAAGTAGGAAAGTATGTCATCTAAGTAGACTTTTGGGGGTCCTTTAGTCCCATTCTCTGAGGAGTGTGGCTCACAGCTTGAGGATGTGTATGCATGTCTTCTCCCTTGAAGTACTGGGTGTGGTGTTGATGGTGAAGGTGATATGACCTGTGTTTGGGGCTACCCTCTCCATGCTTGATTTTGCTTCCAGTGAAAGTTCAATTTGCTCAGGAGCTCCCTGAGTTAAGGTAATAGTTGTGGAGTTGGATCAGTAATTTTCAACTTTCTTTCTTTCTTTTTTTTTTTAACAGCGGAAAATATGTAAAAGCAAAGCTGCTCTGGTGACTTGGTGGGAACCCAAAGCCTTCTCCTGGCCCAGACTCACAGCTGGACTTAGGACTTTCTGGAAAGCCCCTCTTGTCATCCTGTCCTTCCCTTGCCCACCCCTGCCCTCCTCAGGCTGCCCCTTCTGTGAGAAGAATCACAGCTTCACCCACCTCCAGTTGAATTTTGGATCTTTCATCTGTTAAATAGGGAGTGAGACCTACTATGCAGGATTCCTTGTCAGATCCAAACCAGATAAAATATGCAAGGTAGGTGCTCAATCAAGTACAGTTTCCTGCCCCCTTCCCCTGTGGCTGCACCTTCTTACCTCTTGGGTTCTCCCAGTTGCTCTCCAATATTTCTTTCCAGCCATTCACTTTGAAGGCACCTTTTAGCACTTACCACACTGCATTGGAAATATGTGGGTTGTTCAGCGCAGCTTTTTAAAAATGCATCCTCTAGGGGCTCCGGGCCCGCTCAGTCGGTGGAGCATGCGACTCTTGATCTCGTGGTCGTGAGTTTCAGCTCTATGTTGGGCGTAGAGATTACTAAAAATAAATAAAGAAAATAAAAATGCATCCTCTGCTGGACTGCATTCCTTAGAGGAGGAAGGAGGGTTTCACTTGGGCTAAAGTTGATGTTCCAAGACTGATTCTTGAATGAATAAGCATCAATAGTATCCATCTTGAATCTCCCAGGACTGTGCAAGCAGGAATGAGGGTGGTGTGGTGTGTGTGTGTGTTCATGTGTGTGGGTGTGTAAAGCATTACCACAGTGGACAACCATGTGTGTGTGTATGTGGGTGTGTAAAGCATTACCACAGTGGACAACCATGTGTGTGGTGTATGTGTGTGTATGTGGGTGTGTAAAGCAGTACCACAGTGGACAACCACGTGTGGTGTGTGTGTGTGTGTGTGGGTGTGTAAAGCATTACCACAGTGGACAACCATGTGTGGTGTGTGTGTGTATGTGTGTGTGTAAAGCATTACCACAGTGGACAACCGTGTGTGTGTGTGTAAAGCATTACCACAGTGGACAACCATGTGTGTGTATGTGTGTGTGTAAAGCATTACCATAGTGGACAACCATGTGTGTGTTGTGTGTGTGTGTAAAGCATTACCACAGTGGACAACCATGCGTGGTGTGTGTGTGTATGTGGGTGTGTAAAGCATTACCACAGTGGACAACCATGTGTGGTGTGTGTGTGTGCATGTGTGTGGGTATGTAAAGCATTACTAAAGTGGACAACCATGTGTGTGGTGTGTGTGTGTGTATGTGGGTGTGTAAAGCATTACCACAGTGGACAACCATGCCGGAAAAGTACTTTCTTAAGTGGCAAAAAGTTGAATTAGAGTCTCGGCTTCATGCTCGCAGACCTCCTGCCTGCAAGGGCCCTTCTCCCCCTCAGTACCCCCGGGAGTGAAAGAAAGGAGTGCAAACACACATTCCGCCAGCTGGGTCCGTTCTAGTTGTGGCTCTGAACCCCCAAATCCAGCGTGCAGTGAGGTCCTACCCACCATTAATGATTCGTCTGAAACACATAGCCGCCTAGGCCGTCCCCACAGTTTATTGGCTAACTCTGCTGTCATTCTGCGGGCTCAGGCGGAGGCCTATGGGAAATGGAGTCCGGCAAAACCGAGTCCTTCTGGGGCTCGCGTTTCCGCTTCCGGTGTTTAGTGGCTGTCCGAATGCCCGGACCACGGGCCTGGGCTCGGGGTTCGGGGGTCGTGTGGGCACGTGGCGTGACCGCGGAGAAGGTGCGGGGGGCCCCGGGTACCCGTACGCGCAGGGCCTCGGCGGGCCCACGCAACTCTCAGCCAGGGTGCTGGCCGCCCTCGCCGAGGGGTGGGGGGCGTGGCCCGACCGAAAACCTGGGTCCCGCCGCTTCGGGCCCAGGCCGGGGCGAGCCGCCCCCGGGCAGGATGCGTCTCTCGTGCTGGCGCCGCCCTTCTTCGCGCCGTCCACCGGACTCGGCGGGGACGACCCTGACCCTGTGGGCGCCGAGGCGACCCCGTCCCCAGGGCCCGCAGTTACCCAATGAGGTTCCAGAGAAGGTCTCCCGCGGAGCAGAGTAGTCTTCCAGTGTAAGTCACGCTCTGCGGGCCAGTGCCTCAAGTCCATGGTCAAGGGGCGGAGCCCCTGCTTCTTTTCCGCCCTACACCAGCTATGTGACCTTGGGCAAGTCCCGGGGGGAGCGGTGGGGGGCGTCTCTGAGCCATGATTGCCCAGCCGAAGTATCTCTCTAACTTTCCTGCCAGCTCTAACATCCTATATGAGTCTGTGTTTATAATCCCTGCTTTCAAAGCTTGTAACCTTAGCCAGGCTAAATCTCCCTGTTTGGGAGAGAGTTATTCCAGGACTGAGACTTGGGGTGCCCAATGCCGAGAGCCCAGCTAGAGATGTGGGCCTTGAGACCCTGTGAATCGTTGAAGCTTAGAGCCCGCTCCACCCGGGTGCTGCTCTCCAAGGTGCTGCTACCTTAGGCGCCGTCTGGTACTTGTCCTGCACATTGACTTCTGAAGACCAGTGGCTTGGGAGGGTGGGCGGTTTATTGTCCCCATTATCTCCTCCAGCCCATCCTCATTGGTCAGTATGGATAATTGACATTTTTCTCAGCCTCAAGTAAATCGCTATGCAAACAGAGCTTCAAGCTCCCCTACTTTCCAACCAGATCACCAGCCCTTGACCCTCCTCTCAAACTTCTGGAGCTGCCTCCCCAGTGACAGAGGGCCAGACTCCATGGGCACCGGGACTTGGGAAGGGGAGAACAGGAGAGTTCTTTTCTTCACCTCAGTCCTGCTGGGCTAACATTTGTGATTGTCACTAGCGTTCACTCTAATGTATCTCTGGCTCTAGAATTTCAAGTTCTACTTAGTGACTCCTATCTCAAGGTAGCTTCCCAGTGTGGTCAAGGAAGAGGTTTGAGCTTCAGAGCCCAGTTGCAAGGTTCTTCTCTGAGCTGAACAATGGCTGTAGCTGTGGACCAACAAATTCAGACTCCTCGAGTGCAAGAAGAACTTCGAATAGTGAAGCTGGAAGAGGATTCCCACTGGGAGCAGGAAATTTCCCTTCAAGGGAGTGACCCTGGACCAGAGACCTCCTGCCAGCGTTTTTGGCATTTCTGCTATCAAGAAACATCTGGACCCCAGGAGGCCCTCCTCCAACTCCGGAAGCTCTGTCATCAGTGGCTGAGACCAGAGAAGTGTACAAAAGAACAGATCCTGGAGTTGCTCATGCTGGAACAGTTCCTGACTGTCCTTCCTCAGGACACCCAGATCTGGGTTAGACAGAAGCATCCAGAGAGTGGGGAGGAGGCCATGGCTCTGGTGGAAGACTTGCAGAAAGAACCTGGAAGATGGGGGCTCCAGGTGAGAACCAGGCACCTTGTTCTGAGTAGTTAAAAGAGGGGAGTGGGAGAGACAGAGCGCCCTTGGTTTGCCAGCCAGATGGGTGGTGTGTAGTACTTCGCTCTTTGTGTCCTATGGCATTTGCTTATTTCCTGGGCCTGGTAGCCACAACTTCCCTTCCAAGCTCAGACTGACACTTCAGGGAATGCATAGCATTGGTTGTTCTGACCGTTGGTCCCTGCCATTAAGTAAGAGAATTGCTTAAAATGGCTTGACCACCACTCTGGTTGAGGAGGAGCACCCAGAAGAACATAAAAGCTCTTTGTGTTGTTGTTGTTGTTTTTGGAGAATAGCTCTCATTCATCAGCAGCCAGCTTGAAGCAAGGGGCTTCACTGGTCTTTATTGACTATCTTGAACCTTTGCATCCTACTGAAAAATAGCTGTATTTTTGGTTGGCTGAGTTTTGCCCAGGGATTGACAGGAACAGCCCCAGGAGAGCTGGTGGGCAGATTGCAGTGAGCCTGGGTTCTAGACCTTACCTGTTAGTCTTCCACACACCCACGCTCCTAACTGCCCCTGCAGTGATTTGCATAAGGCTGATTTCCTCCTTTGCTTCTTTGCATCTTGGGATGGTTAAGTTTTATTACCTACCAAATTTTGACTACTTCTAGTCCTTGAACAGGAGCAGGAGGTATACTCAGAGGAGAAGGAACCCCCAGGATCAGCACTGGGTTCCCTGAGGATCCATCTGAAGCAAGCACAGACAGGATCCATGTGTCTGTTACAGGCGATGGTGAAGAACTCACAGCCAGAACCAGAACAGTTGAATCACAGCCCCAAAATAGAACTCCGATCCTTCCACAAGAGCGGTAAGCAGCCGCAGTTTGGGGAGGAAGGAAGGACCCTTCTGTGGAGAGGGTGTGAAAGTCCCCTCTGCGTGCGGAAAGTGGGATTTCTTTCCACTTGGAGGATGGGGCATGTGAAATGTGGCTGACCACATGAGTCTGGGGGATCCCCAATAGGCACCGCCAAAGGGAAGAAAGGCCTTGGTTGGCATGTTTTGTAAAATTACATAGGGGAGCCTGGGGCACCTTTCTTTACGTGAATGAGAGGTTACTGGTCCCAGTAGGTTAGGTGTGGGCACAGATTTTAGGCCTGATTGGTGGGAAAAGCATAAGGTAGGGTTAAACCAAAGTGCAGTAATTCTCAGAACAGGGACAAGTGTCCCCAGACCAATTCAGATGATGCAAGTGTGTTATCAAAACTGAAGAAGAAAATCATAAAACTGGGACAGTCAGTAACCTGGATGGATACGGAAGGGAAAAATCTGGAACTCTCCTCTTAGAAATGTGTCATTTTGGTTTTTCACCAACCTTCTTTGGAGGGCCAAAGCGGACACAAAGAGAAGGGGGAAGACTCTTCTGTTTCAGAACTAAGTTGGGCTAGTCCTCAAGAGGAGTCAAGAAACATTGTCTTCGGGACGCCTGGGTGGCTCAGTCGGTTAAGCGGCTGCCTTCGGCCCAGGTCATGATCCCAGGGTCCTGGGATCGAGTCCCACATCGGGCTCCTTGCTCAGCAGGGAACCTGCTTCTCCCTCTCTCTCCCTCTGCTTGTGCTCTGTCAGATAAATAAAATCTTAAAAAAAAAAAAAAAGAAACATTGTCTTCTAACAGCTCTTTTCTCTTCCCACAGTGCTGCCTGATCCTCCGGCTCTGGATCTTTCTGTGGAGGAGAGTGGTGGTGACCAGGGGATGATGAGCCCCTCCCAGGTGAGCCAGATTTTTCTCTTACTCAGGAGACCTTTTACTACTCGAGTGGGGGCCTTTTGCATCCAACTCTCTTGCTTATCAGAAATGCCAAGGCAATTTTAGCCAGCAGGGAGGTCCAGTAACTTTACAGATTAGGCTTCACAATTTCATCCACCAGAAAAATGTTGTCCAAACCTCCCTTTTGCTGTAAGGCGGCACCACAGCTGGTGGGGAGGAATTGCATTAAAGTCATTCTTTTCCTTGACCCTGAGATCGTAAGATTATGTTGATTTTCTTGTTTGCCTTAAAAGGAATGGTTATTTCCTTCTTTCTGTATCAGAATCTTGCCCACATGGTATGCGGGACTGCGTGTGCGGGTGTGGGTGCAGGGTAGCGGGGTAGCGGGGTAGCAGGGCACAACAGCTTCAGAGTTAGACAGCTCTGAGTTCAAATCCCAGCTCTGCCACATACTGACTGTAGAACTTGGAGGAAGTGTGAAAAGTTCCCAGCACAGTGCATAGGTGTTCAGTAAACGTTAGCTTCTTTCTTGCCTTGCTTCCTCTCCCTCTTTTCCCTTCCCCTGCCCCCTATTGCATTTTTTTGAAGATTTATTTATTTATTTTGAGAGAGAGCGTGAGCAAGTGGGGAGAGGAGCAGAGGGAGAGGGAGAGAGAGAATCCCAAGCAGACTCCCCGCTGAGCTCAGAGCCTGAGTGGGGCTCAATCTCATGGCCCCAAGATCATGACCTGAGCCGAAATCTAGAGTCGGATGCTTAACTGACTGCGCCACCCAGGCACCCCGGCCCACACTGCATTTAAAAGTCAAAGAAATCTCACGTTTCAGTTTCTTCTGAGTCTTTTTTGTCACCGGGCCTCTGATGAAGGCAGCATATTTTGAATAGGGTGTTATGTTTCCTCAGGAGTTGATGACATTCGGTGATGTGGCTATGTGTATCTCCCAGGAGGCATGGAGGCAGCCAGAACCTGGGTGGAGGAACCACCTGGAAAGAAGTTGGGAGAAATCCGCAAACGGGGCCTCGATGGGTAAGACTGCTGTTTTCCCGTCCAGTAGAAGTTGGCTGTGGAGTTGCCGGAGTAGTCACTACTCCAGATCTTTTTGGGTCAAATTTTTCAAGTCCCTCAATCCTGCTTGAACAGAGACTGATAAATCTAATACCAAAGTCAGTGCTATCAAGGATGAGTTTCTAGAGCCCAGAGAGGATACTGTATTAAAGCTCGTCTTAGGAAGATGGTCAGTAAAGCCTCTGGTGGGAACCTGAATTTTATTTGTTGCAGGACAGATGAACGTGTACAGATAGTTCTAGATTTGGGCCTGGACTCTTTCCCTCACAGTCCTTAATATTACTTTCACTGAGGATTCCCAAGAATTCCCTTAGACTTTAAAAAAAATTAATCGTATCTCCCCTCCCTGGTGTATAAAGTGGTTGGGATTAGATGTAGCTAACCATTGTGTCTTCTCTTTGTCTCCCTGCAAATAGACTTGCTCACCCACTGACCCAGTGTCAGCTCCTGCAGGGAGCAGGAGGAAACCCCACAGAGCGCAGATCTTCAGCGCCCCAGAGAGGAGGAAAGCGCCAGGGACTCCGCAGCGGGTGGGGGAAGAGTCCAGCCTGGCCCCTTGCCCATCGCAAGAAAAGCCAAGACCTGGGAGGTGCTGGAGTGGCAGGGCCTGGAGGATGAGAAGGTGGCAGGTGTGCACCGGGACTATGAGGAAACCAAGATTTTTTTGGGAATTCTCAGTGAGTCCTGGATCCGTGAGAAATTGCGCACCTGCCACCGGAACCGCCAGGTGTACCGGCTGGTGGCCAAGCGGCTACGCGAGCGCGGCTTCCCGCGGACCCTGGAACAGTGTCGCTACCGCTTCAAAAACCTCCAGACCCACTACCGCAAAGCCAGGAGCAGCCGGGCGCCGGGCACCTGCCCCTTCTACCAGGAGATGGACGCCCTGATGAGCCCCTGGACCCTTGCCGGCACCTTTGACGCCTTAGAGGTGGCAGGAGGCCTTCTGCGGGACAGAGGGGACTCCGAAGAGAACCAGAGGCCATGCTGGCAGCCGTGACAGGAGATGGTAGTGAACTGGCGGCCGAGCCCCAAGGGGAGCCCGGGAGCCTTGCCCCCCCGGCTTTCAGGGGGAGTCCCAGTGGTAAGCGCCCCTCCCCCGGTGCCCCCCAGAGCAGTGGGAGAGGGCAAGTGTCGCAGGAAAGCATTAGGGACTGTGAAGCAGGAGAGACGCTTATTGTCTGTCCCTCTGGCGTGGCCTCGTCTGGAGGAAGATTGTTGATTCCTTTACGGAACACAGATAGTGCTAGAATCAGCCCTCCGCTGAAGCCGTCCCACGGGCTCACTCACAAAGACTCCTGGGAGGGTCTTGCCCTGCTCTACAGCAAAGGGCTCTCCCTGTCTGCTCTCAGTAACGGCATTATAGAAACAATATTTAGTGACAGTTTTGGAGGAAAGAGAGGTTGGAGTGACCTACAGTTCCAGTTGTTCATTTCCAGCTAAAGTACCCCATCCGTGTGAACTCTGCGCAGATTATAGACAGCAACCTGACGGCTTAAGACTTGTCTGCTTTTGGGCAAACTGGTTACACACCCGAAGCCTCCGTCTTCTCATCTGTAAGATGGACATAGTGACAGTATTTGCCTCACTGGGTGGTTTCGAGGATCCTGGCCCGTGGCTAGCACTCAGGAAATGCTTGTTTTCATTATCGTGAGCGTTGCAATTATTGTCAACATAGAGGGACACCTTGCCCTGTACTCTGCACTTAAGGGGGCATATTTCCTGAGTCATTAACTACACATTTTCTTCTGACAACTAGACTTTCTGGGAGGTGCTTCTGTGCTCATCTCAGCTACCACTTCCAGATAGGAGAACAGAAAGCAGACTACGTAGGAACTCCATGTCCCTTCTTGCTTTTCCTTGAGCAGGATTTCCGGTTCCCCAGCCAGATGGGGTCTCGAGGCTGGAGAGAAGTGAAGAGCTTTGGAATGACGATCTCTGGGACTTTTGGGAAACTTCCTGTTCAGGTGGGAAATGAGTGAAAGCTAGCATGGCGCCAACCAAGAAGTCAGATCAGAATTCTGAATGCAGACAAGGCAGCACCAGGCTGGGAGAGCACCCACTCCCTGGGCCTTCCCGGTTTATTACTCTGAGGTGCTGAAACCACAGGCGGTGGGAGAAGAACAGAAAAGGAGGTGGCACCAGGAAAGCCTGCTCCCCTTCGTTACCTTGGCTCATAGATGTAAACAGATTATTAGTGTTTATGATTTCCCTCTTAAATTTCTTTTTTAAAAATGCCCCCTTTATTTATTTTTTCAAGTATACTCTGCTTGCAGTGTGGGGCTCGAACTCATGACCCTAAGATCAAGAGTTACACACTCTACTGACCGAGCCAGGCTGGCGCCCCTCCCACTTAAATTTCTATCTGACTTTTAACTATAATTAACTGTCGTTTAAGTAGGTTAATAGAAAAAGTGAGCCTTGGCAACCCCAAATTAAACAATAGTCAACCTTAGATTATTGGAGGGGTGAATTTCTCATGGTTAAGATGAGCTTCTCTCCTTGGTGGGGCTTGGTCATTCTGCTGGAATTTTAGGGGATCCAATAAACAGTACTGTTCTTCCCCCAGATTCTAGGCCAACCAAGAACCGTAAGAGTAAGACGTTGAGATCAAAATGTCAGCTTTCTAACTGCTAGAGCCATTGGACAATGTGGCTTGATGTGTGGCCACAGTGGGCTTCCTCACACGGAACCCCACATTGAGCTGCGGGCAGCCCCAGACGACCACAGCCTTGCCCTGCCAGCACAGAACCGTCACTGCTGGTCTTCTGAGCCACGTGTGCTCAGCTCCTTGTTAGTTGAAGAAGTCCTTCCTCCTGCTTGAGGAGCGAGGGGACGGAGAGAGGCCAGAAGTGTTCTCAGGCTTGTCCCTCTACCTAGAAGGCAGTATCAAGAAGAGAAAGGTAGCTTTTTAGTACTGACTGCCAGCCCACAGGTGGATGGGAGGAGAGGAGGAGCCAAGCTTGGGGGCAGAGCCTTTGAGGAGTGGGGAGAGGAAGAAATGGGTCTGGACCTTGCCCACCTCCCTTTCTTCAGCCTTTCTCCACATGATCTTTTTGTTTAGAAGCTGGGGAGGGAGGGAGACCTGCAAGTCGGCTGTCTTAACCAGGGTTCAGCCATAGTCCAGTTTCTTGGTTCCTGGTTAATGGAAAGCTGTGTTCTATCTGTCGCCATCAAGGAATTGTTTCTCAGCGTCCAGGAGGGGCCTCTTTCACGTTGTTTGCATTCTTCTGAGCTCAGAAAGCAGGTCACATTTGTGGTTTCATCTCATTCTTTCAGATCTTGAAACAAGGACATAGGACAAGGAGAATTCAAGCCAGGACATGTCAGAGGAAGCAGAGTTCCGGGGGGCGCTATTAGAGAGACCCAAAGCGGATCCTTCCCTGGCCAGGACAGACTGGGAAGACAAACAGGGGGCGGAGAGGCAGTGGGAAGTACCCTTAGAAGATGGACAAGAAGCACGCTCCCCTCCAGAAGGAGACGTAGGTAAATTCATAGGCCCTCAGGGAACCTACATAGGAGGAAAGTCCTATCTCTGCTGTGCATGTGGAAAACAACATGGCAACCAGGGCTCACGCTTTGCTGTGCACAGATTAGCCCACACTGGGGAAAGGACACCTTCTAAATGTGGCCGTTGTGGGAGAAGCTTTGGCCGAAGCTCACATCTGGTTTGCCACCAGAGAATCCCCACCGGGGAGAAGCCCTACAAATGCCCTGAATATGGGAAGGGCTTCAGTGATCCTTCTAACCTCACATCACATCAGAGAGTCCACGCTGGAGAGAAGCCCTATAAATGTGGGGAGTGCTGGAAAAGCTTCAGCCAGAGCTCCAGCCTTACTATGCACCAGAGAGTCCACACAGGGGAGAAACCCCATAAGTGCAGCGAGTGTGGGAAGAGGTTCACCAATAGCTTGTGCTTCAGTGCACACCGGCAAACACGTGCAGGCGAAAAACCCTACCAGTGCCCCGAGTGCAGGAAAAGGTTCAGCAAGAGTTCCACGCTCACCAGTCATCAGAGGATCCACACAGGAGAGAAACCCTATGCATGTCTCGAGTGCGGGAAAAGTTTCAGCGACCACTCAAACCTCATTACCCACCGGCGAATTCACAGTGGAGAGAGACCCTATGAATGCGGGGAGTGTGGGAAAAGCTTCAGTCAGAGCTCCAGTCTCATCATCCACCAGAGAATCCACACCGGAGAGAAACCCTATGAGTGTGCTGAATGTGGGAGGCGATTCAACAACAGCTCACATTTTAGTGCGCATTGGAGGACCCATGTGACAGAGGCTCGAAGTGTAGTAGGAATGTCTTTAAAGCACCAAGTCTAAGAACACCGCAGAATCCGTTCCGAAAACGGTTTGTACGGTCCTTGATTCTATACCATGACACCCACATGAGATGGAGAGAAAGAATTTAGACCCAGTCCAATAGATGTTATTTTTGTTTCTCTCTCTAAACACTCACTTGGCTAATGAAATACTCCTCAGGGCTTTTTTCTCCATGCTGTTGAAATGGGAGCTCCTGTGGAGAGAATTCAGAGACTAGTTCTGAATTTGACTGGATCTCCATCATAGTACGTCTCCATGATGATCCTGTGCCTTAATTTCCACAGCTCGGTATGCTGAGGGGGACAGTCCCGTCCCCAAGACCCTCCTCTGGGGACAGAAGCTTCCGCCCCGTGGCGCTGGGCAACTAGACAGGGATTTATGAATTACATACAGTTTAAAGGTCTTCCATGGTCCTCCCTATGGGAGGATTGGGGCCTGGGAATTGCGGACATTTCTCCACGTTCCTTAAGATTTACATGGAGTTACTGGAGAGAAAAGCACTCGATCATGCCATTTGGAGGGGGGAAAAGGAGAAAAGACCAACGCTGGAGCCTGGCTTTCTAAACCATAACCTACTCTTCCTCTCAACCTACTAGGTTGAACCATATGAGATAGCCATTTTGAGCTCCCAAACCAGCAATTTCATGATTCAACCTAAACAGACTTTTTGCAGAACAGAATTACCCCAGATTGCCAGCAGAGCTGCTTATACAGCTTTACAGCTCCCACTGTGTCCTAAAATATAAGCCTGGGTCTAGGAGATCACAAACAGGATAACGTAAGCCTTGTCTCTAATCTGTAAATATGTCCAGAGCAATAACTACGAACCATGGCATCGATCAAGGCTCCCAGTTGGAGGATCTGCCTGTCACTGGCCTCTGACGAGCCCCCTCGTTCCCAAGGGGGAGGCCATGTGCAGGTTCACAGGTTTTTGAAGATTTGGGGTGTCTCTGCGAGAGCAGAGCACAGTTCCTGGGGGCACTCTGACACAGCAAATGGTGCTTGGAAATAAGTGGAATACACTTTTTCCCTCTTAAAATAGTTTCCTTTGGGGCACCTGGGTGGCTGGCTCCATTGGTTAAGTGTCCGGCTCTTGATGTCAGCTCAGGTCTCAATCTCACGCTTATGAGTTCAAGCGGGATAAATCAACGGGATTAAAAAAAAAAAAAAAGTTTCCTTTGTGCATTTGACTTGAAAATATTTCCCCAGAACTTCCCAGAAACCCACCAATTATAAAACAAAGCACTGTCGACACATGACAATTTCATATAATTAGATTTATAAAATATGATTACGTAATGAGTTTTTTTAATGAACACCAAAGAACTTATTCAAATAAGTGTTATCTATCAAAAGCAGTCATTCTGATGGGCTGTGGGCTTTGTATGTTGTTACCATTACTGAAGACATTGAATTTCCCTGTAAGAATTGTCTTCAAACCACCCTAGAAGTCCCCGTATCAGCGTATTTCCGGCACGGAGCAGTGTCCTGCACATAAGCAAGGCTTAATAAACACTGACAGACGAGCTTGTTTGTCATCTAGCCTGATCGATCACTTCTCTCATCCATGAGACTTGGCTCTGCCCAATATCTGCTCTCTGAAAACAGATTCCCTTCTAAGGATGTCAATTTGCTGCCATTGAGGAGACTTCAAAGAGCCTATTTTGGGGGGATAGTTTTCAAAACGCCATCCCAGAAATTTGAGTTCAGGATTTTTTTTTGTAAGGCCAGGAAATAAATCTGATATGTATTATTTTAAATCATTTCACTCTTCTGAATGAGAATGGCTCTACTTGGGTGGAAATTCATCATACTAAAACCAGTGTGGCTATGCATTATAAAAAGACTTTGGAAATAACCACATTCCCTTTTGGAAACTTTTGCCATCATCCTTTTTTGGAATGGAACAAGGAGATTCAAATAGAATATCCATACAATTTTATCTCATGTGTATTTTCCCCTTAGCAAAGTAATGGGAAGACTGAGCTGGAGACTGTAGATCTTTCTTCCAGATTTTACAATCCCTGAAGCAATAGGACCTGCAAGACCACGGCTCTCGGTGGTGCCTGCAGTTAGTTCTCAAGGGAAGACTAGAGCAGGGAGTTAGCATGAGCTGACTCACATGGAGAGGCTTCCCGGGGAACCAAACGCAGTATGTACTCCTTACAAGGTCTGGACTTTGATTTGAAACTAGTCATTTGTTACCTTGCTCAAGAGTGTTTTGATTTACCTTTTTGTCCGCCACGGTACTCGGCATGGGCAAAGCTCTGGGGGCTTTTATTTTTAGCTCAACTCAGACTCACAATCACGGCTTCAAAGTTTCTGAACCAGGCAAGCAGTGTGGCTTTTGGAAGCTGCCTCCTTGGAAATCCCTCAAGATGAAAACAATAATGAAAGTTCTAAGTGGGAATGCCTGAAATTCACTTTTTTTTTTTTTTTAAGATTTCTTTGTCAGAGAGGGAGAGAGAGAGAGAAGCGAGTGCACAAGCAGGGGGAGTGGCAGGCGGAGGGAGAAGCAGGCTCCCTGCCAAGCGGGGAGCCCGATGCGGGGCTCGATCCCAGGACCCCAGGATCACGACCTGAGTCGAAGGCAGATGCTTAACCGACTGAGCCACCCAGGTGCCCCAAAATTCACTTCTAACAGTTGCCGTAGATGACACACAGTCAATCCAATTATGCGTTGCAACATTTTCACTGAATTTTAACTGAAGCTCATAGCAAAAATACTGGCCCATATTTTCATTTACAGATAGCTAGAAACAGGAGGTGGGTTTCAGAAGCTAATCCTGCTTGCAGAAGCTGGAAGCTGATGCAAGTATGTTCACCCAATAAATAAATGAATTCCAAGCGCATCCTGTGAGTGGAATGATCAAAGGGTGAGCCATTTTCATCAGGTTATAGACACAGCCCCGGGGTAGAGGCTTTGTGAAGCTGAGGGCCCCCAGGGCTGCAGGTGACCGAGGGCCACCCCCCCACTCAGCCCAGCATGGGGGCCCCCTCACTGGTTTTGATAGCTCTGCTCCGCCCACAGAGAACCGACCCTCCCCCTTTACGTCTCACCAGGACTCGAGCCTCCCAGTGTCCTCACAGCTCTGGGAGGCCTCCTGTCAGGAAGGCAGGGCAGAACAAGGCCAGCTCGGCCCGCTGCATATTCAGGGAGGCCGGCCCTGCGCTGAGCCCTTTGCCGCGGGGGGTCCTGTAACTATCATAGCCACCGCAGGTGCGGGGTCACCACGCAGAGCTGGGCTTTGGGCCCTGATGTGACTGCACCATGGGGAGGGGGTCCTGACTGCCCTGTATCAGCCCCCAGCTGTGCACTGTTGGGAGCCACAGCGGCTCTGGGGGTTGGCCTGTAAAGTCTGCACACAAGGGAATGATTGTGTGCTCAAAATGACCCTTGAGGGTCCCTTCCCTAGCCCAGGAGGCAAGGACAGTGTCTCAGCCTGTGAGATGCTCCTGTGCTGAAGGCCCACGGGAGCAAACCCTGCAGGGAGCTGCAGGAGCCCGTCTCCCGCTGCCGCTCTGGACAGCTGGGCCCTTTCGCCCAGGGGCCGAGGGGCCGCCTCCCCGTCCGGGCCGTCACCTCGCTGCGCCCCATGTTCTCATCTGCAACACAGGGAAGGGCGGAACCGTCACTCCTGGTTCCGAGGTCCGATTCCCCAGACACCTCGCCATCATTCACAAGCCGTCACTGTGAGCCCCGGGCCAGGGCGCGCCACGGCACTCGGCTAAATAGGAAGGGTTCTAAGGCAAGCTAGCACACTTAAATTCTTGGCCGCTCCCCTTCACAGTATCCTTCAGTGTGATGTGGAACGCCAGATTTGTGTGGGTTTAAGTTTAAAATTGTTGTTTTCAGGATATTCATAAGATTGTGCAACTGTCACCACTATCTAATTTTAGACCGTTTTCTTCACCCCAGGAAACCCCAAACTCATCAGCAGGCACTCCCCAGTCCCCACAGACCTCATCCTCTGGCCACCACTCCTCTCCCTTCTGTCTCTCGGGACAGGCCTGTTCTGAACGTTTCCCGGAAATGGAGTCCTACAGCGAGTGGCCTTTTGTGACTGGCTCCTTCCCCTCAGCATCCTGTCTGCAGGCTCATCCACATGGTGCCAGGAGTTCGTGCTGCAGTCCTCCTTCCGGCCTGTGATACCCCAGCACACGACACACCACACTGTCAGCACCTTCATCAGCTGGAGGACATCATCAGCTGGCTTGTTCCCTCTGTGCTTATTGTGGGTCACGTTGCCATGAATGTTCGTGTACACCTTTTGACAAGTTTTGTGTGGACACATGTTTTCAGTTCTGGTGGATAAATACCGAGGCGTGGAATTGCTGGGCCATAGAGTAACTCAAGGTTTAACCTTTTGAGGAAGGGCCAGCCTTCTTTTCCAAAGAGGCCGCACCATTTGACATTCCACCAGCGGTGTACAAGGGTTCAGATTTCTCCACATCCTCCCCCCCAAATCGGGTATAGTCTTATTTTTTTAACGTCATCTCTACACCCAGCGTGGGGTTTGAACTCACAGCCCCAAGATCAAGAGTTGCATGCCAGGCGCCCCTAGTCTGTCTTTTTGGTTCTAGCCATCCTGGAGGGCGTGAAGTGATGAAGCCAGGTTCCGAATGTACTGCGGACTCCTGCATGGTGCAGGATGGCAGGTGTCGGTGTGGGACGAGGGGCCCCTGCCCCACCCACTCTGAGCCGGGAGAGGCCCCCCCAGGCCCCCCCCAAGTGCGCAGGTGCCCCGGTGTGTGCCCGTGGGCTCCGGCCACACTCCCCACCAACGGCCACTCTGGCCACCTCTCGGGCCCAGTGTGCACACGCCAGCTGCATAGCCTGCCCTCGAGAGGACGGAATGGAAGAGGGTGTGCAGGTCCTGGACGCAGGCTCTGGCCATTCGGACAGGACGTTCTGGGTCCCGGGTGCCGGGAAGATGGCCTGGCGGAGGGATGTAGGCTCTGTGGGCCCACAGCCGAGGCCCGTGGCCTTCTCACCCCTGGAGAAGGGCATGGCTAGAGGAGGGCTGGATGGGGCTGGGCCCCCTAGAGCACCGGGCCCTGGCATCCACTTTTTAAAAAGTGTGATAAAACATCCACAACATAAAAGTTGCCATTTTACCATGTTTAAGTGTACAATTCAGTGGCGTTAAGTACATTTGCATTTCTGTGCAGTTATTACCACCCTCCAACACCAAAACTTTTTCATGGTCCCAAACTTTTCAGTGTATCCATTCCGCACGAACTCCCGTGGCCCTGCCCCAGCCCCCGGCCACCACTATTCTGCTGTCTCCACCAACTGGCCTGTTTTAGGGCCCTCGTGCAGGCAGCATCACACATCTGTCCTTTGCGTCTGGCTTACTTCCCAGCACCCATTCTGCCCACGTCCAAGGGGCGGCGCTGGGCAGAGAAAATCTGAACCACCTCGCTGACCGGCTATGCTTCCTAGAGGAAATGCAGCGCCAGCAGTAAACGAGCACCTGCGGACCGACGGCCGCACATGTGCGCGGCGGTCACACCTGCGCGCTCTTCCTGCCGCGGGGAGGCCGGCAGCCCCGCAGCCCGACATGCGCAGTAGCCGCCTCCCGTCTCCGCCCTCCCTCTGAAGCCCTCCGGGACTCCCGCGCTCCGGGACTCCCGCGCTCCGCGCTCCCGCACACACGCAGGGCCATCACCGACCGGCCCCAGCCCGTTTCTCAGCCGAATTTCCAACTTGCTCTCTCCCCAGGCTGGGGCTGTGCCCTTTCTCGCTTCCCTCTGCCTGGAACACCCCACCCTCCCCTTCGCCTGAGGGAAGGACACAAATATCCCCTTTCCTGATCACACCTGGTCTCAGCCCTGTGTGCTCCCAGATCACAGGACCCCCTTCCCTCTACCAGGGGGTCC
This sequence comes from Neomonachus schauinslandi, assembly GCF_002201575.2. Lineage (NCBI taxonomy): Eukaryota > Metazoa > Chordata > Mammalia > Carnivora > Phocidae > Neomonachus > Neomonachus schauinslandi. The sequence continues at coordinate 138,991,710 of NC_058411.1, forward strand.
TTCAGTCCCCCCCCAACCCCCCCGGGCAGCGGGCCGGGTCTGTACGTCTGGACCTCCTCTCCCAGCAGCCAGCCGGGTGCCTGGCGCACAGCCACGCTCGGTAAGTGCTGGAACCTCTAGCCTCCCCGCCTTCTCCCACAGCTGTGGGACACCCGCGTCCCTCCCTGACCCCAGCGACTGGACGGCTGACAAGAGCCAGTCACAGCCAGCACATATGGGGGGCCGGTTCGCGTTTCCTTCACTCCCGCAAACTTTACTGTCCCCGGCTGAGCACGAGCCTTAGGCTGCTGGTTTCCTCCTCACCTGCGCTTCTCTCTCCACACGGGCTCGTGCCAGGGCTCCTTCCAGACTTGTTCCCGCTCCGCAGAAGCCCAGCCTCCCACACGTGGGGTGCCCTTGGCCCTGACCCCGCTCTCCCTGTCGGACTCTGATGAGAGACGTGCAGATGGCTCGTCCCGGGAATGGACTGCGGGCCCTGCGTCTCCCGTCCATCCCCGAGCCAGCGGCTGCGGCCAGGTGGGGAGGGCTACCTCAGCCTTCCAGACAGGGGCGGCGGCGGGAGGCAGGGCCCGGGAAAGGGGGGCTGGGGCTGAGCCCCCCCGGACACGGCCTTGGAGAACAGCCCTTACTCCCCTTGAGGGGCCTCCTCCTCCGGCCTGCTCATCTCCTTGACCACGGCACACTGTTCGGGAACACACGCTTCCCAGCACGCGCAGGCGCAACGGCTGCCCCCCAGCGGCGGTCCTCACCTGCGCTGCTTTGCCGTGCGCTGTGTTTCTTGCTTCCTCCTTTTTAACCTCTCCAGATCTTTCTCTTGCGTTTTGAATTTCTGTGGGGCCAAAGCAGTTCCTGAACGCTCTCTCCCTTGCGTGCTGAGTCTCCACCGTCTTTGCCCAGAGCTGAACTGGAGCGGATCCTGTGCTGACGTCGAGGCGCATCGCGGATGGTCTTCGGGTCGCTCTCGGGGTTCTCTGGGGCTTCTTCCTAGAGTAGCTGAGAGAACGCGGCGTTCCTCCCCAGGGACTGTGTAGGTTCCCAAAGGAATATTCTGGAAACTGGAGGTGAGGATGTGTAGCTGTCCCACAAACTGGAAGCACAGCTGTCATGTGGTGGCAGGGGCCACACGGACGTAAGGCGAGCGTTGACACGGTGCTGCACAGCCAAGGCTGCCGGGCGTGCGTGGAGGGCAGGGACGCTCGGGGTGGTTCACGGACTCGCAGCACGAGCAGCACCTGGAACTTACTCGAAATGCAAATTCTCGAGCTGCACCTCCTAATGCGGTGACTTGGCCAGGTGGAAACACATTCCCTGGAATTCATTTCCCATATGTTTCCAGGTAGAGGGAGCCACAAGAGTCGTTTTGGGGTGAGATTTGGAGGAATTGAAGTGGCAGCCATTGTTTTTGAACGCTTGGGCCCTGGAGCGGGTGCATCTGTGGCTCACACTAGCGCTTTTGTGCACGCAGCGCTCTATGTTCCCGTGGTCCCTTCGGCTTCTCCCGGGCCTTGGGCCGCAGGTGTGTTTAGCTCCGTGGTGAAGGGTGCAGTTCCTCCTGCAGGAGACGCACATCATCAGGACTGCAGACAGCGAGACCAACCTGTCCCTGCTGGTCCTGGCTCTCCCCTCTTCCATCCACCTTCCCTTCCCAGCTGCCTGCCAGGGGGCGGGGGGTGGGGGCCCAGGCTCCAGCAGCAGACACGGGGACAACAGCCTCACAGAAACTGCTGACCCAGCTCCCCGTTAGGTAAGGTCAAGTCTGTGTGCGTGTGTGAAAGATCTCCTGCTGGCCTGCCCCTCTCACAAAAGCCTGGCTAATACTCCTACGGATCACAAACCCTGGAGCTCAGCAATCCGTTTTAACCAGTCCTCTAGGTGATTCTGACACATGTGGAAGTTCGAGAACCATCGATGCAGGGAAACTTTTTATAGTTATGTGAGCCTAGAACCTACCTTTTTACATCTATATGAGGACAGTTTTAATATATCTGAATTTCCCAGAAACTCAACTACTATATAAAACTAGGGAAAAGAGTACATTCTTTTGTTCAGAACTTTCCCAAGTGTTTGTTTTATTTATTTAAGTAAACTCTACCCCCAACTCTACCCCTTGAACTCACAACCCCAAGATCAAGAGTCACACGCTCCACTGACCGAGCCAGCCAGGCGCCCCTCACCAGTTCAGAAAAATGTCGACTCTCTGGTGTGAGTCACAAATACAGGACACCTGTATCAGTCCGTAGTTGTAGCTGTCCTGTTCTCAGTGATTTTACAGAGCAAGCATCTGATGACATCCCTGTGCAGAAGTGTGAACATTTCTGTATTGTACACATTCTTTTGTAGTTATACTTGTTTTGAAACAAGTTTCAAGTTTGTAAGTAATCAATTTTCCCTGTAACATTTTATTTCAGGACACTAAATGGGTGTTCACAGAAGGCATGTTGGAGCTGACAGTGTTGAGGGCCACTGTCTGATATTATGAGCTTGAGTGTGTGTGTGTGTGTCTATGAGCACAGTTTCTAGGCCACATTTTGGTATTACGATTATAGGAATTGGCTAGTTCCCCAGATTTTTTAAAATGAAAATGTCTCTAGTTGGGACACCCGGGTGGCTTAGTTGGTTAGGCATCTGACTGGCTCAGCGTCCTGGGAGTGAGCCCCGCATCGCACTGGGTTCTGCGCTAAGTGGGGAGTCTGCTTCTCCCTCTCCCTCTGCCCCTCTCCCTGCTTGTGCTTTCTCAAATAAAATCTTAAAAAAAAACCAAAAAAACCCAGAAAGAAAATGTCTCTAGCATGAGAATTTGCTGTTCTTTAAAAGTTTGAAAAAAACTGTAACCACAAAATTGCCCCACCCCCAATGTCCTTTTTGGTGCTAGTCTTTCAAGTTTTAATTTTTAAAAAAGATTTTATTTTTTTGACAGAGAGAGAAACAGCGAGAGAGGGAACACAAGCAGGGGGAGTGGGAGAGGGAGAAGCAGGCTCCCCGTCGAGCAGGGAGCCCGATGTGGGGCTCGATCCCAGGACTCTAGGACCATGACCCGAGCAGAAGGCAGATGCTTAACAACTGAGCCACCCAGGCGCCTCTCCAAATTTTTCTTTCTTGAGTATTGAAGAATTCAGATTTTCTACTAAAAAGTAGTTTACAAATACCAGTTTTTAAGAAAATTAACTGTATCTTGAGCTTTTCAAATTAACATAGAATTTTACATTGTTCTAATTTCTTTTTTTTTTTTTTCCTTTCTCTTGCTTAATTCGTAGAGGTTTAGATGTGGTGCCAGTCATCTGTCTGTCCTCAGACCCATCCGGTTCCGTCCCCCCTGCTCTGTACTGCAGGTGCAGGCTACCCTGCTGGCGAGCTCCCGTCACAGCTGGTCCATGGTGCAGGCAGGCTATGGGAGGGCCGAGGGAGAGGAACCAGGGGACCTCCCCGTCTCTGTACTTTCTGCCGTCTTCGGCTGTCTCCTCTGCAGTCCCAGCTCCGGCTCCAATGTCCCAGCCCCAGCCAGCAGGATTGCCATGCTCCCCTTCCCACTGGGAGGCCCCAATGTTCACCTCTGGTCACACCCATACCCCACCCCTTTGTCCCTCTGGCTAACTTCCTGCTTTGCTCTTCTCTCATGGGCCCCACCTTCCCCTGCATCCTCTTTCAGATGCCTCATAACTGAATTCCTGTAGCTGAATTACTCGGTGTGGGTTCAGTCTTTCTAGCTGGGCCTTGACTGACTGATAGGCATTTTATCACTATTTTTCAGCAGCTTTTGAATTCATGCATCAATTCTACTATTTTCTTAATGACTCATTTCTGCTTTTATTTGGTGAAATAATAGAGCTTAGCCAGCGGTATGCTGTAGTATTTGCCAATTTCTGTGGGCAAGTATTTCCATCATGGCCGATTTCAGCAGTCAGTGTGATGTCACTAACAGCTGAGAAGAGCTCTACAGGATCAGCTCTCACAGGGGAGTGGGGGGTGGGGGAGAAAGGATAGAAAGAAGACTTTAGAAAAATGGTAAAAATGATCACATCTTGAAACTGAATTATTTTAAATTAAAGTTCTCCAATATGTAACACTCCCTCAACTTCACTGTTAAATAAAAAAAAAACATTTTATTTGAAAATCTCAGGTTTTTCTAACTTCCTAAGTGCTATGAATTGACTTGTGCCCCCGCCCCAAATTCTTATGTTGAAACCCTAACCCCCCACGTGACAGTATTTGGAGATAAGGCCTTTAAGAAGTAAGTAAGGTTAAATGAGGTCATGAGGGTGGGGCACTAATCCGAAAGGACTGGTGTCCTTGTAAGAGGAACAGAGACCAGAGCGCTCTCTGCAGGGATGCAGAGTGGCCGTGAGCACACAGAGATGGGCCCCTATAAGCCACCTGAAGAGGCTTCCGAAGGAAACGTGCTGGCACCTGGGTCTTGAACTTCCAGCCTCCAGGACTGTGAGCAGCGAAGTTTCTGCTGTGTGAGCCCTTAGTCTGTGGTGTTCTGTTAGGGCGGCCCGAGCTGAGGGATACAAGTGTGCCCACTGACGGCCAGCAAGCCAGAGCCCATGGTGGTCACAGAGCTTGTTTGGGGGACAAAAAAGTTTTGGAACTCGAAGTGGTGATGGTTGTGCAACACTGTGAATGCACTTAATTCTACGGAATTGTACATTTGAAAATGAAAAAGACTGGCAAATTGTTACATATATTTTAGCCACAATCCTTAAAAATTAATAACATACCCAAACCACCAAATCGTACACTTCCAATGGGTGAGTTGTATGGTATGTGAATATCTCAATAAAATTATTTTTTAAGAACTCAGAGCCCAAACTGACAAGTCGTCAAATAATTTCAAAAGCAAACTTGCTGAAAATTCCTTAACAAGTGTGCCAGTGAGAAATTCTATGTAACAGGAATGCAGGTACACTTTAATATTTGCTGTGGGCCACCAAAAAGAGATGTCCGTTGGGTCTACTCCCCTGGGAGGACAGGGGCAGGTGTGGGAAAGCACCACCCTGGCGCAGGTGTTGTGTCCCAGGACGAACCACCCGAGAGAGGGGCCGTCTAATCTCTGCGGCAGGTGGAGCGGGTGAGAACGCCTATCTCCCCACCCCAGCTATTCTCGTCTTGAGAAATATTTGCCCCCAAATGTTTAAATACATGAGGGGTCTCAATTTCACACATCCAAGAAGTAAAAAACTACAAGTAGAAAACTACAAGTCATGATTTTTCACTTATCAGACTGGCAAAGGCCAAAAAGCCACTAGGGAGACTTGGCTGGTGAGGAAAGAAAGACAGGCAGACCCATCCCTGCTGCCATCACAAAGGGCACAGTCTCCGGGGAAGGCTCACTGGCCGTATTTATAGAACCTAAAAATGCATGGATCCTCTGCCTTAGCAATTTTAATTTTAGAAATTTATCCTACAGGCTTTTGTTCATGGATACAAACGTTGTTCACACTACTTGTAAGAGCGAAAGATTAGAACATTTTCAGTGCCATTTAAAAGGAGACTGGATGTACAAATTATGGTTCGACTGAACACCGGTCCAGCCCATGTACCGCTGGGGGCAGGAACCACACTGCTACTTTTGTGCTTCCTGAACTGGGTCATCAGGCCACCGTCATCAGCTGTCCAAAGCATTAATGTTTTAAATTTGGCAACTTGGTAGATAAGAAAAGGGCACAATCTTGTTTTAATTGTTATTTCCTTCACTGCTACTGGGGTCGACCTTTTTCACGTTTACTGGCCCTTGTACGTTTCGAGTTCTGTAAAAAAGTTCACAAAACGCCTTTACAACATTTGTTGTTGTTTTTTTCACTCTGATATTGTGAATACAGACAGGAATAAAACACTGTCATTCTACACTTGGGGGGAGATGGGGCTCCCGGGTCTAACAGGGGCTACCAAGTATTTATTGTGCTATGCATCCTGTTTTTTAATCCATCCCTTCTAACTTTCCCAACAGCCCTGAGAGGTAGCTCTTACTATGTTCATTTTACAAATAAAGAAGCTGGGGGCAGAAGCTGGCTGACTTGCCCAAGGCCACTTGGCTGGTAACAGGGGCCTAAGTCGATACCTTGGTTCTACAGCAGCTCCTCCTCTTCGTCGAGGCCTGGGCAGGAAGCCGCTGGAGTCAGCAGGCCGCGCGGAGGCCCACCCAGTCCCACACGTGCAGAGAGGCGTCGCTTGCTGCCGATAGGAGAGTCCGTGGTTTGTGGGGGTGCCAGGTGTGGGTAGTGACCAGTGGAGCAGTGTCTATCTGGCTGCCCTCCAGGAAGATGTGACCTCTGTGAGTGAAGACAGGTTCTACTTGGTTCCCCACTCCATCCCAAGATGTAGCATCATAGACCTGGACTGTCCCATCAAAACCTAAGGAGCAATGAGAAAAGAGAAGATTGACACTGGAAAGTAATTTTTATTGTTTGTTTTTTAAGTTATCTCTATGCCCAAACATGGGACTTGAACTCATGACCCCGAGATCAAGAGTCCACACTCCGACTGAGCCAGCCAGGCGTCCCTAAAGTAATTTTTATAGTTTGCTCTCTGGCACCAAAACAGGTTATAGGATGAGAAATCAAATAATAACAAGATGCTTAAGGCCAGGGGCACCTGGCGGGCTCAGCCCGTAGAGCATCTGACTCTTGATCTTGGGCTCATGAATTTGAGCCCCACATTGGGGGGCGATTACTTGAAAAAGATGCTTAAGGCCAGCCGAAGGGCACATAAGCTCCACCCTCGCTGTCGGCAGCTTATGACTCCATAGGGCAGGTGACGGTGTACTTCTGCTGTTCATCTGGTATGTGCCAGGCCCGAGGCCAACCCTGGACGTGCGTTCTTTTAATCCTCACGACTGTATGAAATAGGTACTATTATTTTCCCCGGGAAACCGAGGCTTAAGAGACTCTTTCAAACCTCTTCCACTTGCCTCACATTCTAATCCCTCCGCATCTGGATCGCTGTCAGCAGATGGCCTTGCCTCCTGCTTGATGGGGGAAACAGAAGCCTTTAGGGAGAGCACCTGCATGTTCCCCTGCCACCTAGCCACACCCACACTCACTCCGTCCTGCTGTCTTCTCGCTACCAAAGAGAAAGTTCCTCCACCAAGCTTGGTTCTTTTCTTCTGCTCTTTTTGGATCCTGCCATTATCAATGATCTTTTCTTACTCTCTCGACTATTCTTTCAACCTCTCCCCTTCCATGGGTCCTTCCCATTGACTTTTAGATACCCCCAGTCAGCTACAAACTGCCGGGCCAGACCCAGGAGCCTGCTGACCTAGCAGCTTGCTAGAACTCCAAAAGCAAGCGGACCAAGAAGCACTTTTGTGATCCTCTCACCTCCTCCTGGTACAGCCCCGTGACTACCCCAGTGGCCTCGCTACCTGCAGTCCTCTCGCCCAACCTCAGCACCGAATTCCCGCTCAGGTAGGAAAGGCCTGCTACCAATGTCAAAATTCAGTAGCTAGAACGGGGAAGGGCCTGCCATGGAAGAACCTGGAGGGTTAGCTGGAGCTTCTCTGGGAGGGACTTTCACTTCTGGGGCCAGATTTATTACGGGGCTGCAGCCTCCTTCCTGAGCACTGTACAGTCCCCTGGGAGACAGAGCTCAAGTAACAGACACAAAATACTGCTCAGCAGTACCTGAAATGGCCAAGCAGCTGTCCAGGCCTGGCGCCCAGGTCACTCGCAGCAGCTCTGGGTCGGGGCTGGGTGCAGACACTGAGCACTGGACGGAACTCACAGGATGGCAGAGATTCCGGGGATCAAGAAGACAGAGCTGCCCGTCTGAGCCAAGGCTGGCAATGCTGGGCCCAGGACCCCGGCCCCCAACTTCAGCACACCACCTCCCTCCAGCAGCCCCAGGGCTGGGGCTGACATTCTCTGATGGCGCCCACTTCTGGCGGATGTCGACAAGCCCCAGCCGGCCTGAGGAGCAGCAGAAGGCAAAGGTGTCTGCATCCAGGACCTGCAGGCTACTTAGCTCCTCACTGTCACTGACTCCTGGAAGACAGAGGGTGACAGAGAAAAGCTGCTGGAGTCACAGGAGTCTGGCCGGTCACATACCCCTTCCTCTGGAAGCTTCCCACCAACACCGGGCACCTTGCCACGCTCCACCCAGCTGGGCCGCTGCTGGTCCCGGGACTGCCTCTTCCAGCCCCAGAACGGGGGCCCCTTGAGGCTAGGGCCTGCCTCGCATCCATCTGGTTTCCCCAGCACCTGGCCCGCACGGCTGAACTCAGTTCTTCACACAGCTGAGGATGGAAGTGAGCAGGAGACGCCAGGCAAGGGGTGAACGGCTGTGGTACCTGAGGTGTATGTGGTCTTCTGGGATTCCAGATCCATAACCTTCAGACTGCTGAGCCTCACCCCGTGGAGGACTCCGGGTGCCATCGAAGAGAAGATAGCCACCCTGGGCCAACGACTGCCCTCCTTCTCCTGCACAGCAATGGTGCTGACGGCTTGAATGACATCTGGGGGAAGGAAAGCACAAGAGGCTAAAATCCGGGATGCTGATGAAGGCCTGACACATTACAAGGTGAAGGCCAGCCAGCAGTCTTCCCTTGTACATGTAGAAGGTCAAGGAGGAAAGGGGGCTGACAGCTGGCAAGAGAGGACGTGAGACATAAGCGCCCTGGATTACATTCACATTTCTGAAACTGTCAGAAGCACTTTAATTCCTTTATAATTTGTCTTACAAACAGTTTTGCAAACAGGAGATAATGAATCATAGCAGCCGTCTCAAAACCCTAAAAGCATTCTGGCTCTTTATAGTTTCGCAAAGAACAAATAAAGATAGAAAAAAGCGAAGAACACACTTAAGATATCACTTACACCTTAAGTGAAAATAACAAGTACAGAGTTCATGAACTAAGAGTATTTCTTCAAGCACATGTTCCATGACCTCAAGCAACCTGCGGATGCCTCGCCGGTGAAGGTCACGATACCCATGTCTCCAAATGGAAACTGGGCAGGAGGGTCCACAGCGTTGTTGCACCGAACGGAGGAAGGACACGCCTGACCTCAGGCTGGATCCAGTTTCAGTGTGTCTGCTCAGCCTGCTTGGTTCTCGCCTCTGCGTTCTACACTGGAGGCTTCTCTTAGTGGCAACCGTTTAGAGCCGTTTGCTGTACAAACTACTTAATGGGAGATACAGATTTCCATTTTATATTTTCTTGCTCCAAGAGAGGCTCATTATTTGGTCACCACATTCTCTGAAGAAAATGGACATCTAACTATTTTTCTGATTCTAAAGCACAGGAGAAAGTCAGACTGAGGAAGGAATGGATGAGAAGGAATACTAACATGGCTTGGCAAGCAAGCACAAGGCAGCGAGCCCCCTGGAGACTGTTCCCATCCGAGGAGGGCACAGGGCACGTGTCTGGGCTGGGCTAGAATGCAGAAGGCCCTTGGGTGTTGCTGCAAAGGCCCACGGACTCCCAGTACCCTTGATCTGGACTTGCTGAACTCAATCACTCCTTCCACACAGGCTGCGGAGGTTTGGAGCAGACAGGACAGCTGAGCCCCAGGATCAGAGTTTGTCTCTGGGGAGCGCCGATGAGGCTGTGATTCAAACCCGCCCTGGCACAGCGCACCTGCCTCTCCTGGGCCACACGTGAGCAGCTCCCTCTTCCCTTTCCACACACTCTGAGGGACCTGGAACAGATTCCCCAGGACCTACCGCTCTGAGCCAGGGGATGGTCCTCAGATATGATCTGTCCTCTGATGGGGGAAAGGAAGAGGCCAAGGGAAAGCCTTCAAAGACCTATTTCAAAGACGCGGTGGAAAATTTCAGAGCCTCCTGACTGGAGAGTTGCTCTGTAATTATAATCAGAAAGAAATGCAGCTTTCCTCCTCCTCCTTTCTCTGGTCCGTGGTAAAATGCCCTCCTCCGGGTAATCCATACCACATTTACCAAACCAGCCCCAAATGGAGAAGAGAAATGACTAGGAAATCAAAGCAAAAGACACAGTGAGACACCTCTAAGAACTTGGCCATGAAAGAAGGTTGTGTCTGAGGATTCACCCAACACAGAACAGGTCAGAGCAGAGGTACGCACACTCCCTAAGGAGTCAGAATGGTGCCCACACCTCCAATAGTGAGCAAATGTATTAACACATCTAAAGGATGGTGGTGTCCAGGAGAGGGGGCTGTCCAGGCATGCGGGCAAAGAAAACACTGGGGCCTGTCCAGGGCGGAGGGAGCCATACCAGACTGAACACCGAACTTCAAAGTGGATACAGCAGGTGACATTCAGCTGAGACCTTTAGATATGTATTCATCCAACTCAAAGGTTTCCACGGCCCCAGTTATGAGAGAAAAGGCCTCAGATGCTGCTCCAGGGGCCTGGATGGCACCAAGGCCTGGGCAGCAATGCCTTCCCAAGTTTTATACTTTGTGCCGAAGACCGCTTACGAAAACACAACTTGGAAACCTCTGAGCTGATTCTTCTTGTTACGGTTTTGTTTATCACGCAGTCTTCGAGGTCAGGTTTTCCATAGACAAAGAATAAGGACCTGGAATGTCCAATTTCAGGGATACTTTTTTATTTATGAACTAATAAAACTGCATTCTGGTTTACAGCAGTCTTGTGAGTCTGGTGAGTGCGTCTGCCTCTATAAACACTACGCTTTTTGGAAAATTCACCTTAGGTAACACTACGCTTTTTCAGCTTCTAGGAAAACAGCTGGTCAACCTTCCCCAGGCTCTGGAATATTCTGCACTATTATCTAGGGAAAGAGAACTCTTTATCTGATTTGCTACTCTCACAGGAGCGTCAGAGCAAGCCCCCTTGGGCCATTAGCTCCCCTGGGCCTGGGGCTATAGTATGGTACTCCAGACACCGTCTGGATAAAAGGCAGCTCCGGGCGCCTCCACATGGTTAGTGACACTCTGCTCCCTCTCATCTTTAAGCAACTGCTGTCCCACATGGCCTATCTTTAGGCAAAGATAAAAAACTACAAGTTACTGGCATAAGGACAGACACGAAGACCAATGGAACAGAACTCAGAGTCCAGAAAGAAATCCTTGTATTTATGGTTAAGCAATCATCTTTCAGTAAAGCCAAGGGGCAGTTCCAAAAGCAGCGGCCTGTGCCTCTGAGGCACACTTCCATTCTGGCCAACAGTGCTCTAACAGAAGCAGGGATGGAAGGGGCTGAATCAGGGCCGCCGCTCTTGGTGCCTGCCTGGCAGGGAAACCCGCAAACCTACTGCTGGAGGGAAGGCTATTCCACATGAACGAACTCCCCTTCCCTCCCGAAGGGAACAGGGTAACACTTGCGGCTCCTTTTCCCGTTCCCCTGTTACGGGGTAGACTGACTTCACGAAGAGGGAGACCGGTAGGCTGAGCCTCTTGCTCCCTCGTTATTTTCCATCCCCGAGACGAGCATGCCTATAAGGCGAGGTGACCTCCTTGCCTCTGCCCCCGCCTGGGGGAGAGGCACGGGGTACGCCAGGTGCTCTGCCCATGACTGGGTAGGTGAACTGAATTCCAGAAGCAAGTTGCAGGAAGTTCCATCTGGGAGATGTACGCCACGCTGTGGTCGCTAACTCATTTTTGCCCATGTTAAAGTAGACACTACATTTTATTTTTTTAAATTTTTTTTACTTTTTTTTTTTTTTTTAGATTTTATTTATTTATTTATTTATTTGAGAGAGAGAGAATGAGAGATAGAGAGCACGAGAGGGAAGAGGGTCAGAGGGAGAAGCAGACTCCCTGCTCAGCAGGGAGCCCGATGCGGGACTCGATCCTGGGACTCCAGGATCATGACCTGAGCCGAAGGCAGTCGCTTAACCAACTGAGCCACCCAGGCACCCTAGACACTACATTTTAATTCCCACCTGGCTCTGTGACTATTTCTTACCTGGCTTAGATTAGGGGGTAGGGGTGTATGGGTATCAGGCTTTCCCACAACCCAGCCCCACCAAGTCAAATTCACTCACCACTGTCCTCTGTGACCTGCCACACATGCAGGTAAGAACCCGGAAGACCAGTGGTTACCAGCAACCTATTCATAACAGACAGAAGGATCAGTCCAGCGAGTGGGGAGCTCACCCACATACCCCCCAGCCTTTTCCCTTCCCAGCCCACTCAGCTTGGGACCCCTACACTCCCCATACCAGGAAAGCTTGCTGCAGGAAGAGATCATCAAGACCAGCCATCCTCGTTTCACAGATGAGGAGCAGGCTCACTCCACTTGAGGGACAGACCCAGAGCTCATGGAGGGTCACGGGACTGAGCCCAGGCTTCCACAGGGCATGATGTATCCGAGAGGGGACACCAGCATGGAGCCTGAACACACAACCCTAACCCGGAGACTCTCAGCCTCTGCCAACAGGGCTATTAGTCCCAACTACCCACCACCAGTGCTTTGAGAAACTACGGGCATCCTTCTACTCTCTATTCCCTGGAACAACTCCAGCGATCTGGGGATTACATTAGTTCAAAGGTCTGCGGCCTGTGTGGGGCCATCAAGTTACCAAACAATGAGGGTTTTTTTTTATATTCCAAATCTGGGTGTGTGTGTGCTTGTGTGCTGAGGGGGTAGGGGTAGAGGTGGTGCTAAAGAGGGAGGATACCCCTGACAGCTCCAGCCACTCCATCCTGAATGGAAGGTCTGGGTCACAGAGCTGACCATACCTGGTGTCTGGCACGTGCTTCAGATCAAAGACAGACGTGTCTGAAAATCCTCCGTGGCACACCTTGAAATCTCTTTCTGGGCATAAGCCCTAAAATACAAAGGGGTGGCCCATCAGAGAGTCTGCTTTCCAAAGGAACACTTCGATGAGCTCTAGGTCAGACGCCGGCATGAAGCCCCTTGCTGACAAAAGATGCTTCCCCCTGCCGGGCCTCAGTGTGCTGCCACCTGTAAATGTTGGTCTCAGCTGCCTACACAGCTTCCCTTCCTTCCTGCACATCCAAAACCCTTCTCCCAACCTTTCCCCGGGCCCTTTCATGAGAGCACAAGTGTTATACTCCAGGCCTTCTTAGAGGAGTCACCGAAGCATCATAGCTTCATCCAAGACAGCTGGAACGTATCATCAGTCAACTACCCTGTCCCCATTCCTCCCGCACCTCCCACTGGAAGTCAGGTGGGTCCTTCTAGCAATAAAAATGTAACCACCGCCAATTATCCAGTGTTCACTGTGTCAGGCACTGTGTTCAGTGCTTTATCTACTTTATCACGTTGAATTCTTACAACTACCCTGTCATGTAGGTACTGTAATGACCCCTATTCTAAAATGACAAAACAAAGGCACAGAGAACTTAAGCAACTTTTCTAAGGTCACACAGGGATTATGTTGTGGATCTGAACCCAAGTCTGTCTAACCAAAGTTCATGCTCTCAGCCACTAGACTCTACTCTCTCCATATGAGGGACTGGAAGCAGAGGGAAAGAAGGTAGCCATAAGAAAAAAGAGGAAAAGCCAGGCATGAGGTAAGAGGTAAATAAGGTGTCTCCTCAAGGCTCAGTCTGGGTGAGTGAGCTCCTGGCTCAAGCCTGAGTGGTGGGGATCGGGGAGATCAAGAGCACTAGGGCGCCTGGGTGGCTCAGTTGGTTAAGCAACTGCCTTCGGCTCAGGTCATGATCCTGGGGTCCCGGGATCGAGTCCCGCATCGGGCTCCCTGCTCAGTGAGGAGCCTGCTTCTCCCTCTGACCCTCCCCCCTCTCATGTACTCTCTCTCATTCTCGCTCTCTCAAATGAATAAATAAATCTTAAAAAAAAAAAAAAAAAAAGAGCACTAGGCAGGAAATCCCCCCCCAGGGCAACAAAGGCCAGGCTGTCCTCAGATGAGATTGAGTGATTTTATAGCAACATCACACAGCTACCCACTCTTTTCTTTTTCACACATTCTCTTCTCTTGGCTTCTGAAACACTGCCCTTTTCTTTCTTTCTTTTTTTTTTTAATGATTTTATTTATTCATTTGACAGACAGAGACACAGCGAGAGAGGGAACACAAGCAGGGGGAGTGGGGGAGGGAGAAGCAGGCTCCCTGCTGAGCAGGGAGCCCGATGTGGGGCTCCATCCCAGGACCCTGGGATCATGACCTGAGCCGAAGGCAGACGCTTAACGACTGAGCCACCCAGGCGCCCCAACACTGCCCTTTTCTGAGACTCCTACTTCAAAGACTATTCCTTCTTAGTATCTGTTGTGGGTTCATCTTCCTTTAACTATTTCTGAAATGTATTCCCTAAGCTTTGGTCTTTAGACATTGTCTGCTTTTATTCTTTATACACGACACTGTCATCCTAGGTGATCTTAATCATTCTAAGGGCTTCAACCACCCTCTACACTCTAATGGCTCCCTAAATCTATTTTTGATAAAGTAAAATTGACCTCTTCCTCTAGGAGCCCTCTGTAAACCTCAGACATCCTGCAGCACTTACCTCTGTGCATCCCTGCCTCCCCGTGAGACAAGCAGGGCGGGACCAGTGCTTGTCCCTCTCTCTGACTAGTATCCAGGACAATACCTAGTAGACAGAGGAACTCTCTAAAGGTTTAATAAATGAATAAAAAGTAGACATGTATACTCAGCATTTGTATTTCACGTTACCTGGTTTTCTTTTACAGAAAGTCTGAGAGGTAGTATCAGATGAAGAATCTCATTTTTTTTCAGGCTTTCATAGCCAGCAACAAAGACTCCTGGAAAAAAAAGAAGCAGAAGTAGCTGTGACAAACTGCTAGAAAGATCCTGGACCATGGCTGGGTCTAGAAATTTCACCAAAACCTCCGAAGCAAAGATAAATTCCTCCACCATTGGTATGCAGCCTTGTATTGGGGAATGGAAGGGATCTAGATCTTACTAAGAGGAATGTTAAGTGCTGACGGGGCTGAAATTGCTACAAGACCAAGAGGAGGCCTCAGACTCCCAGAAGTGTGGGTTGGGTCCCTCCCGGCTGCGCTAGCAATAAGAGGTCCAGCCTGAGGAGTAAGAGTCCATATCCTTCAGGGCCAGGCAGGGCAAGATCACCTTTGTCACCAATCCATTCAAGGACTCGAGTGGCTCCCGAAAGATCGAATGCATGGAAATCTTGGTACCTGCATGATAAAGACACAATGTCACACGGTGCACAGCACTCTACGTCTGTTAAAACTCTGAGACGGCAGCACGGTTCAGTGGGTGGGGGCCCAGGCTCTGGAGCAAAGCAGACCTGGGAGCAGGTCTTGTTGCACATTTCAGCCCCCGTGTGACTGGGACCAGGCCGGTCACAGTTATCCCTGCGCCTCGGTCCCCATCTGTAAAACGGAACTCCCAGAGCACCTGGGCTTCCTAAGGCTGATGTGAGGAATCACTGAGATAATGTGCTCAAGGTCTCACTCAGGCTGGCGCAAAATAACGGGTCACTTGGGTGATTATTATCCTCCACGACCACGGCTCTTAACTGGCACCGCACATGCTGTGCCCACGGGGAGGTGCCGCTTCCCAGACGCCGGAGCCCACTTCCAGGCGGAGTGCTCGGTGTCGGCCCCGCCCCACGGCCAGGCCGGCCCAGCCCACACCGGGGCTCCCTGGGCGCCCCACCCCGCACCAGTCCGCCCGCCCCGCCAGCTCCAGGCCCAGGGCCCAGGGCCCAGGCCCACAGGATTTACAAGCGCAAGGATTCCACCAGCCAGTCCTCCGCGGGGTCCATGGCAACGCCGCTTCCGGTACCCCACTTCCACCGCCCCACTTCCGCCTCTGAGGACCTTCCTCGGCAGGCGCGGCCCTCTCGCGAGGAGTGGGCGCGGCCGGCTCCGGCTGGGAGGCGTGGTCCCACTCCAGGGGGCGGGGCAGAGAGGAGCCTGAGCGCCTCCACTAGCGCGCAGTGCCCTCACCGGGCTGGGTCCGGGATCCTTCCGGCAAAAGCTCGGGGGCGGAGGGGGGGGGGGGGAAATGACGTAAGATCAGGGGTTCCCAGGATGTCAGTTTCCAGCGGGGCCTCGGGGACCAAATACCCGCCCGTTTCACGACCGAATATTTACAGATCAGAGGGTCAAGCCCAGATAAAATACAGGATGCTCGGTTAAATTCGCACTTTAGATAAACGAATGAATAATTTTTTGTGTAAGTATGTCCATACAATGCTTAGGACATCTCATACGAAAAAATTATTCATTGTTTATATGAAATGAGAATTTAACTGAGTGTCCTGTATTTTTATTTGCTAAATCTGGCAAGCCTACTCATGGCCAGAGAAGAGAGTAAGCAGACAGCGAGGTCTGGACCCTAGCTCGGCTCACTCCCTTGTATGCCCTGGGCACTCCCCTCAAAGCCTGGCATGGGGATGAAATGGAATGGGGTCAGCAGAACCCCATCTTGTAGTGGAGGCAGCTCCCTCGTCCAGGCAAGGAAACATGAGAGTCTTTCCCGTGCCAGAAGGTAGCAGAGGTGAAGAGTAAGAGCCCAGCACCTGGCCCAAGACCTGGTGGATACAACAGGCACTGAGTACCTGCTTGCTGAGTGAGCGACTGAATAGGAGTCCCGAGTAGGCTGGTGTCATGAAGTTTTCTTGGCTCTTTCGAGCCAGCACTGTCTCACTGAACATGCCGTCCTCCAGCCCCCTTTCCCTCCCATGCCCTCAAATGTGGCTGGAAGGAGAGGCCCAGACATTCTACATAAAGAGCAGGGTTTTATTCACAACTTCAACACGGAAACAAGAAATACAGCAGGGACATAATTTGTGTCTGCATGGGCAATATTCCTGGAGGCACAACCAGAAATCACAGTAATGGAGTAACAGATATTTGAGCCCAGGGTTTATTTACATCCAGATGGGGCCACCGCCGGGGTCCTGCTCAGCACCTTCCCTGGGTGGGCACAGTCTAAGTCACGGTGGCGTCTCTTCCTCATTAGGGGCATCCCTTCTGCAGCATCTGCACCAGCGGCCTCCTGTACTGAACGGGAACACACAGAATTGACCTGGGCAGAGGGGGCACATGACAGGGGCGTCCTGCCATTCCTATGTGTGAGGCATCCACAGAGGTAGGCAGGGGCAGGCTCTCCGCTCAGGCAGGCCCCCCTGGCACCTTTCCCCCTGAAGGAGGCCTGGAAGGGGTCGGGGCAGTGGTTTTCTCAGAGTGCTTGTGCCAGTCAAGGAGATCATGGAAGTAAAGTCCGCGTTATGTGCCTGGCCCTGGGCCAGTGTCAGTGTTTCCACTCCCTGCCCCCAGCTCTGCCCCAGACCTCACCTCTGAAGCCCCATCCCCCAGTGCTAGGTAGTGCTTCCTGGGAGGTTCGCCAGTTGGTCTGCATGCTTGAGGCCTTCGAGACTGACAGCCCCAGAGGTGACATCATCTCCCTTCAGAGCCAGCCAGCCCAAGCTGCTGGCCCTTATATCTGAGGTCCCCAGGGGCTGGGGGTTCTGTGCATGAGGAGTGCCAGGGAGGTTGACTGGGGATGGAGTTGGACCTTCTCTAGGAAATGCCCCTCCCTTCTTTCAAAATGTAGCATTATATGCTAGGCACAGTGGAGGATATGGTGAGTCTGTGACAGGTGCTCCCAGGGAGCTCACAGACTGGTAAGAGCTCCTGTTTACTAAGTGCTTTCTATGTGCCAGGCATCACGCTGAGCTCATGACACAAATGGTCCCATTTAATACAAGATGGGTGCTATCCGCTATCATCCTCATTTTATAAATGAGGAAGATGAGGCCTTTAAGGTCACACGGCTACAAAATAGCTGCGTTATGAGCCTAGCTCGCTGTCACGGGAACCCACATTCTACCACACTACGCTGCCTTCTGGGCATCGTAACAAAGTACAAGGGAAGGTGGTGTGGGCCGGGGACAGCACCAGGAGCAGGGAATGGAGGAGCTGCCCTCCTGCCAGGGTAGAGACTAAAGCTGGCTTGGCTCTAGCTTTGGGGTCAGTGGTTTACAACCAGGGGTAATTTAGGCTCCTGCCCCTTTCCCCTCACAAGAGCTCTGGCAATGTCTGGAGGCATTTTTTTGTGGTTGTCACAAATGGGGTGTGGGGAGGAGGATGCTCCAGTGAGTAGAGACAAGGGATACTACTAAATTTCCTCCAATGCACAGGGAAGCCCGCACAACAAAGAATTATCCAGCCCAGAATGTCAGGAGTACTGAGGTTGAGAAACCCTGCACTGAGGGTCACGGAGGCAGATGAGCGACGGGGAAGAGCACTGGTCGGGTTGACCAAGGTCTGGACTCTGTCTTGGATGCTGACTCTTCTCCTTTCTGGGCCTCAGGGTCCCAACTGTAACCACAGGTACAAATGAGGCGCAGCAAAGGTGGACCGCTGGGGTGGGGCAAGTCTGTGTGTGGCAGGGAGGTCCTGCTGCAAGGGGCTGGCTAATTAATCCTGGGCTGTGACTTCAGACTGGGAACTAGGTGAGGGGAAACTTCTTTCCTACTTCTTGCTCTGTGAGGTTTGCTGGGAAGGTCAGTTACCTTTCTTTGAAGTCTTCTCCCTTTGACTCTGGATCACAAGGAGAGCCTGGAATCCCTGGCTTTCTGGGGCCCATCACACCTCGCGGGCAAGGGGCTGTCACACCCGATGCCCAATGCTGGAACCAGCAGCAGCCCTGGCTGGGCCTCTCCTTGGCCTGAGGTAGGAGCTTGGCTCACCTGGGGGTGAGGTGCTGGGCCGCTAAGGCTCATGCCGAGAACTTTCTTGAGCAGGAGGATCCTGGGCAGATCATGACTCAGCTGCAGTCTCTGGTCCCTCAGAGAGATGTGGGGAGCTGTCCCCAAGAGGAATGGGCTGGGGGTTTCCAGACTCTTCTTACCCATGAAGTGACCTAGAAAGGAGGTGCCAAGACACAAGGAAGTTGGGGAGCGAGGATCCTATCCCAGTGGGAAAGTTCCCCATCTCTCCCAACTTTCAGTTCTCATTACAGGAAGATCCGAGGTCAGTCTCCCTCCACCTCTTCTCCAAGGAGACACAAATACCCCTGGGTGGCAGCAAAGCCTGTACCTGGGCTTTTCCTGAGCAGGTAGAGATGGTGGAGAGGGTGGCACAGCTGGGAGGAGGGTAGATGGCACACGGCCAGGGAGAAAGCCTGCCAGTAGTGCTGCGTGCTTACAGGAGGGACAGGAGAGGGCAAGGAGGAAAGTGGAGGATGAAGAGGTGTCTGGAAGGTGGAGGTGCAAAGAGAAGACACACCAGAGGTTAGAAGAAGATTCAGTAGACTCTTGCCTAAGGCAAGGGGCACCGGCTGGCAGGCAGATGAAGGATCCGACCCCAGCTCTGCTTTAACTGGCTGAGTGATCGTAGCCAAGTCACCGGACTGTGTGGGTCTCAAGTTTCCCATCTATTAAATTAGACGAGTTCCAGGGTCCTCAGCAACGCGAACACGAGTGTCCGTGGCTGAGGAACGGCCTGAGAAGGAAAATGGGATCAGAGCAGGGTGAGGGGCGCTTGCCCGGGTCCCGAAGACTTACCGGTGGCCCAGAGGTTGCCCCGCGGGTGCACTCCGATCTTGCTGGTCCGGCTGCGGGGCTCTGGGGGATCCCAGCTGAGTGGCGCAGCGCCGGCAGCGAGCAGAGCGAAGAGCAGGAGTCCGCCGAGCAGCCGAGCGCCCCCCGCCCGCAGGGTCATGGCTGTACCCTCGCCGCTCCTCCACCCCTGGCGCGCTTCGCAGCCGCTGGAGCTGAGGCCGCCTCCTTCCCTCCTTTTAAATCCTCGCCCCTGGGGGGCGGAGCCTGCTACGAGAAGCCCGCCCCCCGGTGCGCTCGCAGCCGCCCCGGCCCCGCCCTCGCAGGACGCCCCGCCCCGCAGGACCCCAGGCGCTGAGCGCTTAAGCTTCTGCGCCCGCGTGGGCATCGCCTCCGCAGGGCGTTGGCGTCCATGTGCACCACCGTCCCATGGAGGATCCTGACCCGGGGCAAAGCCCGTTTCCCTGGCGGCCGCCTAGCCGCTCCCACTGGCTTTAGGCCCACGAGTGGTTACTTCGCCTCGGAACCTCTCTTTACAAGAGTAAAAGTGTCGGGGCGGGGGAGGAGACTGGCGCTACAGTGCCCAGCAAAGTGCCAGGCACTAGGCGAGCCGTAAAATGCCTGCGGGCCCTCCCTCTGAGGGGGTGTGACCGTGTTCACCCTGCTCTCTGCCCTCTCACCGCCAGCATTCCCCAGGTGGTGTAGAAACCACAGCAAGTGCTCGGGCTGGCAATGCAGAGTGATGGATGGTGAGATAGTGAGCACCCCCCACCCCAAGAATGGACGATGTACTGGGGGGAGCCTGGCCTAGCACTTGGGCAGGAGGCAGATCTCCGGGTCAGGAAAATGGAAAGAGCACCGGACCAGGAATTCATATATAAACTGTGTGACCTCATTGAACCTCACTTTCTTCAACTGTGAAATAGTAATAACCACGTTGCTCTATTTGTAATAATTTTACATTTTTTAAGCACAATTATTTTGTGGCAGGAAGGAGCAGCCCTATAGGACGGGCCTCTCACACCCAGCACTCTCGTCCTCCCAAGTCCACACGTGCCTTGGAAAGAACTTTGGGGTCAGTGCCATCACTTAATGAGTAAAACACTGTGCTCCAGAATAATACATTTATTTTTGCTTAAATGTTTACTCAACACCAATGTTCAGGAGCACCATGCTAGGCAGAGGAGGAGGGGAGACAAAAGATCATTCCCTGCCCCCAAGGGAGTTTACCATCTCATTGGAGAAACGGAGTGCCAAAGGAGTGAATGATGGAGCAGGGTGCAGACCAACCCGGGATTCTGGGCTCTGCACAGTGCGGCTGTGACAGAACCTACTCCCCAGTCTGGCTCGATAATGGTACTTGGTATTGCCCTTGCACGTATCTAGCTCAGCAAGGCCAGCTAGCTCTGTGGACCACCACTCTAAAAGGGGAAGTATACAGCAGAGGCTGGATGTCATGCTGAGTTCCCAGGAGCATGACACACAGGACAGGGACACTCCATTTCTGGCCCTGGCTTTTTCCCCAGTCTCCGTGCTTCTCATCCCCCACCCTGGCATTTACACCTCTCTGCATTCTTGTCACTGCTCAGCCGTGGTGTACAGATATAGCTCTTATCACCTTCCCATAATAACCATTCCCTTTGTGACCCCTCCCTCTCCTCTGGCCTACGGACATAGAAATTAGCGGGAACACACGGGAGCTGGCATTAATTGAGTGCTGCTTCACTTCAATGCTTGAAGGAACCTTATTTGGTAGGTTTATCTCTCATTTTTTAACTGGAAACAGGCTCAGAGGTTGAGTCACTCGCCCAGACGTCACACTAGAATCAGACTTCGGGTCTGTTTGGACCACTCTATCAGGCCCTCAAAGTCACGCAGGGCAGATGCTATTTCCCTAAACCACATCCACTCCCATTTTATCATCACAAGTGTAAACATCAAGTTGGTTTAGATTTCTCAGGGGAGAAAGGGAGCAGACACTGAATTTAGAGTTTGCCCTCACTTCTGCAGGGGACCCTGGGACTGGGAGTTCTGCTCTGACCAGTTCATTTATGCTCCAGCCAAGCCTCCTCTGTCACAGCCTGCATTCACAGCTCCAAGACTGACCTCAGGTGCCCCAGTGGCATCATTTTATCTGTCAGGCTAGCACAGCAAGCAAGAGCCCTCAGAGGGCCCTGAAGAAAGAAGCAGGGTGGCAGCTCCACAGCCGTTCTGAAACACTGTCCAGGGAATGAGAAGCATTAGGCCCGGCAGAGAGGGTGGCTGGCCCAAGACAGCACTTCCAAGCTCGATGTCCCAAGGAGTGTGCCAGGCTCTGAGTTTGAGTGAGACCTCAGCTGTCCGCTGCCCGTTCCCCAAGTGTACTGTGATGGCAAGGGAAGTCTAAGGGCCTCCATCCCACTGGGAAGACTGACCGTGAGGCCGGTGAAGGCCCACAGGGAAGCTCTTCAGTGCTCACACTGGGCCCTTCTCAGGTTTCTACAACCTTCAAGGATAGCCACAGGAAAATCTACACAAGCTTCACAAGACAATTCCAGAGATGATTCAGGGGTGAAAGATACATGGCAACTCCTGTTATAACCAACACCAACAAAACATTTGAACTGCACCATGGTTTTTAATCAAAGATTGCTCGAAATAAAGGACACGTGTATTACTATTTGCTATATTTTCATCAAATTGGAATCAATTATAAGTAACATCTTTTCACAACTGAATCTTTGTTGTCGTTTTCCAAAAGTACTTACATGCATGCTCCCTTGATCATCAACACTATATTTTGATGTAGTAACAACTAGTATTATGCCCATTTTATAGATGAGTTAATTCAAGTACAAAGCAAGTTAGGTGCAGAGAAACTACACAAATGGAGAAAACCATAGTGGACTTGACGCACATGAAAGGTGCAGAGGACAACAGAGGAAGCGAAAAGCAGAAATTTAAATTAGACATACATGAGTCTGGTGAAAAGGAATGACAACAAATGCAGAGCTGCTCAGGAAAGGATCGTATAAAAATCACGCCCCTGGCAAACCTCTGAGCACAGATCTCCACCTCTGTGGACTGGGAGGATGAAGAGAAACAAGCGAGATAGCTCGGGTTCTGCTCTTTAGTTTCAGAATGGAAAAGGACTGGACAATCAGGAGAACGGCAGAATCTTGAAGAGGAGAGTCAGGGATATAGGATACAATTTCCCAAAGTCAGAGGGAACACATAAGAATTAGCTAGAAAATCAGAACATTCACCATTAGTCAGGAAATGTACCAGAAACTGAAACTGCCAAAACACAAAGTATTTTTTTAAGGCAATATTCCAAAAAAAGGAGAAATACCTACATCTAACGAGAAAGTGATGACAAATCCCACCAGTGGCTAAGGGACCAGAGCAGCCGCTGCTCAGCTCAATGGCACAGATGCTCAGAGAACTTATAAAAACCTAAGAAAGTGACGAGGCCCAGGCCCAGCATTCATAATTATTTGGGTGGGACAGTCATGTATTTCAGGGGACATTCAGTAACTCAAATTCATACTCTTTAAACTCCAAAGAGATTTAAATGCTTGGAAATCTGAGAATCTATTTCTAACAGATTTGCTTATCTGAGCGAGTCCACAGAAGACCACCTAGAGTCTCTAAAGAATTCCCAAGGGCCCTGCAGTCGTGGGATTTACGCCAAACGAGAGTCTCATTAGATATTATAAAGGTACAAGGACTGGGTTATGACGCCCAACACCGTGACATGAGAAAAGCAACAGACTTGGAGTTGCGGCCGTGCCATTCACGGGCCAGGAGATCCTGGGCAAATCTCTTAACTTGTGGTTTCTCTTTTGTAAAATGGAGTTTATTTTGAAGACTGAATGAGAGAAAATAAAAATCTGTCATGAATTCAAAAGTACTTAGCGGAACACATGGCAAATTCTAAGTACTCAATATTATTAGCTGGGTCCCAGGAAATGCAAAGTCCGCTTTCAATCTGAAGCCAGTTACCGGGGAAAGAAAAGGTTCCCGCTAAAGCTGCGGTCTTGACACCACAGTCAACAAAATGCCTATTATACTCTGAGTTGTTTGACAGACTAAAAGGCCAGCATATCCACCTCAACTTTTGACCAATTCGGAGAAGCACATTCTATAGCAGTCTCACTTTTTCCATTTAAATAAGATGTCAGGCTGACTGCTTTGATCAAGCCTCATGCTAGTGATTTACTTACTTGCCTGACATAAAGCCTGAGTACAAATTCTTTTAACTAGACTCCTTGATGTAAAGCTGGAATCCAGCTTACCAATCTAAATAAACTGGCCAGTTAAAGCAAGGGTTCTAGAGAAAGGATTCTTAACCAAGAGGAGGTACAATTCCAGAAACTCCCAAGATTGGTAGAATAGGGATTTATAGTTTGAAAGTCACATTTAATACAATAATTTAGGGGCGCCTGGGTGGCTCAGATGGTTAAGCATCTGCCTTCGGCTCAGGTCATGATCCCAGGGTCCCGGGATTGAGTCCCGCATCGGGCTCCCTGCTAGGCGGGGAGCCTGCTTCTCCCTCTGCCTCTCTCTCTCTCTGACTCTCATGAATAAATAAATAAAACATTAAAAATATATATATATAATATAATAATTTAACTGTATATAAGAAATAACTTGTTTTTATAATACAAACTTGAGAAAAAAGCAAGATAAAATATTCTTGGCTGGTGAGGATGGAGGTTGGATACAACAGACCTGAGGGAGAGTTTGTGAGAATGGAGGAGAGGTATGAGATTTTTAGGGTTCTTAGAAGAGGCAATGAGTTTTGAAAGATTAAGGAACATTGTTCTGGGGGTACCTGGGTGGCTCAGTTGGTTAAGCGTCTGCCTTCGGCTCAGGTCATGATCCTGGGGTCCTGGGATCGAGCTCCGCATCGGGCTCCCTACTCAGCCAGGAGTCTGCTTCTTCTGCTCTCTCTGACCCTCTCCATGTGCTTTCTCTCGCTCATGAATAAATAAAAAAAAATCTTAAAAAAGAAAAGAAAAGAACACTGTTCTACAGGAAAGGTGTTTGGAGGTTCCTGGCTGATTAGATGGGTAGCTGGTGTTTTGTGGGGTGGCTCTCTGCAGAAGCTGCCAAACTATACCTACACTAAAGGAACATTCTCTGAAATAATTCTATGAAAATCATTAGGCTACTTAATACAGAGATTACTGCAGGACATCACACCATGCCCTTGCAATGAGGTCCCAGGAGAGAAATTTCTTGGTCCTTGGGTATTATAAGGTTTTTGTTGTTGTTGTTAATTCCATTTTATGCCCATTCCATAAGGCATAGAAATGATTGTCTCCCTCTTTACATTAGCCCCTAAGGAGTTGAGAATCAACACTATGGATCTCCAGCAGACAGGAGAACTTTTTGTCTTGAGGGCACTAACCTCACCTCTGACTTCATCCTTTATTTCCTTCCACACTTATTTCAACCCTAGATTCTTCAATTATTTTATATCTTATCACAGAGTACTAGATGTATCTTTATGAGCCGCTCCAAATCATTTTTGGAACAATTTATTAATAAATCTAAAATGGGCCAACAAGCACTGTGATAGGGACTAGAGGATATACAAGGATGAGCCAGAGGTTGGCCTTGTCTTAACGCCTTCAAGGAGCTGGTTGGGGTAGGGGACCCACAGCAGAGAGACCACCCTGGGGGCGCCGTTAAAGAGTCACGAGCAAAGTCCCAACAGCACTGCGCGGGAAGTGCTACACACTCCAGAGCGTGGCTGAGAATAAAAACACTCCTCTTTTAAGCTCCCTGTGCATCTATCACTCCACTTAGGACCCTATGTGGGAAAAAAAAGCCTGTTTACATGTTGCCCCGGTTAAGGCACTGAGTTCTTAGCAGTTCCATGCCTTACTCATCTTTATACCCCAGTGGCTAGTCCCAAATCTGGCACCGAATAGATGCTCAAATACGTGTCTGCGGAATGAGAAAGCTTCTAGCAGGTACAGAGGGAGCAGGCACTCCAGGCACAGCAAGCAGCATAAGTGAAAACTAGATGTCTGTTCAGTGAGACCAATGTCAAGGGGACAAGAATGTGGGTTCTGCAGAGAACTGAGGCTGGAAAAAGTCCTGAGGGCCTAGAATGCTACAGAACACTTAGAATGCAAAGTCCTTTTTTTTTTTTTTTTTTGGTAACGCCCGCATATTCTAGTCTTTAATTAACATTTCTTGGTTACACAGAATTCCTTCTACACCCAGACTCACCAACACTTGTGTGCAAAGGGTCATATTTGTTGTTTATTTCTTTTTTTTTTTTTAAGATTTTATTTATTTATTTGACAGAGAGAGAGATAGCGAGAGCAGTAACACAAGCAGGGGGAATGGGAGAGGGAGAAGCAGGCTTCCTGCCGAGCAGGGAGCCCGATGCGGGACTCGATCCCAGGACCCCGGGATCATGACCTGAGCCGAAGGCAGACGCTCAACGACTGAGCCACCCAGGCGCCCTTGTTGTTTATTTCTAAAAGTCTAGCTGGTATTACTTACAGTTCTAGTAAGGGAGAATAGTAACAAAGATCTACCTTGCCAGAAAACAGTCTGGATAGGCCGTCCGACTGAAGGAGCATCTTGAGGAAGGTAGACAATCTATTTAGTCAGCCAGAATCAGATGGATCATTCGGGGAGCTCACCAGAATGATAAATGTTCTAAGAAGGGTGCCCTCAGATGCTGAGATAGCCCTCACACATTGTTCTTAGTGGCCGTATGGACTTGGTAACACATGAAAGCAAATGACCAAGAAATTCACTTAAGGATCACAGAGCCTTTATTCTTTTTTTTTTTTTTTTTTAATATTTATTTACTTATTTGAGAGTGAGATAAAGACAGAGAGTGAGCGAGTTGGGGGGAGGGAGAGAGAGAGAATCTCCAGCAGACTCCCTGCTGAGTCCAATGCAGGGCTCGATCCCATGACGCTGAGATCATGACCTGAGTCGCAATCAAGAGTTGGACGCTTAACCAACTAAGCCACCCAGGCGCCCTAAAGAGCCTTTATTTTAAGCCTAGGTTCTCTGAGAAACCTGGGACTCCCCAAGAAAAGTGACAAACACCAATACTTCTCCCACTGAAAAGAGAAGGCAGGAAGAGTCCGAGGACACAGATAAAAAGGAAGAAGACAGGATTAACACAAAAAATTCTAGAAAGGGAACACACTGTTTAAATGGAACCACAGGGAGAGAAAGTTTTCAAATTCAAATTTGGAAAGACCAAGATAATGTACTTACTAAATAACTGCAAAGTGCAAATCACTTGAATGATTCATTTGTTCTGCCCCAGAATAACAGCTCAACAATTATGCTACCCTAAGTTACTGGGGTGCCTGGGAGGCTCAGTCGTTAACGGTCTGCCTTCGGCTCAGGTCATGATCTCAGGGTCCTGGGATCGAGCCCTGTGTGGGGCTCCCTGCTTGGCGGGGAGTCTGCTTCTCCCCCTGCCTCTCCCCGTGCTCGTGCTCTCTTTCTCTCTCAAATAAGTAAAATCTTTAAAAAAAAAAAAAAAATGCCACCCTAAGTTACTGCTTCTGGTTCTACTGCATGATCATACAGAACATGTAGTACATGCTGGGACAACAGAGTATGGCGCCTATAAAGCAGGGCCCCTGCATAGGAGGGGCTTGCCATTTGATGGGGGAACTTGAGGCCACATCCACAAACTGGCGTAAGGCCGCAAATGCTGAGAGTTGGAGGAAGGACAGTTACTCTTTGCAGAAAGTGAGACTCACACAAGCAGAAATGAGAGTGTAAGATAATGTAAATGAAGATATAGCAGTTTACCACAAGAGTGCTTAATGCTGGCTGAATTCAAAGTCTGAACTTCCCATGGGGTAATACAAGGTCAACACAACATTTATGGTCCAAAAAGAGACACTTCTGAAAGCAAATGGGGTACTAAAACTAATTAACAAGTGGAACTGATCTCGAACAGGCACAGACTGGCCCGCTGCAGGGAAATGGAGACGTATAGTCACCCCAGCAAAAGGAACCACTGACTTTGTTTCTGGAGTCAGGAGATGGCCATGAGAAATGGAATGACAGAAGTAAATGTAAGGCTTGTAAGTGGCTAAATATGCTGGGAAACTGAAAAAATCTAGGTGCATACTCCTTCAAAGAAAAGGTGAAATCTGGAGGGTTTGTTTGCAGCAACTGCTACGAGCTTCACTGCAAACAGAGGACAACAAGTATAAGTGTTTGGAGGGAAGAGAGAGACAGGGACTAGAAGTGAGGACAGACGTTTGCAAACAACTCAAAGAGACTTACTCGTTGGGAGTGATGACAGCGGAGGACTCACAGCCCAGAGAAAACGCCATGATCAAATTCTCACTTGAAGTGTTATCTGTCCTCATCTTCTTTGATCCCCGATACTCACAGTGGGCAAGCCTTCCCAACTTCCCACCGGCCCAGCCAAATCTCAGAGAGCTCATGATTCCATTACAACACCAAATCGAACAACTCTAGCATGTCTTACATTCTCTAAAATGCTTTACATTTACTGATAAAAAATTGCCCAGCTGAAGTCTTAGATTTGAGCACTAAACCAGACAATATAAAAATTGACAACATAAAACCTCTCTCCCAAAATAATCTTTATTTTTGGCTAAGAGAGTAATTCAAATACTTTTGAATGATTTGATTACTTCTCAGAAAAATTTAGCTATTGCTTCCAACGAGAGCATCCAGCAAAGGAGGAAAAACAAAACTGGGTGTGAAAATACGCAAATGAGGAAAATATTTAATGTTTTAAGTGTATACGGAGGAGAAATCTGGATGGCCGAGGATACAAATACAACTCAGGCAAGCTAGGATCACAAAGAACCCCAGGATCCCAACACCGGGCAGCAAAGCACACAACTTCTCCAGAGCAGTCCCAGAAAGGTTGCTGCAAAAACAGAGCGACGATGGTTAGGCCAAGCAGTTAACCCCATCCTCTGCAGGTGATTAGGAGGAAAAACATGGGGAGAGTAGCAATTTTCTGCCATTCTATGCATGGGGGACTGCTTCCACACTCTCCGTGGCTCATGAGAAAATGTAAGTACAATACAAGCCTCACTGGCAGGTTCAAAGAAGCACCTGCTAGCCCTGATGTGCCAAGTGTCCTACTCGGTTGAGATCATTCAGAGCCCACATCCAGAGTTTAAAGACTAAGGCCTAGTTAACGGATTTTGGATGGCACTATTCTCTATATGGGAGAGCTTTGGAAGATTTAAACTGTTCTTAGTTGTAAATTGTCTCCATCTTTTAATGCTGATTCCATTAACATTAAAGTGTGGACTGATTTCTACTTCAGCTGATCCACCTCAGCTGAACAAATAATAGAAACTGCCCATTTAGCCCAACACAGAAAATTTGCTTACTTTCAGATTTCACATTAATACAAGAAGAGAACAAAAAGAATTAAGAGTATTTTGTACTTAAAACACACTGGCTTACCCTACAACTGGCCCTTTCCCTAACTGCCTCAACATGAGAGGAAGAAAGACACAACTGGGCTTTGCATTCACTACTTTAAACCTTGCCTTCTCTAAGTCTGCACGAGAGAAAAGCGAAGCCAGGCACTTAAGAGGACAGGCTCAGGCAAATGAGAGTTTTAAAAAAACAAGCAGCACGCTTGCCCTCCGGCACCTTTCTCCTGCTTCCTCCAGATGCTGAAGCACACTGCCAACGTGTAGAAAGGGCTGAGAGTGTCTCAAGTGCAGAGAAGGAGAGGAGCCTTCACAGCCCAGTGAGACTTTCTGAACCTTTCAGCAACACTGTGTTTCTACACATCTGAGTCACACCCTAGTGAAGAATCAATTCTATGGCTAAGAGATTGCCTATGAACGCCAACGGCCACTTTTGCTCCACAAAAACAAACAAACAAACAAACAAACAAACAAACAAAAACCAGTTGTTAGTATGAGGACAACCTTCTTAGCTGAAGGACTGCTCACATCAAAGCCTTTATCTCCCCCAAGGGTGCTAAGAACCAGCAGAGGAAGGCAAAGCTTTCCCGACAAACAGAAGTCAGGGATAAGGGGTTCAATATGCAAAGTCTTTTATTTAAAATTTGAAAAGTTAAGACTTACGACCACCTCAGGATATGCCATTCCCATCTTATACGGAGGAATGACGGTTTCAAACTCGTGCAGAGTTGTATTTTCATTTACAGAACTCTGTAGGCACTTTAGAAGTGAAGCTTGGCTTCAAGATACAAACACTGGGGGCTTTGGCTCAACCTTTTAATATAAAAAATTCACTGATGTACAAAAATGTGAAAGTGTGACAATGACAACGTATGAAATCCTGTGATTGAGAGTCCCCTTGAGTGTGCGCCATGGTGCCCGTGCACCCGCCCACACGTACCCTGGTGTGGAAACAGAAACTAATGCAAACCGTTGCTACCGAGAAGCGCCAACATGTGCATTCTGCACTCCACCAATCACAGACCAATATCTACGCCAAACATTCAGGAACGAAAAGTACGGCATCTTCCAGGAACAGCAAGGCAGACTTCTTACTCACGATGGACCAGCACGAATAAACCCAGCAAGAAGAGCACTGCATACTAGAAAAAAGACACAGAACACAAGTCAGGGAAGCTTTTAAAAGTGTCCAAGTCCTCAGAGTGCAGTCATGAGCTGGCTTTTGTGACCACGACCAATTACTAAACTAACCAATTAGTCCGTAGCCCACGTAATAGTTTCCAAAAGTGAGCAACAGAGCGCATGTTTAATGAAACATGTACTATAGGCTCTTACCTTAAATTTTGGATAGTCGTTCATGAGGATCGTCACAATCCCAATATAGGGAACAAATCTAAACAAACAAGCAAACAGAAAACCGGTCATCACAGAACTTCCTCCGTAGCCAGTCTCGTTTACCGAATATTCTCAGTATCTTCCATAGAAAACGGATTTTCAGCTCACAAAGTCCATTTGTACAGACTGTCCGATTAGGTCTTTCCAACAACTCATGTGACAGGGAAGTTAGGAATACCATTTTACAGATGAGGAAAGAGATGCTTGTGCCTGAGGTATGTGGTTTTGGTGCAGGAGAACCAGTACCAGACCTAAGGTCTCGGGCCTCCAGATGGGGACTCTCACGCTACATGTGGATTCAGTGCTCGGGGCTGGGTTTGTTGTCATAACCTTCCGGGAGTGGTCAATCTCGCTAGGGCGACAATGCAAACACGGCCAGGTCATTACAAGGTACTTCATGTTAAGAGTCCAAAAAGTGAGTGTAAGAGCTCCATTACAGTACTTAAGATTTCGCCACCCTCTCATTTGTTAACCACCTGTAATCTGGCTCTTGCTCTCCTGATCCCGAAACTTCTTCCAGAACAGCTTAAATCGCCGTATGCAGTAGACCAGTCTCACCTCCCATCTTCCTTTTCATTTCTGCAGAATTTGACTTTGAGGACCACAAACTTCCCTTGAAATCCTCTCCCTCCTTGGCTTCTCGAACACACCACAAATCCATTTTTCCACCTACCTATTGGCTGCTATCCCTTTTTCACTAGCTCTTTTTTTCTCTTTGCCCCTGAAGTTTATCCCCTTAAACTAGATATAGATAAAACCACCTGTTAAATAATCTCATAGACCTGATGTATTTCCTTTGGAGTCTTTACCACACTTTTTTATTACATAATTGGTTGCACAACTAGCGGAATAGTGTCTGTCTCTCCTATTCGACTCTAAGCTCCATAAGGGCAAAGATGATGCCAGCCTTGCTCCCCACTGTCTCCTCAAGGCCAGATGTAACCCCCGTACACAGTAGGCATCCAGTAAACACCGCCTGATGGAATGTCTGGATGTCCAGGCCTCTTCTCCTCCTTTCCCTTGGAGATCTCATGTACTCCCGGACTTCACTTCTCCCCCCAAGAGAAGACACTCCATAACCTCGTAAGAATTCAGGGGAGAAAGGAAACGTTAGCAGGGTAGGGTACCGTCACTGTGGGAGGAAACGGCAGTTAGCAAATGCACAATTTTCTTCTTTCTCCTCCTCTTTTACTACTGGACTCTAGAACGGGCCCAGTGATACTGACCTAGACCTTGTGCTAGAGGAGGGAGCTTGGGCTGAGGTGGAGACTGAACTCTGCATACTTTAAAATAGCCCAAATACTTCTACTCAGGGCATCCACAACCTGTGCACCATCATCCCAAAGGTGCACAAACAAATCACCTCCCACATAACACCTCCACTATCAAAGCCTTAGGCAAGCTTGAAAAACAGAAATTTTGTCTTTTGGTGCACTTCCTTCCTTTGAAGAACTCCTCTTACTTCCTGTCTCCTGTCCTCACCCCGTCTGCCCCTCTCCCTTCTGGCAGCATTACCAGACACCCCCACCCCCCGACCTCTCCCCATCCCCAAACTTCCATTCCATAAGTTGATGTTTCCTAAAACCAGGCCTCCTTCATCAGAATCACTTGGATAGCCTGTTAAAAGTGCAGATTGCTCTATCTTCCTCACATTTACTGAGTCAGAGCATCTGTGGAAGTGAGGCCCAAATAATGCTTCTGCACACTCTAGCACCAGCTCAGTTCTAGCTAGTGACATGCCTGGAACAGCCAGGTGGTGGCAAATAACATCCCTTCCTAGGACCCATGCTTTGGTTTCAACTCCTGGAAGTAAAAGTCCCTACAGGATGGCAGAGCTAAGCTCTAGGATGGTAGACAGGGGTTTTCTATGTTTTTAAATACGTATTTTTTCTTTGTAATACAATAGCTTATTTCTTTTGTCTCATCAGATCTTCATAAAAGCAGTAGCTTTCAATAAACGTCTTAAATCATCTAATTTAAGAAGGTGAAGGCAGATGCCTCACAGTAATATGCAGACTAAAAGCTATAAAAGTATCTGTGATTTCTACTAAAACAGTATCAGGCTGCTGATTCTGGTCTGATGATCAACCAGCAGCCATTCTCACAGATAGAGACCTTCACTGTTCCCTCCACGCAGTATCCATGCTCAGAGAACCTTTAGCTCCCAGTGATCACATAGCCTGTTTATGAGTTATTCATGGAAATATTTTTCCCCCCTGAGGTGTGTTTTTCCTTGCCCCACCATAAGAGAAATGGAAGCAACTTGGCCTTTAGGGTAATGTAAGCAAATAATATGACAGGCAGTCCAAAGTCAAAGAAAAGATTTAATTATTTGTCTCACTGTTTCCCTCCATGAACAGAGCCAGCAAAGGGTTGCTAATCAAGTACATAATGCTGCTACCATTAGTCATCTTCAGTTCAAATCAGTTACACTTTTTTCCTACGCTGCCTGGAGAAACTCTGCTAAAGCAGAGTTGACAATAAGCAGAAGAAGGTTTAAAGAAGTCAAACATGCCACCCACAAAGCCAGCTCCAACAGCAGCCTGTGCTGAGTTAACATCTAGAAGGCAGAGTGTAGAGGAATACATGCCCCTGGGAGGTGCTGGTGAGGAAGGAGCCTTAGATGGAAGAACTACCTGCTGATATTTGGAGAAAATAATTTTGTCAGATGTCAAAGGGGCCTCTATCCGGGAAGCCTGGACCCCGGTAGCTGACTGAAAAACGATCACTGTTTTTACCCCAGAATGAGCTGTTTCAAACGTTAAGTAAAAAGTACATTTTAAAAGCCTCATCCTTAAAACTGGTTTTAGTCAACAGAGAGCTCAATTACTGCTTCCCTTCTACATCTCTTTTCATTGTTAATATTTTCTGTTCCCAGCCTCCGGCCTGTCTCTCACCCTTTTCTCCTCTTGCTCCTACTTTTCTTTCACAAACAGCTCCTCCTGTGTTTTCAACCTCCTCAACTGAGAAAGAATCACCCCCTATTAAATACTTAGTTGGTTCAGTATTAGTTTCATTTTCTAAAATGGTTTTTATTAAACACTGCAACATCAACAAACGTCGAAGACACGATGCTGGGTGAAAGAAGCCAGACGTAAATTACGAGCACATATTGTGAGATTCCATTTATATAAAATGTCCGGAACAGGCAATCCACAGAAACAGAAAGTAGCTAAGTGGTTGCCAGGGGCTGCAGGGAAAAGGGGATGGGCAGTGACTACAAATGAGTATGGAGTTTTCTTTTTGGGGTGTGGCTACGTTCTGAAATTAGACAGTGCTGACAGCTGGGTAACCTTGTGGATATAATGAAACCCACTGCATCGTATACTTTTATTTTTTTTATTTTTTATTTTTTAAAGATTTTATTTATTTATTTGACAGAGAGAGAGATAGCGAGAGCAGGAACACAAGAAGGGGGAGTGGGAGAGGGAGCAGCAGGCTTCCCGCCGAGCAGGGAGCCCGATGTGGGGCTCCATCCCAGGACCCTGGGATCATGACCTGAGCCGAAGGCAGACGCTTAATGACTGAGCCACCCAGGCGCCCCTGAATCGTATACTTTTAAATGGTGAATTTTATCTAATATATGCGAATTATATCTCAATAATACTGTTTTAACTTGTTTTTATTTAGGGCCTTAGGCTGCAGCGTAAAATTTTTTAGTGTGCAACTATTTGGGAAAAAAAAATGTTTCTATTGTGTAAAGACACTTGGTACCACAGTCACAGACCAGTCTGCAGAAAAGCTGTTCTTTTTTTTTTTTTTTAAAGATTTTATTTATTTATCTGACAGAGAGATAGAAGAGCACAAGCAGAGGGAGTGGCAGAGGGAGAGGGAGAAGCAGGCTCTGCACTGAGCAGGGAACCCGATGCGGGACTCGATCCCAGGACCCTGAGATCATGACCTGAGCCGAAGGCAGACGCTTAACCATCTGAGCCACCCAGGTGCCCCTGCAGAAAAGCTGTTCTTAAGGTTTGGGTACAGTTGGGCTTTGAATTGTCAGTTTGTGTTTTATAAACATAATCGCCACAAAAGGAGGTGCTATGACCCGCTATGCGTCCAGGTAAGTGGGTGGCTCAGTTAGTTGAGCGGCTCCCTTCGGCTCAGGTCATGATCCTGGGGTCCTGGGATCGAGTCCCGCACCGGGCTCCCTGCTCAGCGGGGAGCTGCTTCTCCCTCTCTCTCTGCACCACCCCCGCCTCCGCCCCAAGTCACATGCTCTCTCTCAAATAAAATCTTAAAAAAAAAAAACCAAAAACCCAAATTATCACTACTTTACATATTTAACAACATTATTCTTAGAAGGTATCAATAGGCTTTAGCAGACTGCCAAATTGTTCACGGTTGAAAAAGTTAAGAATTGGGCGCCTGGGTGGCTCAGTTGGTTGAGCAGCTGCCTTCGGTTCAGGTCATGATCCTGGAGTCCCGGTATCGAGTCCCGCATCGGGCTCCCTGCTCAGCGGGGAGTCTGCTTCTCCCTCTGTCTGCCGCTCCCCCTGCTTGTGCTCTCTCTCTCTCTCTCTCATTCTCTCTCTTTCAAATAAATAAATAAAATCTTAAAAAAAAAAAAAGTGGCAGTATAAGCAAGACAAAGTAACCTTGCACGGTTAAGATTCCGTGCTCCTGCTATGCAACTATGTATGTCCCAGATGTTTATACTTCATGGAAAGTTACTTAAATTCAGTGAGTACCAGGCTATTGCTTTTTTTTTTTTATTAAAAAAGTGTTGGGGGCGCCTGGGTGGCTCAGTTGGTTGAGCGACTGCCTTCGGCTCAGGTCATGATCCTGGAGTCCCCGGATCGAGTCCCGCATCGGGCTCCCTGCTCTGCGGGGAGTCTGCTTCTCCCTCTGACCCTCCTCCCTCTCATGCTCTCTGTCTCTCATTCTCTCTCTTGCAAATAAATAAAAAATCTTTAAAAAAAAAGAAAAAAAAAGAAAAAGAAAAACTTCCTTTAAAAAAAAAAAAAAAGTGTTGGGATTTTATTTTATTTTTGTAAAGATTTTATTTTTAAGTAATTTCTACACGGGGCTCAAACTCACAACCTGAGACTGAGCCAGGCAGGTGCCCCTCAATGTTGGGACTTTAGAAATAATATTGAATACAGTTTGAGAATAAAAAAAATTCTTCAGAAAGACAAGTTACTTGAGTGAAAGCCTGGCTCCTGTACCCTTTTGTGGGATGATGCATCTTCTACCCAAACAGGGGGCCAGAGTGAGCAGACAGAACTGCATTAAATACCTAAGAATCAAGATCCACATAAAGGGACACTGTTATACTGGTAAGAGTATAAATAAAACAGTATGGCAAAATTTAACAAAAGCCTTAAAGTATGCATAGGTTTCACCCAGTAATTCTACTTCCTTGAATTTACTGAAGAAATGATTACTGGGCAGAGGCACTGAGATGTATGTAAGATGCTCATTATAACTTGTTCACACACACACACACACACACACACACACACACACACACACACACAC
>NC_058411.1:139027361-139073988 GCF_002201575.2 Neomonachus schauinslandi
CACACACACACACACACACACACACACACACACACACACACACACACACACTCAAAGCATCTACCAATAGGAGATTGGCTAAATAAAAATATGGTCTATCCATTCCGTGGACTAGCACACAGCTATGAAAATGATGATATGGAGATGTATCTTTGATTTGCAAAAATAGTGATTACTTTGGGGATAAAAAATGTTATAAACAGCGTGACTATCTCTCCTCACACACAAAATGTGTTTATGTGTATATACATATATATGTTACCTGCATCCTTTACATTAAGACTAAAAGAACCGAAACCAAAAAGTTAAATACTTATGGAGGGGTAGGGGAAGGATAGATGTGAAAAAAGACTTTAAAAAAAATTTTTTAAAAAGATTTATTTACTTATTTATTTATTTATTTGACAGGGAGAGAGAGACACAGCGAGAGAGGGAACACAAGCAGGGGGAGTGGGGGAGGGAGAAGCAGGCTTCCAGTGGAGCAGGGAGCCCGATGCGGGGCTCGATCCCAGGACCCTGGGATCATGACCTGAGCCGAAGGCAGACGCTTAACGACTGAGCCACCCAGGCCCCAAGATTTTTCTTTTTTAAAAGATTTATTTATTTATTTGAGAAAAAGAGTGTGTGCATGCACGCACATGGTGGGGGGAGGGGCAAAGGGAGAGGGAGAGAAACTCAAGCCTACTCCCCACTGAGCTCAGAGCCTGACATGGGCTCGATCCCATGACCCGAGCTGAAATCAAATCAGACGCTTAACTGACTAGACTACACCACCCAGGCGCCCTGTGACTATACTTTTTGGTGACTGTTACTTATGTTTCTACATGAATCTGCACATTGCAATTAAAAGAAAAACAAAAAGACTAAATGAGACTGATGAGTCTGAATAACCACATTAGCAGCATCTTGGGAACTGTGGGAGATGGGAGTGTTATTTCTCAGAAGCACTGATGATCTAGTCTGTATTATAAAAGTATGTTTGGGGTGCCTGGCTGGCTCAGTCGGTGGAGCATGTTGACTCTTGATCTCAGGGTTTTAAGTTTGAGCCCCAGGTTGGGTGTAGAAATTACTTAAAAATAAACGAAAATCTTAAAAAAAAAAAAAAAAGTATGTTTAGCTCCAATATAGGAAATGAAGTTCCCTTGAACTGGAGGCATGCAAGCTTTGCAAGACACAAAACACACAGTGGGTGCTTGTTCTGATCCAATCTCTCTGGCCCCAAACCAGCATCTCTCATGCTGTAACTGAAGCAGCTTTCACTTAGTACTACACACTGACTTCTCTGTGGGAAGAGAACTGCTCAGTGTGGTGGCCTGATCTCTAGTAGAATCACCCTGAATCCAGTGTCTACAGAAGGCGCAGATGTGCTGACAGGGGTAAGGGCCCCATGTGGCAGCTGAACAGTGAGAACCAGCAGCTCTCCACTTTCAGGAGTGTGATGCCAGTAACTCTGGCGTGATGGTTAAGAGGGTGGGCTCTGGGGTCAGCCGGCCACTTTTCATCATCAGCGTGGCCTTAGATAAGCAACCTAACTCGTCTGTGTTTCCTCATCTGTAGAATGGAAATATTAGGGTTGTTCTGTGGTTAAAATGAGGTAATACTTGTAAAGAATTTAGAATGAGTCTCTGGCACATAGTAAGCCCTGATAAATGTGAGTTATTGTTAATACTATTAATAACATGAAGGTAGTAACAATTCTATTACGTCCTCATGTCAGCAACTTACAATTCCTGTCCTCCACTGATCTGTTCTCCTGATAAAATCTGAAATAAACAGGCTTAATATAACTTTTAAATTTCATTTGACCCCAATGATTTTAAGACTAGAAATAAAACAGTAGGAAATAAACATGATAAAATTAATTTAAATGAATACTTTAAGTTGCTGACTCAGTAACTACTTAAAATATACATTTCAGGAAGCAGGATCAATAACTGCTCTGGACCCTCAAACTAGCACGGTATAGACTTGGGAGTACAAGAGGGTGCTCAATAACATTTTTTGAATGAATGAAATAAACAAACGAATTTTCAAAATTGTCACTCCAATCCATCATCTCATCACTAATATTCTACTCTTTTGCTGCACCCCATTTCCTCCCCTCTGGAGCAGTATCCCCCAAGTTTTAGATGTATTTTAAGAAGCATGCTTTTTCAAAGGACACAAGGTGATTTGGTAGAACCAGGACCAAAACATTTATTTGTGTGTGATCAGACGATATAACAGAGGGACACGTTTCATGTGCCATGAAACCTCAGTAAATGCTCCCCTCTCTACTTACCCCCTTGCTCTCCCCACGACATCTTTCTTCTCTAGCCAGTGTTGTCCTTGTTTATAGAGGCCTCGGTCATCAACGGCATTATTGTCTCCTTTGGTCAAAAACTTAATATGTCCATTTTGCCTTAAAAGAGTAAGGGGAAAAAAAAAGAGTGAGGGAAAGCCAAGTTATCAAATACCTTCATGCCATTTGCAAGCAAAAAATTCGCTTTGTTAACCAAAAATGCTGTGGAACTGTGGTATTTTATCATCATTCCTAATATCAAAATAATTATCTATTTAACCAAAAGGATGCTGATAGCTGTGTTTATACTAGGGAAAAACTGGAAGCAAGCTGAAAGTCTAACATTTAGGAGTTAAAATATGTAAGCATTGAGGACAATGTTATAGAAGAATAGTTAATGACACTGGAAGATGATACATATTTTATTAAGCGAAGAAAAGATTATAAAATAGCATATACAGTATAATCTCATTTTTATATTTAGATAAACACAAACCACTCATTTTCTGTAAATACGAAGAGCAAAGGAACACATTAAACTACCCCACAGAATATAATCCACAACAAACACTAGGGAAACTAAAGAATAACCTAGTTTCTTCAACCAATAAGTTGTGAGGAACAAAGAAAGTTGGAGAAAGAATTTACAGCTTAAATAAAAGAGATTATAAAGCCTTATCACCCAATTGCAACCAAGGACTTTATGTGAATCTAGATTCAAACAAACTGTTAAAAAAAAAAAAAGCTTATGACACAATTGGGAATTTGTACAAAGATTGGAAACGTAATGATATAAAGGTATGGTTGTTCTTTTTTGGGGTGTAAGCATGCTAACTGTAGTTATATGTTTTTTAAAAGCTCACTGTTTATGCTTTAGAGATATTTACTAAAATATTTACATATGACATGACATGATATCTAGGATCTGATCCAAATAATACAGGAAGGAGAGTGAGAAGAGGTGGAAGTCTAAGTGGGGCAGAACTGGCCATAGAGTCATAATGATCGGGACTGGCTGAGAGCACAACAGCAGTTCATTATACCGTTTTGTATACCTCTGTGCATGTTAGAAATGCTGTCTATCTATCTACCTATTTATTCATATTTTATTTTTAAGTAGGCCAACATGGGG
Organism: Neomonachus schauinslandi; assembly: GCF_002201575.2. Taxonomy (NCBI): domain Eukaryota; kingdom Metazoa; phylum Chordata; class Mammalia; order Carnivora; family Phocidae; genus Neomonachus; species Neomonachus schauinslandi. The sequence continues at coordinate 139,030,775 of NC_058411.1, forward strand.
CTTGACATGACCCTGAAATTGCGAGTCACAGGCTCCAGTGATTAAGCCAGCCAGGCACCCCAGAAATTCTCCATATTTAAAAAATAAAATTAGAGACGCCTGGGTGGCTCAGTCAGTTAAGCATATGCCTTCAGCTCAGGTCATGATGCCGGGGTACTGGGATGGAGTCCCCCATCGTGCTCCTTGCTCAGCGGGGAGCCTGCTTCTCCCTTTGCCTGCCGCTCCCCCTGCTTGTGCTCTCTCTCTCTGACAAATAATAAAATCTTCAAAAAATAAAATGAAATAAAAAATAAGAGTAAAAAAGATCTAAAGTGACAGACCAAGGTATAAACAGTGGCCATCTATGGGTTTCCTTAGCTTCTAATTTTTTTCTCCAACGAACATACATTGCTTTTACATGCCAGGGTTTTTAGGAAAAGCATTTTACTTGATCAGGAAATTATTATTTTAATTCTGCTAAAGAACAAGAGTTTTCTAGTAATTTTAAAGTTTAACTGAAAGCAGAGTACATTTTACAGTTTGATAAAGACTATCTTAAAACTAATTCAAGTGAGTTTGGGTTAAGTACTATATAAAGAAGAAAATTAGCCTCAGACTCCTACTGACTAACATCCACTTAGATTCTAAGCCAGAAACTGGCTCACTAGACACAAAATGTGCAGATGAAACTAAATTGGAATGTGCTGCAAACACCAAAAACAGTTAAGTGCAAATAGTCACATTAAAAATGAGATTCTAGTTAGAAAAAATGCAAATATATACAGAGAAAAATAATTCTTAGCTGACAACTCAGCAAGGGAAAGTGTCTGAAAACTTCTGGAGAGTGAAAGAGGACAGGTGCCAAGGGGGCCAGCTGCAAGAGTAAAAGTCAGGAGCACAGGAAGGAAGAGTCTACTCAACCATGAAAACAACAGCGAGCCCATGGAGGCAGAATAGGAACATCAAATTTGAGGAAAGGGAAATGGGGGAGTGGAGAAGCTCCCCAGGAAAGGAAAGGGATGCTACAGGAGACCTGGGCTCTCCTCAAAGACTTGATCTGCCAACAAGACACAAATGTACCCAAGTTCCCCGCTCCGGGATGGTGTCGGGAGAGACCACTAGAGCTGTGTCAAAAAGCAGAGGTCTCCGTCTACGTGCCCCGGCTTCTGTTCGACCCACTGTCAAACCTACTCCAGCACTTCACAGCTCATGGCCCCAACACTGACTGATGGCACACACTTAGACGGGGCTCCCCCTTGGCTGCCGCAGGGACCAAATAGTCAACATCATCTATCTCTGAGGAGCTCGACGTGCTTGCAGTGTAATTCAACCATCATAATACTGTGACGTTAGGGGGCAAGAACTAATCACTTTGTAGGTAAGAAAAAGTAAGACCCAAAGAGCCAAATGGGTGCAAAACAATCTCTCTCTCTGTCCAGAAAGAGCAAAGCTGAGGATTAAGTCATCCCCACCGCAAACTTTCTCCTTCCAAACACTTGACCACACACCAGTGTTCACCATCATCAAACCATAATACCTTCTATAATAGACGGAACTTAGTAAGTGCGCGTCAGAGGAGGCTATAAAATAAAGTGCGAATTTCCATGTGAGAATAGCGTCAGCATTAAGAGGGACTTGACTAGCAAGCTAATGTGAGGAACTACTCAAGAGAATTTAAGTCAACTGACAATATTTCAAAGTGACGTCGTCTCTTAAATGAGAACACAGGCCTCGCTATGTGCTAGGTCTTTCCTGACTCATTTCTGTTGGAAGGTGATGGAAAACGAGAGAGTAGGTAGGGGGAGAAGGACTCAAAGAAGAGATGTTTTGATGTTTCGCCGTCTGTGGAGCACGTGTAACCTGGCCCGCAGGTGTGTCTCAGCCCTCTTGGAGGAGCCAGGAGTAATAACTCCCCCTTTTCCTTACTAAATTAAAAACATAGTAACTAGACTACAATAAATGCAGGAGGTGGTTGAGTCTTTTTAAAAAACACCATCGAGGGGTGCCTGGGTGGCTCAGTCGTTGAGCGTCTGCCTTCGGCTCAGGTCATGATCCCGGGGTCCTGGGATCGAGCCCCGCGTCGGGCTCTCCGCTCCGCGGGAAGCCTGCTCCTCCCTCTCCCACTCCCCCGCTTGTGTTCCCGCTCTCGCTGTCTCTCTCTCTGTCAAATGAATGAATAAAATCTTAAAAATAAATAAAGAAATAAAAAACACCATCGACAGCTTTTTCTCAATGTACTATTTACTCCTCCAGACTACCTCCTATTACAAATACTGGAAGTTTCTTAATGTCCCTTACAGTATTATTTTGCCTGAGCTCAGCACTGCACTAGAGCTAAGCCCTGGACTACATGTGCTTTCCCACCACCTGGTCAGACAGCTCAGCGCACAGAGCGCGTCTTCTGGAGAACACAGAGGACGAGGTAGTGACCACCGTGGGCACAAAGAACGGATTCAAATTCATGGGCCCATTACCAACACATTAAGCAGTACTTGGCAAGCTGATCTTTTAGTTTAGGGATTCTTTCCTATGTGGTAATACCAGGTATATTCTACCGTATGTTCATGAGGTAAGCTTGTTACCAAAAACTGTATTGAGTAGATCCCAGTGTTGTACAGGGGGAAAATGTATATTTATAAAACAAAGAGAGAATTACCCAAAATTTAACATTCTCTCTGGGTGTTAAGGTTGCATGTGATTTTGTTTGCTATATTTACCAATTTTATACAGCACCTTATTATATGCTATGTAATAAGACTGTTATAAAATGGAGAGTCAACATATGAAAAAAAGAGCTTTCTATGATATTTTCAAATTTACAAAGGCACTGTACATAAGAAGCAGGTGGAGAAGGAAAGGAGGAATGAGACCAAAGAGAGAGGTCAGCTGAATGATTCCTACCTCTCTTCTTCTCAAAGTTTAGGATTTTATTTCTTAAAACAATGTTCAGACGAAAGAAATGAGTAACAGTACAAAAATCAGCCTGAAAACGTTCAGGGCACATTTACCAAAACACTTCATCCGTTCTGGTTGTCATTTAGTCTCGTATTTAAGAACACTGTTAACACTACTAAATCAAATGATATTCACAATCAGGTATTTTAGTCTTCCCAAAAGAAAAAAGGAAATTGGAAGCTTCAGGATATTAACTGGATCTGTTATCTAGCCAGGCCTTCAAGCTGAAGGCGTCTCAAGAGTCTAAAATGAAATCACCCAAAACCCTAGATTAGTAGTACCATACAGCTTAACACATTCAGAATTGTTAAAATTATTTTTTAAATTTAAGGAATCTATAATTGATATGTCAATGAACCTGCCCTACAACAAGATCAACTGTTTAAAATAAAAAACTCACTCAATTTCAAAGGATTGCACATAAAAACGGGTAACTTTTGCTCTACCCAAAGCAGGGTCTGAGTGTCATTTGATTTTCTCTGATAAAATCAGGAAAAAGTTGGCTCTGCTTTGCTCACAACAGGCAGCGCTAAGAACAAACACCACAAATCCACTTGGAGAATCTGGAAAACACTGCCTGTACTGAATAAACCTTCACAATTCCAAACTAAATTTCTAAAAAAATTAAGTTGTTCCTTCTTAGTCAATAGTAAAATGCCATTTTAAAATTATAATCTTTCAAAATATATACCGAAGTTTGGAAAAAAAAAAAAAAAAGAGCAGTCCCATCTTTACTTCACCAATGAAGAAAAAACTCTTTTAAACTAGAGTGTTTATGGGGATTTTCATAAAGCAACAGTTGAGGGCGCCTGGGTGGCTCAGTCAGTTCAGCGTCTGCCTTCGGCTTAGGTCATGATCTCAGGGTCCTGGGATTGAGTGCCGCACTGGGCTCCCTGCTCAGAGGGGAGCCTGCTTCTCCTTCTCCCTCTGTCCCTCCCCGCTGCTCTCTCTCACACATGCAAATAAATAAAATCTTTAAAAAAAAAAAAAGCAACAGTTGATAGTTCCCTCTTCTCTAAGTGGAGAAAATAAATTACTTTAGAGGGTGGGGTAAGAATAAGATAATATTTATTTAGGGTTCCTTCATTCTCAAGAACCTAAAATCACTATCTCATTGTTTTCCTTCCCCTCTGTGTGTCCTCCAGGACACCTACCTTTTCCTTCATTTCTTTATTTCCTTCCCTCCTGAATGTTTTCCTTAACTAGAAATACTACCGATTTGTAAGGGAGGGGGTGAGGAATATGGAGCTGGACAGGGAAGCATAGGCTCAGAACTCACAGATCTTATAATCCATCTTCCTAAACCTCTTAATATTGCAGATAAGGAGATAGACCCAGAGAGGTGAAATTCTTTGCTCATTGTTATGCCCCACCTCCAGGTGATTCTAAAGGTTTTACATATGTCCCTTCTAACTCTAAAATGCAAGAGTCTATGTTTAAAAGAGTAACTTAGATTTTAGAAATTTTCTTTGGAATTTAGGGGTGTCTGGCGGGCTAAGTCAGTGGAGTGTATAACTCTTGATCTTGGGGTTGTGAGTTTGAGTCCCATGTTGGGTGTAGAGATTACATAAAATCTTAAAAGAAAAAGAATTTTTCTTTGGAATTTGAAAAAGTTGATAAATTTATTCTTATTGGATATGTCTGTTAGATTGCCATAAAGTTTTGTTTTGTTTTTTTTTTAAGGATTAGGGAGGGCTACCTCATCAATTACATTAGAAGATTCTATTTGGGATCAACCTTTATGTCGTTTTTTGGGGGGTGATACACAGGGCTATGGATCTGGTTGGGAAGTAAAAGGAAATCAAGGAAAACTTCCAGAAAAAGCTTCAGAGAAATAAATGAATTAATAGGTAACTCTTTAGCTTTCCAAATGTTCACTAAACCTTCAGACATTTATAAAAATGGATTGGAAGAAGGACTTAGGCATTCCCCACTCTTCTTAATCTTCAGGTTATCAAAATTAAACACTGCAAACACTAAAACATGAAAAGATCTTAAAACAGGGAAGACATAGTTTGCACATACTTTTCATGAATCTTCAAGACTCGGTGAACTATAGGAATCTCTCTTCCTTCTATCCTAAAAACAACAATTTCTCCCACTCGGATGGGATCTTCAACACGATTTGTTAAAAACAGAAGATCTCCTCTATGAAATGCTGGTTCCATGCTGCCACTAGGAGGGAGAGAAGAATATAATAGAAAACAAAGTGTGAGATTAAATTTACTTTCAAAATTACATATTCAACAAAACAATCACAAATATCACCCCTGGAGTATACTCAATACTTTAACAAATGTATCAGCATTGATGTGTGTTGTCCCCAAAATATGGTTTCCACAGACTAATGAGTTATACAGAAGTTTCTTTGGTTATTAGCCTTAACTGACTAGATCCATTTCAAGCATTACTATTCAAAGGAACTTAAATCTTGAAAAGGGCAATGTTACTAATTCCTTAACCTTTTAAAATTTCAAGTGACAAATGGAATATAAAAGAATGAACTTTATAATCACTGCCCTTATTCTCACCTCATCTGAAAACGCTAAACACATTCAAATATTCAAATGAGAACTGGATCGTCTTCTGCCATTTATAAAGATAAGAGACCAAGATGACCTTACAGTTTTGATTCATTAAGAAGGAAAAACAGCTCATCAAGTCAAAGAATAGTCAGCTACAGAGATAATGCTTCTGTTATCAACTTATTTTAAAAAGAAAAACAAGAAAGAAAATCAACAACAAATGCAGAGATTTTTGTTTAAGAATTTCAGAAATGAGGAAAGGCTTCAATTCCATGGTAATTAGGACAAACTTCTGGAGTCTTCTCACCTCTCCCCTGTTCTACCCTATACCAAGTTTTTCAAAGATCCTAAGATATTTGCATTAATTAATGAAACTTTTCTTGCTATGAAGAAGTAGCCCATCAGTATTATTTTCTGAAACTCAAGCTCCAGTTTTTAATAATAGATTTAGTAAGAAAAATAGACAGATAAGGGTTAAAATCCAATATAGGAATAATGACTAAGTCCAAACACTTCTGTATTAAGACTCTGGTACCTCAACATAGGGGAATATGGCAGTCGTTCCCAAACTTGTTAGAATCACCTGGGGAACTTAAAAAAAAAAAAAAAAAAAAAATCCCAGAGTCTAGGTTGTAGCTCTAGCCATCTAAATCAGAATGCCTGGGGATGGGAGGCAGACATCAGTATTTTGTAAAGACCCCAAGTGACTCCAATATACAGCAAAAAAGACCCCAGGTGACTCCAATATATAGCAATATATAGGGAACCACTGGGGACACGGATTTTCAGTACATGTTTATTCTTAACACTTTTGTTAAGGTTCTTCAGGGGACAAGGAGTTCCCTTTTTCAGAAGATGTTCAGGCAGAAGACAGGACATGTGTTTGGTGAAAATATTAGAGAAAGTATTCTAAACCTATAGTTTTCAAGTTTTTACTTTGATTTTTAAGATCAGTGACATCCTTTGTTCAAATAAAACCTTGCTTGAAAATTGTATCAGGGCGCCTGGGTGGCTCAGTCGTTAAGCATCTGCCGTCAGCTCAGGTCATGATCCCAGCGTCCTGGGAATGAGCCCCGCATCGGGCTCCCTGCTCAGCGGGAGGGAGGGAGTCTGCTTCTCCCTCTCCCACTCCCCCTGCTTGTGTTCCCTCTCTCGCTGTGTCTCTCTCTGTCAAATAAATAAATAAAATCTTTTTTTTAAATTTTTTATTATTATGTTAATAAAATCTTTAAAAAAAAGAAAATTATATCAATAAAACAGATAAAAGCTGAGCTGCTACGGTTTAATGACTCATTTTTATTGAGCATTTAGTGTGTACAAAGTGCCATTCTAAGTTTTTTTTTAAATAATCTTCAGAATAACTCTATGATGTAGATACTCTTATTATCCTAACTTTATAGACAAGGAGATTGAGGCTTAGAAAGTTGTAAAGTTATAAATCAAAAAAATGTTAAAGGTGAGATTTGAGCAGGGAGTCCAACAGAATCCACTCTCACTGTGCTAACCTGCCTCTAAGCCACTCTAGAATTTTCAGCAGGGAGTATCATAATCACATTTACATTTAAGAAACATCACTTCGGAAGGTACAGAATATGTAGAGGACATTTAAATATTTATTGAATTAATGAGTAAACTAGGAAAGATCAGAAGGTAGACTGACTGGAGACCAGTTGTCCAGGCTATTATTTATAATTGAATTCTTGGCAATCATTAAAAGTGTTATTAAAAAGATGGACACAGGAGAATCATAAGGGGACACATAAAGAAAAGGACGCACATACAGAATTACTTAATCACGTAAGAAGTAATATACATGAAAAAAGAGACTAAAATATTAATAGTGATTCTATCCCAGAACTATGGGTGACTTCATTCCACTTCGAGTTTTTCTGTGTTTTCAACATTTCATGTAGTGAAAATATATTAACTTTTTCTGATTATAGAAGCATATTTTTAAAGGTCACTGCAACAGCCCAGGCAGGAAATGAGGGCCTGAAATAGAACAACAGCATGGAAGACAACTATGAAAGAGGAGAAGAGAAAGAGAAAATGGTAACTTTGATGGCCAATTGGATAGGACAGAAAGGGGTGATCAAAGATGACTCCTGGGGCGCCTGGGTGGCTCAGTTGGTTCAGTGACTGCCTTCGGCTCAGGTCATGATCCTGGAGTCCCTGGATCGAGTCCCGCATCGGGCTCCCTGCTTGGCAGGGAGTCTGCTTCTCCCTCTGGCCCTCCCCCCTCTCATGTGCTCTCTCTCATTCTCTCTCTCTCAAATAAATAAATAAAAATCTAAAAAAAAAAGAAAGAAAATATACTCTTGTTTCTTAAAAAAAAAAAAAAAAAGATGACTCCTGGATTTTTAACAATGGCAATAGAGCAGATGCCAGTGACAGTCACAGAAAAAGGAGGAAGAAGAACAGGTATGTGGGAAAAGGAGATGAATTTTACTTTTATTACACGGAATTTCAAGTGCCTGGTCAACATTCAGATGGAGATGTCCAGTGTAGGGTGAAGACAAGAGTCTAGATTTCAGGGAAGAAAGCTGGGTGGAAATATAAAGATTTAAAAATTCAGATACAGATGGGGTTAAAAACAGTGTGCAGTGGGGCGCCTGGGTGGCTCAGTTGGCTAAGCACCTGACTCTTGATTCAGGCTCAGGTCATGATCTCAGGGTCATGGGATCAAGCCCCATGTTGGGCTCTGTGCTCAGTGAGGAGCCTTCTGCTTCGGATTCTCTCTCTCCTTCTCCTTCTGCCCCTCTCCCCACCCTGCATGCGCATGCTCGCTCTCTCTCTCAAATAAATCTTAAAAACAAAAACAAAACAGTGGGCAGTGAGAGAACTATTAAAGAAATACACTGGGGGACACTTTTTAAACATTAAATAAATTATTAGTAAACTTTTTACCACTGCCTGACTAAATTTTTAAAATTAATACATCAATTGTAAATTTTATAAGAATTTATATATAAACCACTTAAATATTTTTAAACTGACTTCAGCTCTATAAAGGGGAAAATAAGTTTTGAATGTCTGCTGAAACTCCAGTTAAAAAAATAAATAAGAAGGTACTTGTCTTTACCCGAAACTAATATAGCATTATGTGTTAAATATTGGCATTTAAAAAATATTTTTTAAAAAAGTTATTTGTCTTTATCCCCCAGTGACTTCAAAAAAGTCCTAAAAGTGGATTCTCAGTTAACCTGAATCCTCTGAGGCATATTTAGTTCCAGGTAATAATTATATTCCTCGAAGTTACATGAAACCCAGGCCACCTGGTTTTACTTGGCCACCCAATCATGTCCAGTACCTTTGTCTAATGACTGCTCCTTCTAGTCTTGACCAGATTTTCTTCCACTAGGACCTGGTCTCTTTTAATTTCCTTTCTTTATTCCACACCAGTAATCAGAAAAACTTAGTCTATAAATAAACCTACCTGCGAAATAACTTGTCCAAACACCACTTTTAAGCCCCAACTGATATTTTAGATTTTCCAGCCGTAGCAGAAGTGAACTGTTTCCAGGACCACAGTGTTGAACAGGTCCTCAGTCGAATCCCCTGTTCACTCCAACATCCCCAGTTTACAGGTCATTAGATTGTCCTTAAGCATCTCCAGTGAAGGGAACTCAATCTGAAATAATCCCAGAAGAATCTCTAAAAGAAGCCTCCCTGGGCTCTCTACACCTTTTCCCCACGGTGCCAATTAGTGTGACTTCTCTTTCTGTTAGTGTTTGAAACTGAAGCTCTCCACTGAATTTAAAACTGTCTGGGAACTTGGGGCCACGTCTCTGTATTCCCAGAGTAGTACATTAAATGCTTTCCCAGCTAATAAAATACATACATGCCTTTGGATCTCTAAAATTACAGTTGGATGTGTTCATTAATAAACACAGAACAAAGGTATGAGTAAGAGTAGGAGTAAGGTAAGAGTAAGACACTGGAGACCCAGTGCCTTGCTGCTGGAACCACTTGTTGCTGAAGTACTTATATCCTAAGATGACAATGAAGGAATCAAACTGATCTTGTTAAGAGTAATGTACTATTATCTACACTCTAGGTAATGATTTATTTTATACTGATATACCGTTATCTCCAGAAAAGATTTGAAATAGCTTATATAATTAAGCCCCAAATTAGACAGAACTATAATGATTCAATTAAACAACCAAGTGGTAATTCTCCAAAAAGGAGTTAGTTACTAAATTTGGTTTTTAAATCACTAGAGTATGAGTTCAAGGGTAGAGAAGGAAGTATGGGGGGCAAAGATTCAGTACTGTCACTTTAAGAGGCAGCATTAATATCTTCAAAATTTCTGAAGTCTGTTTAGAAGTGATATTTAAAGGTCAGCAGGAAACATGGGAATAATTAGTGATGCTTCTGAACTGACACTGAGAACACGCTGCAGAAAAACTCTTAATTCATGGAGATGATACCTAATCTAGCAAACTAACAACTAAATAGCAGCCCTGATGAATCAAAATGAAGAATGTAAGAAGACAGAATTATTTCAGGAAAATACAGTACATTGAAACACTTTCTTACAAGATGTACCAAAAATAAAACTCACATAGTAAACGTTTTGTAGAAACGTTTTGTAGAAAAGTCATGAGCCCTTTGGGGTCTGAATTCTAAGTGCCTAACAAGGCTGCGCATTTCTCGCAGTTGAAAAATAGTAACCGATTTTCTTTCAGGCCCTCTTCTGGGAAAGCATAGTTTCTAGAGGAATAATACAATAGTTACTCAATTTCTCAATTTCTCTCTCAAGTAATGCCATGTAATTCTATGCCTGGAAAAGAAAAATTGTTACCTGAGCACCACTACAATTGGACTTTCACTTCCAGTTATGACCATTAGCCCCTTCCAGATCATTAGTGCCGAGGAGACAATCATTCCAAAATTTAGGACTTGGTAATACAGCTGTAAGAACAAAAGAGAAGAAATGAGATCCATAATTATCCCCACTCAAGAAAGCAACTGAGAGTAGTATCAATTTAAAAGTTTCAAAAAAAAACCCCAAAACACCAAACAACAAAACCGTTTCAGGTAGTACTATTAGGACAACTCAAGTTCTGAGACAGTCTTTAAAATACTGTAATAATTATGCCATCAGCATCCCAGCACAGCCTCCTATCCCCCAATAACCCTTCTCCTGTTTGGTCACTCAACGCGCTACCCTTACATAATAACTTACGTTCAAAACTTTTCACAGATGTTATTTCATTTAGGCTTCACCACAATTCACCTTAAGTTCAATCACATCCGTGATACACACCACTGCTTCTCAATTCCTCTAGGACTAACTGTTCTATAACGTTTATCCCTTGAGAACAATGGGCTATCCACGGCATCTAACCCCCCTCCCCTTATCTTACAGTTGAGGAAACTTAGTCTCAGAGGAAATGACTGTGCCAAAGTCATACAGCTTGTTAGTCACATAATTAGGACTTGAAAGCCAGCCTTTTCTGTCTTACTACTTGACAAATTGTAAGATTCTACTTCAATAAGCAGATATGATACCAGAAAGGCATTTCAAGCGAGAGAAATAATGTGAGCTAATTGTGTTGAACTAAGGCGGATAAGAGGATGATTGACTGGGGTGCCTGGGTGGCTCAGTCATTGAGCGTCTGCCTTCAGCTCAGGTCATGATCCCAGGGTCCTCGGATCGAGCCCCGCATCGGGCTCCTTGCTCTGCGGGAAGCCTGCTTCTCCCTCTCCCACTCCCCCTGCTTGTGTTCCCTCTCTCGCTGTGTCTCTCTGTCAAATAAATAAAATCTTGGAAAGAAAAAAAAAAAGAGCATGATTGACTCATTTTTGTTATTTTAAAAAATAAATGTGCATGTGGACATTCTGCAAGACAACTGTTCTAGTCTTCAAAAATTCAATGTCATGAAAATAAAGGTGGGAGACTGTTCGAGATCCAAAAGGACTACAGAGACATAACCAAATGTAATGTATAAACTTTGATTGGATCTTGGTTCAAAAGAACAAAATGTATATAAGAAAAAAATCCCAACTATAAAAGACATTTTGGGGGGTGCCTGGCTGGCTTAGTTAGTAGAGCAGCTTGCAACTGTTGATCTCGGGGTCACGAGTTCGAGCCCCACACTGGGCAAAGAAATTACTTAAAAAAAAAAAAGAAGATGTTTTGGGGTCAATTGGGGAAACTCAAATATGAAATGATAGTAGGAAATTAGTGTTAATTTTCTTAGGTGTGATAACAGTACTATGGTTATGTTAGATACTGCATGCTAGTAGTAGTTAGCCAATTGTAGGAGTTAGGGGTGAACTGTCATATCTGCAACCCATATCAAATGATTCAGAAAAAAAAATTATATGCACACATAAGTACACAGAGAGCAAATATGGCAAAATGTTAACAACTGTTGAATCTATGTGGTAGCTTACAGGTGTTTGTATACTATTCTTTCAATTTTTTTCAGCTTTACTGAGATATAATTGACAAATAAAAATGTAAGATTGAACTCAAAACCCTGAGATCAAGAGTTGCATGCTCTACCAACTAAGCTAGTCAGGTGCCCCCAAAGTGTAAGGTATTTAAAGTGTATAGCATGAGGGGGTGCCTGGGTGGCTCAGTTGGTTAACTGTCTTAACTCTTGATTTTGGCTCAGATCACGATCTCAGGGTCCTGGGATTGAGCCCCATGCCAGGCTCTGTGCTGGGAGTGGAGCCTGCTTGGGATTCTCTCTCTTCCTCTCCCTTTGCCCCTCCCCACCCCTCTCCTCTCTCAAATAAATAAGTGGATCTTTAAAGAAAAAAAAAAGTATATGACATGAGGATCTGATATATGTATACCCTGTGAAAGGGTTCCCCCATGGAGTTCATTAACATACCCCCCCCCTCGCATAACTGCCCCTTCTGGGGGGGGGGGGGGGGGGGGGGAGGTTGGGTCTTGTAATTTTTCTTGAAACAAAGGTATAGAAAAAACTGGAAGAACATAAATATGTAAGTGGTTACGTCTGGGGCTACAATACTAGCCAATTTTGTGTCATTTTGTTTATCTGTATTTTCTACTTTTACAAATCATTTTTATTTCTATCGAAATATAATTCAAAAACCAGCAATTATCCTGGTCATGGGAGGCCGCCCAGCAATCATTTTTGTCTCTTTTAGCTATTTCTTGTGCTTTTTACCCTCATGCTTCTAAAAACTAATTGTCACTCCTATTTTTATAAATTTGGAACATCATCCATTAACTACCTATTATGGTAAGAATTTTAGCTCTGGAAGGATACACGAGAAACGGGACAGTGGCTGTCTCTGAAAGAGGAATCAGCAGTTGAGGTGAAACCAAAATACTTTCCAGTATATACGCTTCACGTTTTTTTAAGTTTATTTTCTTAAGTCCATGTTAACGGCCAGAATATTATCTTTCTGGCACTCCAATGAAGTATGACACACTCTATTGATATAATCAATGTCGCCCTGAAAGGAATAATGAACATAATGAAATAATAATAAAATAAAAAATATGAAAAAATATGAAAAAAAAATAAAAAAATAATGAACATTTTCTAACAGACACAAATATTTCCTATTCTTTGAGTAATGGAGTAGTATGAGCATACGGGTATAATCTGATACCTAGTTTGACATTCCTCTGCGGACATTTCCTTCCATTTACAGGTGAGGAAACTGAGGCACAGATAGGCTAAGTGATATGCTCATAGCTGCACAGCTACTGGCAGGCAGAGCAGTAACTATTAGAACTCAGGTCTCCTAAATTCTACCTCTTCAAGACGGCAGTTTTTTTTTTTTTTAAGATTTTATTTATTTATTTGAGAGAGACTGAGAGACAGAGAGCATGAAAGGGCAGAGGGTCAGAGGGAGAAGCAGACTCCCTGCTGAGCAGGGAGCCTGATGTGGGACTCGATCCCACGTCTCCAGGATCATGACCTGAGCCGAAGGCAGTCGCTTAACCAACTGAGCCACCCAGGCACCCCAAGATGTAGCTTTTTAAAAGACAAAAAAAAAATGGTCCTGTTACTCAGAAAACAGAATTGAGGAAGTGGAGTGGGAGAGGTCAAAAGTAGGAAAACTAATTTCTAAGAAGTAATTCTGGTCAACCAGTGGATAAGCAGACAGGAATTCAGCTGAAGGCGCTACTTTCCAAGCTTTCGATCCTGAAAAGTTACCTACAGTATTGCACCCCAATCCTGAACCTCTGAGGGAAAGGCTGTGAGATTCCACATAAGCTACCAAATATAAAATATAGCTCCATGATTCCTTACCTGGGGGTCAGATAGGTTTCATATTTAAAAATTGGCCAGATTTTGAAAAGGTAACCCTTGCAAGTACACATATTTACATAACACCCCTAGCACCGTCTATGGCAATATCCCATAATCAAGCGTGTTCATATTTCTGCAGCAAAACTTTAAAAATTCACACTGAAATAATTAAATCTAAAAATAGCTACATATCAATCAGTTCAGGTCTGTTTCGTTGATGAAAATCTTTCCATTTTCAGAAAGGTACTGATGTAGCATTGTCAGAACAGGTGTGGGATATCTAATAACTATTCTTTAAAAGAAAAGCGAAAGACAAAAATTACAACTTCCTAGGTCCCTGCAAGGAGGCCACTATTCTACCCGTAATTAGCCTTCTCTTTTCCCTCAGACTTGTAATCCTACCTTTCACTACAGAGTCATTGTTGTGAAATTTATCTAATCACTAAAACCACCCCCACCATTCTTATTAGTGAGAAAGAGGTTAAAAGTCCCTCACTATGTACAACCGGTATGTTCCTTAAAATGTGCCTACTTGCATACTGCGAAGTCAGTCTGTGAGCCCAAACCTACACAGAAGCACACTATTTGCTGAAACAAATACTCTATCTGAGCAAAAGTCTGAAAAATGTCATATTCTTCTCCCTTTCTCCTACCAACAGTCTTTATTCAAAAGACAAACACATTGCCTCCCTAGCTCCTCCTTTCTTTACCACTACATCTGAATACTTACGAATATACATGATACAAAAAGGGCTGTCTCCTGGTATTAGCAGAAATAAGGTGGCAGCTACCTAACCTCATACCATTTGGCAACATCATGCTAACTATTAATAAGACATTGTGACATATGTAGAAGAACAACCACAGAAGTGAATAGCTCTCTTATTGTTTCTAAGAAGTAACTGGAACAATATGCTCTTCAATGCTCAAGGTGAAACTAGAAAAGAATGTTATTAAAACCAATCAAAGCAGTGCCTTGGGTGGCTCAGTTGGTTAATCGTCTGCCTTCAGCTCAGGTCAGGATCTTGGGGTCCTGGGATCGAGCCCCACGTCAGGCTCCCTGCTCAGGGGGGAGCCTGCTTCTCCCTCCGCCTCTGCTCCTCCCCCTGCTCATGCTCTCTCTCTCTCAATTAAATAAAATCTTAAAAAAAAAAAAAAAAAAGCAGAGCTCTTGGTAAGTATGGTACGGGAATTTGTGTGTGCTATTTTATTTTTGCAGTTTTAGGAAGCAGAACCCTCCCCTACAAGTTTTGTGACAATTTAAAATACACTGTAGGGGCACCTGGGTGGCTCAGATGGTTAAGTGTCTGCTTTCAGCTCAGGTCATGATCCCAGGGTCCTGGGATCGAGCCCCACATCGGGCTCCTGGCTCAGCGAGGAGCCTGCTTCTCCCTCTCCCTCTGCCTCTCTCCCTGCTCATGCTTTCTCTCTCTCTCTCTCTCTCTCTCTCTGCATCTCTGTGTCTCAAATGAATAAATAAAATCTAAAAAAAAAATAAAAAAGGTAAAAATAAAAATAAAATACACTAAGTAATAAGTAACAAGAGAAAATTCAGCAAAATAAAAGCTGACAAATTTAACAGCCATAATTTGGAAGTTATGCATATGATAACTATATAGTTATCAAATACACCATTATATTTCCTATTCTTGCAAGAGATATTTGAAGTCCAACACATAGGTTATTTTCATAGAAGTCACACTTCCAGCAATCAAGCAAAGACAGAAGTGACCATGGAAGCAAAAATGTGTCTCAGAGCTACAAAACTGCAGTTGGCCTAAGTTTTCAACTCTTATCTTAAGACCTCAAACTAAGAGATTCATCAATCCATAACCACAATTCTCCTGCTTCTTAACTCACAGAAGAGGATGCGATTAGAAGCTGGGGTATTAGAGGCAGATACCTTGACAGCAGCTAGAAGTAAAACTGATGATGTTGGAAAAACTGAAGCATGTTCAGATTGTCTGCCGTTATTATGGCCCAATAAAGTCACAGATGGTCCCATAAACAGAAAATCCTGAATAGTCTAAACAATAATATCAATAACAGTAAGACAAGTTTCATTTAAAAAAATCTGTTAAATCTTTTGGGATGCCTGGGTGGCTCAATCAGTCAAGCTTCTGCCTTTGGCTCAGGTCATGCTCTCAGGGTCCTAGGATCAAGCCCCGCATTGGGCTCCCTGCTCGGCAGGGAACCTGCTTCTCCCTCTCCCTCTGCCCCTCTCCCCTGCTTGTGCTCTCTTGCTCACTCTCTCTCAAATAAATAAAATCTTTAAAAAAAAATTGGGGGGGGGGGCACATGGGTGGCTCAGTTGGTTAAAGCGGCTGCCTTCAGCTTAGGTCATGACCTCAGGGTTCTGGGATCAAGCCCCGCATCAGGCTCTCTGCTCAGCGGGGAGTCTGCTTCTCCCTCTCCCTCTGCCTGCGGCTCCCCCCTGCTTGTGCTCTCTCTCTCTGTGTCGAATAAAATCTTAAAAAAAAAATTTTTTTTAAAAAGATAATTGACTAAAGCAAAAATAGGGGCACCTGGGTGGAGCAGTCGGTTGGACATCCAACTCTTGGTTTTGGCTCAGGTCGTGGTCTCAGGGTTGTGGATCCAGCCCTGCTTGGGCTCTGTACTCAGCACAGAGTCTGTTTGGGATTCTCTTTCCCTCTCTTTCTGCCCCTCCCCAGCTTGTGCGTGCTTTCTCTCTCAAATAAATAAATAAATCTTAAAAAAAAATAAAGCAAAGTAACAATCAGGTATTGTGGCAACATGTACAGAAGTAAAATATACAATAACAGAAAGGCTAGAGGAGGGGAAATAGAAATATATGACTGTAATGCTCTCATAGTATTCATGAAGTCATTTAACATAAGCTGAAGATAGACTAAGATAAGTTAAAAAAAAAATACATGATGGGGCACCTGGATGGCACACTCGGTTAACCATCCGACTCTTGGTTTTGGCGTGGGTCATGATCTCGGGGTCATAAGATGGAGCCCTGCATGGGGCTCTGCTTGGGACTCTCTCTGCCCAACCCCCTCGTGCTCTCTCTCTCTCTAGAATAAATAAATCTTAAAATAAAAACCACATGATAAACCTTAAAGCAAACAAATAAGGTATACCTAACAATATAACAAAAGAAATAAAATGGAAACATTAAAAAAAAAACTCAACTAATCCAAAATAAGTAAAAAAAAAAGAGGAATGGGGAACAATAAACAAAAGGGAGAAATAAAAAAAATTAAGATGGGAGATTCTTAAACACATTAATAATCATATAAAATACAAATGACCTAGGGGCGCCTGGGTGGCTCAGTCGTTGAGTGTCTGCCTTCAGCTCAGGTAGTGATCCCCGGGTCCAGAGATCAAGCCCTGCATAGGGCTCCCTGCTCAGAGGGAAGCCTGCTTCTCCCTCCCCCACTCCCCCTGCTTGTGTTCCCTCTCTCACTGTGTCTCTGTCAAATAAAAAAATAAAATCTTTAATAAATAAAAAAATAAATGACCTAAATATTATAAAGGTAAGTACTGTCCAATTAGATTAGGAAAAAAAAAAGCTCAATTATACATTGCCTACAAGAAATGCACTCTAGGGGGGCCTGGGAGGCTCAGTCGTTAAGCATCTGCCTTTGGCTCAGGTCATGATCCCAGGGTCCTGGGATCGAGCCCCGCATCAGGCTCCCTGCTCCATGGGAAGCCTGCTTCTCCTTTTCCCACTTCTCCTGCTTGTGTTCCCTCTCTCGCTGTGTCTCTCTCTGTCAAATAAATAAATAAAATCTTTAAAAAAATAAAAAAAAGAAATGCACTCTAAATATAGATACAAATATTGTAAAAGTAAAAAGACAGGAAAACACATCATGCTAATATTAATCAAAAGAAAACTAAAGATAAGACAGACGGATGGAGTGGTTATGTTAATAAATACCACACAAAGCAGATTTTATAGTAAATAATATTACAAGAATCTAAGGGTCATTTCATAAAGAGGTGAGTTCACCATTAAGACATAATCCTAAATATTTATGCAACTAATAACTTCAAAACACAGGAAGCAAATACTGACAGAACTTCAAGTAGAAACATACAAGTCCACAGTTATGGTTAGAAATTTCCAAACCCCGGGACACCTGAGTGGCTGTCAGTTAAGCATCTGCCTTCGGCTCAGGTCATGATCCCAGGGTCCTGGCATTGAGCCCCACATCAGGCTCCTTGCTCAACAGGGAGCCTGTTTTTCCCTCCCTGTCTCCCTCTGCCTGCTGCTCCCCCTCCTTGTGTGCACGTGCGCTCTCTCTCTCTGTCAAATAAATAAATAAAATCTTTTAAAAAAAAGAAATTTCCAAACCTCTCTATCAATAATTGATACAGCAAGACAGAAAATCATTAAAGATAGAGAAAATTTGAACACTTCTAAACAATTTCACCTAATCGGTATTTACAGAACATTTCGCCTAACAGTAGATACACATTCCTTTTAAGTATACATAGAACGTTTACCAAGATAGACCATATTCAGGACCACAAAATAAGTCTTAATAAATAGAAAAGGATTTGAATTATGCCAAGTAATAGTATTCTCCAATCATGATGGAATGAAAACAGAAATCAGTAACAGAAAGATATCTGAAAACCACCCCCCCCCAATATTTAAAAATCAAATAACAGGCTTCTAAATAACCCATGGTAAAAGAAGAACTCAAAAAAGAAAGTATTTTGACCTGAATAAAAATGAAAAGACATTAAAATCTGTGGGATGCACCTAAAATGCTACACAGAAGGAATTTTATAGCAGTAAGGCCTATATTAAGAAAAAAAGAAAAGTCTCAAATTACATGTTGTATTTTTGTTTACACTCAGTTCAAATTATTTTGTAACTTCTCTTGTGATTCTCCTTTGACCCATGGGTTATTTAGAAATTGTTTAATTTCCAAATATTTGTAAACTTCCTAATTTAAGCTTCTTCCTTAAAACACTAGAAAAAGCAAATGAAACCCAACATAACTCACTCAAAATGAACACTGAAAATAAGAGGAGGGGCGTCTGGGTGGCTCAGTCAGTTGAGCATCTGCCTTTGGCTCAGGTCATGATCCTGGAGTCCCAGAATCGAGCCCCAGGGATAGAACCCCACGTCAGGCTCTCTGCTCAGGGAGTATGCCTGCTTCTCCCTCTCCCTCTGCCCCAGCCCCCTTGTTGTGTGCTTGCGCTCTCTCGCTCATGCTCTCTCAAATAAATAAAATCTTAAAAAACAAAAATAGAAAAATCAGCAAGGATATAGAAAACCTGAATACCACCAACAAACTAAACATCTAGGAAACACTCCACCCAACACAGCAGAATACACATTCTTTTCAAACACATGAAGCATTCTCCAGAGACCAGGCCGTTGTCATATAAAAAAGAGCCTCAAGTTTTAAAAGATTGTAATCATACAAACTATGGTCTCCAACCACAATGGAATCAAATTAGAAATCAGCACTGGAAAGAAATGTGGAAAATCCACAGATATTCAGAAATTAAGCAACATTTTTCTAGATAATCCATGGGTCAAAAAAGAGATCACAAGGGAAATCATAAAATATTTTGAGAACTGAGTGTAAACAAAAACATATCAAAATTTATGAAATGTAGCTAAAGCACTGCTTGGAGGGAAATTTATAGCTTTAAATACATATATTAGAAAAGATCTTAAATCAATAACCCACGATTCCACTTTAAGAAACTAGAAAAAACAGCAAAAGCAACCAGGAAAAGAAAATATAGTTTAGAGCATAAATCAACGAAGTAGAAAACATATAAACAATAGAGAACAAAATCAATAGAAGTCAAATTCGGAGATGGAAAGGAGAAGGGTGGTTGCCAAGGGGCGGGGGTGAAGGGAGAATGGGGAGTTTTTAATGGGTACAGAACTTTAATTCTGCAAGATGAAGAGTCCTGGAGATTGGTTGTACAATGTTAATGTACTTGACACTACCGAACTCTACACTTTAAAAAATGGTTGAGACAATACATTTTATGTGTATTTTATCACAGTTTTTAAAAATTATGCTAAATGAAAGCAGGCAGCTGCAAAAGATTACATTTGGGATGATTCCATTTATACAAACTATCCAGCTAAGGCAAATTCTAAAAGACAGAAAGCAGATTAGCAGATGCCTGGGGCTGGCAACGGGAACAGCCTCAACTGTAAAAGTGCACAAAGGATCTTTCTGGAATGATGGAAATGTCTTAAAACTGGATTGTAGTGATGGTTGCACAACTCTATAAATTTACTGAAAAACATGAACTATTCACTTAAAATGGATGAATTTTATAAGTTATATGTCAATAAAGCTTTTTTTTTTAAAAACACACACACACACACACACACAAAATAGAAGCAAACAGGGTGGGAAAGGCCTCAGAATAAAGGAAGTCTTTTTAATTGACCTGAAGTCCAGAAGCTATGAAGAAAATATAGGTAAATGTGACTACCAAAACAAAATAAAAAAGCAAACAATAACCAAAAAAATCCTACAACTATGCATGGTGAATTACACTATTAGTCAAAACACAGATAATCTGAGAAAATATTTACCATATATAGAAACAAAAGACAAATTTTCCTATAAACAGCTCTGAGAAATCAGTAAGAAAATAACCACCCAAAAAGGAAAATAGGCAAAGGATTATGAACTGCTAGTTCATGGAAAATGAAGTAAAAATGACTCCCAAATCATATGAAAATACTCTCAACCAAACTCAGAATAAGGGAAATACAAAGTAAAACTATCCTGAGGTACCACTCTTCACTTACTAGAACAGCAGAAACCTAAAAGTCTGAAAGCACACAATGCTGGCAAGGCTATAGGAAAAAGTCACTTTCACTTTTTAAATTTTTGAACAATGTAAACATAATATCTATTTAAACTATTCATTACAAGGGGGGAAGGGTGAGCCCACAAACTTATTTCAACTACCTTACTTGTCTTTCTGAGGCATTTGGCACTTGATTAACTTTCTTATAACTCACTCATCCCTTGGTTTGTTATGTTGGACCCTCAATACAGGTGTTCTAAGATCCAATCTTTGTCCTTTTCTCTTCCCATCCTGCATAAAATCTTGTCTCTTCATGGCTTCAATTACAACATATATGCTGATGACACCCAAGTCTCTATCTTCATATCACACCATGTATATCCCCTAGGTAAATATCTTCAGTTACTTACTGAAAATCACCCCAGTGTTACGGACACTTTGTATTCAGCAGGTCCAAAGCTAAACTCAACCCTTTTCTTCAAATCTCTTCCTCCTTCCACACTCTCCAGCATAGCGGCTGGTACCATCATCTACCCAAGGCCTCTGGATTTCACCTCCCCAACATCTTTCACACCCAGTCCGTTGGCTTTACTCCTGTGGCTACTGCTTTATCAGGTCTTGTTTCCTCTCATCAAGACCATTAAAATAATCTGACAGTTCTACCTCTAGACTTGCATCCATGTAACTCATCTGCCTATATATTATTTTTGTAAGGTGAAAATGAAATTACTGTACTGTCTGCTCCAATTTTTTTTTCACCACCTACAAAGTCTCAACTCCTCAGTGTACAGGCCTTCCATGATTTGGCCCCTGCTGCCCCCTCCAACCTTACTGCTTGCTACAAGTGATATTCCAGGCTCATGACCAAAACTAGCTTACACTGCAGTATATCACAGTCCCTTAACAATGCTACTACATGTAGCAATAATCAGAACTACAAGGGACATTTTTTTTTTTTTAAAGTAGGCTCCACTCCCAGCATGGAGCCCAACATGGGGCCCAAAATCACAACCCTGAGATCAAGACCTGAGCTGAGATCAAGAGTTGGGGCACTTAGCTTACTGAGCCACCTGGCCCTCAGGACATATTCTTGGTAAGTCTGAATGATGAGAATCAGGGGTTAGGTACCCTGTCTTAGTAAGACAATCATCAGTTTCTAGCAATGCCAACTTAAAAGAGGCTCATTCCATGTTTTTGTGACAATTTCCTATCTCTGAGGGCCCCTGCAGCAAGATGAATAAGACCATGAGGTATGCTTTTGGTAACAGGGCCTACTTGAGGGCTACATCAACTCTAGAGCTTTCTATCATAATCTGGTCAAGGGGACCCTTGATTGGCCCTCCATTCCAGAGTAAGCTTGTTTACTATATTAATGATATTGCGCTGACTGGACTTGGCAGTTGAACCTCGTGACCTAGACTCCTTGGTAAAATATGTATATGGTCAGAGTGTGGGAAATAAATCCCACAAAAACTCTCCTCCCAATGAAAACTCTTGGGGTCCACTGGTCCCTGCTACGATATCTCTTCTAAGACAAAGGATAAATTACTGCATCTGGTTCCTGCTACCACTAAGAACTTAAAGCCTAGTGGGCCTCCTTGGATTTGGGAGGCAACATATACCTTATTTGGGTGAACTACTCCAATCTCTTATCTAGTAAACCCACTTTGAGCCAGTTTTGAGTAGGGCTCCCCAACAGGTCCAACCTGCCATGAAAGCCGTTCTAGCACTTGGGCCATATGACCCAGATCTCATGGTGACTGAAGTATTTGTGACAGATAAGGAGCCTCTGGCCATTCTCTATAGGTTAAATGACAGCACAGACCTTTGGATCAGGGGCAAAGCTATGCTATGCTCTGAACTATTCTCTTGAGTCATAGCCTCTAGCTTGTTACTGAGTTCTAGTAGAGACTGAACACTTGACCGTGGGTCACCAAGTTACCATGTGACCTGAACCTCACGGCTTGAACTGGATGCTGCCAGACACCAAGCCATAAAGTTGGGCATTCACACAGTACTCCACCATCAAGTGGGAGTGGTCTATACAAGTCTGGGCTTGAGCAGGTCCTAGAGACATAAGTAAACTGTATGAGCAAGAGACTCAGACACTCATGGCTCCTGCTCATGTTATATTGCTTCATATCTCTCATCTTATACCTTTTGCCTCATGGCGAGTTCCCTATGACCAGCTGACTAAAGAAGACTTTGGGCCTGGTTTTTAGATGGTTCTACATGAACCATCTAGCACCAACTGAAAACAGCTGTGGCATTACATGCCCATTCAGGGCTGTCCACAAGGGACTGTAATTAAGGGAAAACCCTCCAAAGCACTGAACTTTGTGTGATATAACAGTTGTTCATTTTACCTGGAATGAGAGATGGCCACAGGTGTGGATTTACACTGATTCAAGAGTGACTAGCAGTTTGGCTGGACGGCCAGGGACTTGGAAGGGAGATAACTGAAAAGCCGGAGACAAGAAGTTTGGGGAAGAGATATGGTGAATGAGCTCTCCAAGTAGGTATTTAGAATGTGGAGATACCCGGGTCCCATATAAATGTTCACCAAAGAATGACCTCAGCAGAGGAGTATCTTAATACTTGGGTAGATAGGGGCGCCTGGGTGGCTCAGTTGGTTGGGCGACTGCCTTCGGCTCAGGTCGTGATCCTGGAGTCCCGGGATCGAGTCCCGCATCGGGCTCCCTGCTTGGCGGGGAGTCTGCTTCTCCCTCTGACCCTCCCCCCTCTCATGTGCTCTCTCTCATTCTCTCTCTCTCAAATAAATAAATAAAATCTTAAAAAAAAAAAAAAAAATACTTGGGTAGATAAAATTCCCTATTCTCTGGATATCAGTCCTCCACTCTGCCCAGCTACTCCTGTCTTGCCCAATGATCACAGTGGCTGTCTGTAGCAGCCAAGTTGAAGGTTAGCAACATGGATTTGCACTCACCAAAACCAATTTGCTTCTAGCCAATGATGAGTGCCTAGTCTGCCAACTACAAAAAATCAACAATGACACCATGCCTGATACTGGTTCACTTCTGTCATGGGAGGGGCAGCAATTTCTCCTTACTAGAATATATTCTGGGTATGGATCTGTCTTCTTTGTCCTTGGTATTTGTCAAAACCACCATCCGTGAACTTATGGAATGCCTTATTTCCTCATCATGGTATTCCATACAACACTGCCTGTAACCAGGAAACTTATTTTATGGAAAACAGAGCACAGCAGTGGGCATATGGGTCATGGAACTCACGGGTCTTACTATGTCTCCCATCACCTTTAAGTGGCCGGCCTGAAAGAACAGTGGAAGAGTAGGCTAGTTACCAATTTATTGTCTCTGAGCTCCAAATCTATCCTTGTTATCTCAACAAATTCTTTTCCAACTGGCTCAATGATGTTAAGTTTTATTAATAAAAGGCATGGGAGGACCACTGCGAGGTGATCAAAAGGCTTCTCCTGTCAGTTCCATGTTTTTATTTCACACAGTAGCGAGTGGATCTGTGTGCAGGTCTGACAGTGCTCACTTCAGTGACCATCACAGCCTGGCTCCTGCCCACACGATCTCTGGCAAGTTTCTCAGCCTCCCAGCAGGCCACTGCTATGGACCAGCTCCAGCTCACTGCCATGCAAATGTCACTGCCATGGCAGATAGCATGTTCCTGTGGAGCCACACCCTCTCCAAAGAGGTCTGAATCTCAGGCTTGGGAGAGGGTTTGGAGAAAGGTATTTTCTTATTTCTTTCCTTGTCCACTCCCTCATCCTAGAGGGTAGCAGCTGTTTTCTGTATATGCTATTTCTGAACCTCTTATGAGTGCTCTTTTACCCATTTTTAGTAGTTAAGCATCTTTTACTAGTTAACAGTTTTTTCTATTAAACTTTTCCCTGTTCAATTACTGGTAAGGTTTCTGTCTTCTGAGTGATACAGATGGCCTTTGAGAATAGTTATAGCACCAGCCAGGCACCAGCAACACTTCGTGGGGCTGGGATGTCTAACATCTTCCAGTATATGGTATATGCTCTGAATCAGCAACGAACCTGTGGGATTATTTCTTCTATAGGTACAATTCACTAGTCTGGAATTAAAGGGTGATTGGGATGCCTGGGTGGCTCAGTTAGTTAAGTGTCTGCCTTCAGCTCAGGTCATGATCTCGGAGTCCTGGGATCGAGTCCCACATTGGGCTCCTTGTTCAGTGGGGAGCCTGCTTCTCCCTCTGCCTGCCACTCCCCCTGCTTGTGTTCTCCCTCTCTCTCTCTGACAAATAAAATCTTTTAAAAGAAAATGGAATTAGGGGCGCCTGGGTGGCTCAGTCGTTAAGCGTCTGCCTTCGGCTCAGGTCCTGATCCCAGGGTCCTGGGATCAAGCCCTGCATCGGGCTCCCTGCTCAGCGGGGAGCCTGCTTCTCCGTCTCCCACTCCCCCTGCTTGTGTTCCCTCTCTCGCTGTCTCTCTCTCTGTCAAATAAATAAATAAATAAATAAATTAATTAAAAAAAAATCTTATTAAAAAATAAATTAAAAAAGAAAATGGAATTAAAGGGTGAAAATGGGAGTGATCCTTCTCACTATTACCCCTAATAATCTGCTAGTAAAAATTCTGCTTTCTATTTTCACAACTTTGGATGATGCTGGCTTAGAAGTTTTCATTCCCAGAGGAAATATCCTTCCGTTAGGGGACACAATGGTTCCATTAAACTGGAAGTTGAGACTACTACCTGGCTCTTCTGGCTGACTAACAGAGCTTCCATACAGAGGCAACAGCCGTCCACAGACTTCATCTACTCTCCTTTGCTGCAGTCTCACTCCATCAACCAGACATGGAATCTAGCCCCAGATGTACTGGCAAGCTTGGACTTGTCCACCCATAACAGTGCTTCGGAAGAGCTGGTTAATGACATTTCTCTGATTCTCCATCTCTCAGGTTTAGCCTGTTACTTACCCAGCTTCTCCCACAATTCTGTAAGATCTAATTCCTACAATAAATCCTTAATTCCATAATAGTCATAGTGGTTCTGCTTCCCAGACTAAATTCTGACCAATAAACCATGTTTTTCAGACAAAGCTTTCTGTCTCTGTGCACAACTTGTGTTTGGATACCATACCTCACCTCATTCCTTGAAGTCAGGAAAGACAACTCTTTAAAGAGTTATAATCACAATTTCTGCCTAAGTAGAGCTCATCTTTATTGTTCTAGGCTTGTGCCATTTGGCCATGGGAATGAATTATCATGATTGTCTTTGTGTCCTTGGAGAGAATATTATGAAAAAGACCCCCCCCAAAACTAAGAAATATGAAGTATCTAGGAACCATTGCAAATAAACGCCTTAATCCTTACTATGGTGCTATATTCTAGATTTTGCTCAAAGTTACATAGGATAAAAATTTCTGGATCCCTGAGAATATGCTCATGGATGGTAAGTGCACTTTATAATTTTACTTGTGATTTCCTTGTTTGTCTATTGAGACTGAAGTTAGTATTTTTACACTGAAACTTGACAATTACTGAATGCAGACACCCTGTCAATAACATTTTCCAGATCTTAAACAAGATTATTAGTTTTCAAAAATCTGGATAGATCTGTCCTCTGTGCTGTATATACCTATTTGCTGCACAATTACTCATATTTGGTTGAAGACTAAGAAAAATCTCCTAGGTTTCTGTCTGCTTTACGAGGGCCAATTTATTAAAAAAAAATTATCAAAGATATCTAGAATTCAATCAGATATCATTACAACAGCCATTAGGAGTTGAGTGATCCTATGGGACAAGAAGATATAAAAAGAAAGAAGGATTCTGCTAAGTTCTAAGGTCTTTAGATTTAGGCAGGAAGACATACAGATAATTAAAATCCAAAGAAATGCAAAATTCAATCAAGTAATATAAGAGGCCTAAGGAGGAGCTAATAAGCAAATTCTGTGAAAGTTGGATTAATCCCATCAGGGCTCAAACATGAATCTAGTCACATTCTGGCCAATATCCTCTGGTTATTAAGAATTCTCAGCAAGCAGAGAAGACAATCCCAAAAATTACATGTGAAAGCAACCTAAAAATTATTTGGCATGACATATTCATTTTCTTAGCCCAAGGAAAATTTAAAATTAAGAACAGAAATGCTTAAAGGAAATTATGTATAGTGTTAATATTTTAATGTTAAAAACTCTGTGCATATTTAGTATTTTAAATATTTATAAAATTTTAAGAGAATTTGCCCTATTAAAGTAATAGGTTAGGTTTGTAGTTCCAATCTGAAATGTATAATCAATTGTTGTAGATTATCTTAATCAGAAAGTTTACTATTTATTTTTATTTTTTAAAGATTTTATCTATTTATTTGATAGAGACACAGCGAGAGGGAACACAAGCAGGGGGAGTGGGAGAGGGAGAAGCAGGCTTCCCGCGGAGCAGGGAGCCCGATGCGGGGCTCGATCCCAGGACCCTGGGATCATGACCTGAGCCGAAGGCAGACACTTAACGACTGAACCACCCAGGCGCCCCAGAAAGTTTACTATTTATACAGTGTTGAAACATTTCAGAAAACTTAAATAGCCCCAGACATATAAAAATTATATAAGTATGCAGTGGTTTGTTGAATAATGGGTGTTCTTAAAAAGGAAATTTTTAAATTTGTAATATTCTTAAGATGTTTGTTTGTAAATTGGCCCAAATATTCAAAGGCCCTTAAAACCGATTGTTAAAATTTCCTATACTTTCTTTTTCTTTCTTTCTTTCTTTTTTTAATTTCCTGGCCTTTAAATAGGATAAGATTTGTAAGCTGATTCTGAAAAGCTTAAGAACTCAGTTTTAAAATTTTAGCTTTTACAAATTGAACACTGTATTTTAAAATGAAAGATAACTCTATAAACAGGCTTTTCTGGACACAAAGGACACCTCCATGGGCATCAAAGGCCTAACGTATTACCAGGGGTGCCTGGCTGGCTCAGTTGGTAGAGCATGTGACTCTTGATCTTGGAGTTGGAAGTTAGAGCCCCACATTGGCTGTACAGATTACTTAAAAATAAAAACAAGGGGCGCCTGGGTGGCTCAGTCGTTAAGCGTCTGCCTTCGGCTCAGGTCGTGATCCCAGGGTCCTGGGATCGAGCCCCGCATCGGGCTCCCTGCTCCGCGGGGAAGCCTGCTTCTCCCTCTCCCACTCCCCCCGCTTGTGTTCCCTCTCTCGCTGTGTCTCTCTCTGTCAAATGGATAAATAAAATCTTTAAAAAAAAATAAAATAAATAAAAACAAAAAAACAAACAAAAACTAACCTATAACCAGTCAATTTGGAGTCAATTTGCTAAATTTTCAGGAGTTTTACAAGCTGGTTGTTAAACACAGTGTTATTAAAAATTAGTATAATTAAATTACATTAAAAACAAAGGTAATAAATAATCTAAATGTAACAGTTCCTGACTATTTTACTACATTTTCTCATCATCTATATTCTTGAGGTTATTTTTTCTATTTTATCTCTAAGGTGGAAATTATAGTTGCATGCTATCCCATTTCTTCCTAATTCTGCATTCAGTGATGTCATGTTAGTAGTGTGAAATCAGCCATGTTGGGTGTATTTGCACCACGGAAATAGGCAAACTTGATCAATCAGGGCTCCGTGGATTAAGAAAAGCCTCACGAAAACAGTGACCTGATACTCCAGTAAAGGAGCCACACTCCAAAGGGGAGAAGACAAATGAAATAGTATATAAGTGCTAAAGGACTGTAGAGCTCACCTAATATCCTAGGGCAGTCCATAAAGACTCAGAATACAAGAGGAGTTCTAAAGACAGTTGAGTATGCTTGAATATGTTTGAATAGAACAGTGTTCATAGAGACAGTGACATGAAATAGGTACGAAAAGTAAACTGGGACAAGACTGAAACAGTGAGAAATGGCAGCCTGTAAAATGACTGGGACTTACTGCAAATGTCATTCCTAAGGGTTTGGGCCATTACCTACAAGGCAATGAGGAGATACTTAAGGTTTGAGGGTAGGAGGGGGCTTTAATTTGGCAACAATGTATAGGATTCAGTAAAGGTAGTGAAACACTTTATTTTTGGAAACTGTGAGACCTACCAAAAAAATTGCACCAAAAAAAATTGCATTACATATTAATAAACAAAAGTCTTCAGTTAGGTGTTAAAGAATCAATTAAAACTCAAAGCTCCAATGAATACAAACTCTGTGATTCTATGTATATAAAATGCAAGGTCATCTACTCTGACAAAAAGCAAATACATGGTTGCCAGGTGCTAGAGGAGAGATAAACTACAAAGGAGCACAAGGGCTCTTGTGGGTGACAGAAATGTTCTGTTATCTTGATCGAGATGGGTGCACAGAACTGTGGAAACTTATCAAATGGTACACTTTAAATGGATGAAGCTTACTGTACTCAAGTTTTCCCCTTGAACCTGATAAGAAAAAGAATTACAACTCAAACAACTTAATCAGACATTTGATGTTATTTAGGCATAAATGGAAAAGTTATGCAAATGATGGCAGTTTTAGAAGAGTAGAACCAAACTAGTTTCCCTCTTTCCACCTGATTAGCTCTCAGTATCTATAGTCGCTGCCAAGTCTTTTCCCCAGATATCATGTACAGGTAAAACCTCAGTTCCAAACCTTCCCTCACCCCACGGCCATGCTATCCAATCCCTTCCATCCCCTCCTAACAATCTCTAGGAGTTTGCTCATTTTCTTCATCTGTATTATGGGAGTAATATTACCTACCTCACCAATATATAAAACACTTCACACATAGCAAGAGCTCAAAACAATTATTATTTGCCTTAATCATTTTCTACACACTTATGCTCCTTGAAGGCAGAGTTTTCTCATTTATCTTTGCATCTCTCTCATTTTACCTAGCATAAGTTACAATGAATAGTAGGCCCAAAGTACGGATTTCTTCAAAGAAACGTCTGTGGCTCCTAGAAATTCAGATATGAAGAGAACACTGTACCACAAGTGAGAATCAGAAGTGTTACCATAAAGGCACAAACGTTCCGTGCCATTTGAAAAGAATGATTACTTATAACTGAAGGAATTACGAAACATGTCTAAGAGGTGACACTGAGCTAGGTGAAGTCTGAAGGGGAGTAAGGGAAGGGTACATATCCACTTCCCTAAACAGTAATTAGCAATAGTGTAAAACACAAGTCCAAGAGAAACATCTTCAACAGTGACATGTTAAATTCTTAACAGTGAAATACTATAAAAAGGTCCAAGGCAAGCCAAAGTAGGCTCTACACACTTCGTGCAGAGGAGCAATCTTTTCTAATGACTACATAATTACAGCAGTGTTCCAGTACCATCTGGCAAATGGTCTAGAAGTTCAAGATGGAGTAAGGAAGGTTTAAGGACAAAATCAGAAGATCTGAATTTCAAGATCCCTGTGCCACTAATAGTGGGCAGTAAACCCTAGTATTCTGAGGGCTGCCACCTTCCTGCTAAGCGGACTCAAGGGCAAGTACTACTACCGTTTCAACTCTGAAGTCAGAGGTGGTCCAGGGAAAGGCATGGCAGCCCGCTGGGGCCCAGCTGTACTAGAAGGGTTGCCACGAGCTGAAAGCAGCACAAGGGCTTTTTCTGTGGGGCCTACACCCGCCTTCCCGAGCATCCCAGAAGCCAGTGTAGCGCTGAACTGCTAAACCTAGTCGCCGCGATTGCAGGAAACACGAGTTTGCCGCCTTCCCAAGTCTCAAATGCTAAGCAACCCCAACTCCCACTTAGAACGCGCCCTGAGGTTTCCATTTCCTCTCCTGCCTCGTTAGGAGGAATGGAACGTTAAGAGCCGGCTTCCCGCTCAGCCCCTGGCGGCCCGGACGCAGCTAGGGGGCTAAACACAGGGGGCGGACAAAGCGACCTCTGGCCACACGCTCCACAAAGACAAGGAATGATCCGGCCGTCAGACCCACTCAGGCCCTCGCACAGGGGGCCAGAGGTCTGCCGGGCTCCGCAGGGGCGGCGTCGAAGGGAGACGGGGAGCCCCGGGAGACAGTGGGCGGCCAACCTCACCTGCCGCTTGTTCATTCGCCGCACATCATCCAAAAAATCTAGAGACAGCATGGCGCGGCCGGCGAGGGGGACACGAGCAGCGGAGAAGGCGCGAAGTGACCAGCGGGCGGAACGGCTGGCGCACCGGCCGGGCTCTCAGTGGACAGGACCCCGCGGCGCCCGCATTTCCGCTTCCGGGGCGGGAACCGGCGCTCCCTTCCCCCTCCCCGCCCAGCGCGTCGCTGCCGAGAGCACACAAAGGGACTCGCGACTCTCCTAATCTGGACTCCCGGCCTCGTCTCGCTGCAGGAGGGCGCTCCCACGCCGAATCTCGCCTGCCGAGAACCTACCCGAGCCCTGTCCCCGCACTTAGCCCCCGGCCCCTCGCGGAGGCGGCTACTCGGCTTCTTCCGGGGGCCCTCCTGCAACCTCCGGAAGGCGGGCTCTCGCGCATGCCCGGCCAATCGGGAGCCGGTCTCGGGCATCCCGGGGGCCGCGGCGGCCCCTGAGTGGCCGGCGGCTGCAGTCGGGCCGCGGGTCTGGGTGTGGCACTGGACTTGTGGCCGAGCCTTGCCCTTGCCAAGTTGGGGCTGGCCTCCCGCGCTACGGGAAGTGGCGGCTCAGATGGTTTCGTTAAGTGCTTTATGGGTAAAGGTGGAGGCTAGGAGAGCCTTCGAAGCACTGCCGTAACCTCCCGGGAGTTTAAGAGGCTCTTGGTGGAAGAGAGAACGACCAAAGAATGCTACGGTGTGATGTGACCACCAGGAGTGCGGGGTGTGACCTCGCTAACAGGATCTGTCCTCTCCTTGAACTCTGCCTCCTGCTTTTGTTATCTTGGGCACCTGGATGTGACCCTCTTCTCGCTGCCCCTGACTCTGTACCCCAAACAGCCTTTGCCTTCTTGACTTGCTCAGACTGCTAATATGCACCTAGGACGAGAAGGACCAACGCTGGTCTCTTGCTAGTATTTCTATATTTTTCAAAATACTAGTTATCTCACATTAGGGTGAAGGATCTACCGGAACTTTTTGCAGTATCTTTGCAATTCTTTTCATCGAAAATTATCCCAAAATAAGAAAAACATTTTGGAGGATGGCTATAATGAAAAAGATAGATAATAAGTTTGGGGGAAGATGGAAGCTTCATAGGCTGCAGGTGGGAATGTGAGATAGTCTACGGCCATACCACCCTAAACGCGCCCGATCTCGTCTGATCTCGGAAGCTAAGCAGGGTCCGGCCTGGTTAGTACTTGGATGGGACAGCCATTTTGGAAAATGGACTGGTAGTTCCTCAAAAAGTTAAATACAGAGTTATTATATTAACCATATTAACCCGCAATTCCACTGCAGGTATATATCCAAGAGAATTGAAAACATATGTCCACACAAAAACTTGTACAGGAATATTCATGACAGCATTATTCATAAAAACCAAGATGTACAAATAACCCAGATGTGCATTAACTGATGAATGGATAAACAAAATGTGGTATAGTCATACAATGCAATATTGTCAATAAAGAGAAATACAGCAACATGGATTGGACCTTGATAACATTAGGCTTAGTAAAAAAAAAAAAAAAAGTCATAAAAGTCACATACTGTATGATTCCATTTATATAAAATGTCCAGGATAGTCAAATTGATAGAGATAGAATGAAGTGGTTGCCTAGGGCTGGGAGGGTTGAGAGAAATGGAGAGTGACTGCTACTGGTTACAGGTTTTTTTTGTTTTTTTTTTAAGATTTTATTTATTTGACACAGAGAGAGGGAGAATGCAAATGGAGCCTGAGAGGGAGAAGCAGACTCTCCGCTGAGCAGAGGGTCCAATGTGGGACTCGATCCCAGGACCCTGGGATCATGACCTGAGCCGAAGGCAGACACTTAACCAACTGAGCCACCCAGGCACCCCTGGTGTATGAATTATATCACAATAAAGCTGTTATGAAAAAGAAAAAGAAAAAAAAACATTGCTGTCTTGTTCACTGCTAAATTCCCAGTGGTGAACGCACAACCTGGCACATATTAGGTACCCAATAAATATTTGTTGAATTTGAAATGTGTGTATGTGTATGTATGTGGCCATCTCCAACTGCTGCCCATAGGCACCCATACTTACTGAGTCAAAAAATGAATTCCTGATTTCTCCAAATTAGGAGGGCCTGTGGAGGAAAATACCCATAAACTCCATGAGGGCAGGGACCTTGTCCACCCTTCTATCCCCGGCTCTCATAACAGTGCCAAACTCGTAGCAAATACTTAATAAGTATTTGTTAATAAATGTTGAATATGGAGTCTAACCTAAATTCTGGCTAATAGAGTGCTTGGCCTATGCTTGTTAATGTTGAATTCAAATCTAAAGATGAGGCCCTATAACCATTTAAATGGGTATGAGCCTTGGTCAGTCTTCATATTGTGAAGAAAAGATCCCTAAGAGAGGCACAAAGTCCTGGGGGCTTCAGATGTAGCAGGAGTCAGTGTAGTTAGGGATGTTCAAAGGGGCCTCAGAAGGAAAGAATATTTGATATATGGGTAAAATTGATTTGCTATGTGAGTCAAGTTGGCAGGTGAAAAGGATATACCCAGTGGAATTGTAGGAATAAAGGTATAGGGGCAGGAAACTGGAAAATGTATTTGGAAAATCCAGTTTGATTTTCCAACTCTGCCCATAACTTAAGGAACTGGGCTAGTTGGGTCTGTAGGTGCTCTTTTGTCATTGAGGAAATTTAAGCATGCCTAACATGACATGTGTTGGATTTGCACAATTCGTACTTATGGCCACATTGAGCTAGTGCTCCACATCTGAAACCTTGTATGTCCATAACCTACTTTCTGATAGTCACTTCTTTTTTATTTCTCTGTATGTTTTAAATTATACAAATAATACATGAGTACATTCTCATCATAAAAGATTAAAACAAGACAGTCAATCCAGCCATTCCACTTCTGGGTATATACCTAAAAGAATTGAAAGAAGGGATTTAGGGGTACCTGGCTGGCTCAGTTGGAAGAGCATGCAACTCTTGATCTCAGCATCATGAGTTCGAGCCCCGCGTTGGGTGTAGAGATTACTTAAATAAACACTTAAAAAAAAAAAAAAAGCAGGGTCTTTTTTTTTTTTATTAAAGATTTTTTATTTATTTATTTGAGAGAGAGAGAATGAGAGAGAGAGCACATGAGGGGGGGAGGGTCAGAGGGAGAAGCAGACTCCCTGCCAAGCAGGGAGCCCGATGCGGGACTTGATCCAGGGACTCCAGGATCATGACCTGAGCCTAAGGCAGTCGCTTAACCAACTGAGCCACCCAGGCGCCCACAGCAGCATTAGTTAAATACCCAAAAGGTGGAAGCAACCCAAGTGTCCATGAATGAATGAATGAATGAATGAATGAATGAACAAAATGTAATATAAACACACAAAAGAATATTATTCAGTTTTAAAAAAATGAAGTTCTTTTTTTTTTTAAAGATTTTTATTTATTTATTTGAGAGAGAGTGAGAGCGAGCAAGAGAGAGAGCCCAAGTGGGGGGTAGGGGCAGAGGGAGAAGGAGAAGCAGACTTCCCGCTGAGCAGGAAGCCTGACTCGGGGCTTGATCCCAGGACCCCAGGATTGATCCCAGTACCCCAGGATCATGACCCGAGCCGAAGGCAGACGCTTAACCCACTGAGCCACCCAGGTACTCCAGTCATTTTGCTTTTAAGGTTTAGGTTGTGTTGGCTCCATAGTTTGTCTCAGCTAATATTCAAGTATTAGGGTGTAGTTAATCTAAACTAATGGGTTGTTTTACAATATGTGTTATTGTTTATGTGTTCAATGTGAAATTTCATTGGGTTACATTTTATTTTAAATTCACAAAAATAGATCAGTAATTCAACTCAGTAATTCAATTAGTTAGTTGAAAGTTAATTAAATCAGGATGCTGAATACTTTTAAACTCAGGGGGAAAAAAAATTGTAACTGAAACATCGACCAGGAATCCAGCGCAAATAACAATACAGTGTGACTATGCAGGGGCTGGGCCATCCACAAGCATGATGAATTATGATGAGCAGCTGAAAAAGAAAAGGGCTAATAAGAAATACGATGAGCCTCTAGGACATATGTTTTATTAAACTGGTAATCTATTTTCCCCTGTTTCCCAGTACATTAGGTTATGAAACTTGGCCAAATAGTGGCATAAAGCCAATGAAGACTTAGTGGCATTTTTAAGAAAAGCTCAGTGGCCAATCTGATAATCAAAACAAACTTTCTAGAGGAAGAGAAGCCCACAAAATAATGCTTCCTGATAAGAAGCATTATTGATAACATTTACCCCTAAAGATACGAGAAGTGGTCAAAACTACAAAGGCATCCTTTAAAGTTGCAATTTTCAAAGCCAAAACAGTGACAGGTCATATTCTTGCCAAGAAGCTTTTAAAGTCAGTCGTAACATTGATGATAAATATGATCAGTAAGAAAGATAAATAAGCTTTTGGTAAATTCCTTTACCAAAATATATTGTTGGGGAAAAAGATACTGTTGGACATTGCATAATATCAATGGCATACAAAGTGGATGAGCACATTGTCTGGAGTTGTCTGGGGCTGCTGGAGAAAGTCATCCAATCACGCTAGGCCCTGGAAACCTATCTCACCACTTTCCACTCATTTTCATTGATCTGCTGAATTAGTTGCCTATTTCTGTATAACAAATTACCCCGAAACTTAGCAAATTAACACAACAAACATTATCTCACAATGTCTATGGGTCAGAAATTTGGGACCATCATAGCTGGGTGGCTTGAGCTCAAAGTTTTCCATGAAGTTATAGTTAAGATGTCCAGAGGGGCTGCAGTCTCATCTGAAGGCTTAACTGAAGGATCTGCTTCCAAGTTCCACTCATGTGGCTGTTGGTAGGTCTCAATTATTCCTGGACTACTGGATTGAAGCCTCAGTTCCTAGTTGGCTATTGACTCCAGGTCTCCCTCAGTTCCATGCCATGTGGGCCTCTCTTTAGGGCAGTTGCAACATGGCAGCTAGCTTCCATCAAAGTAAATGATCCAAGAGAGAAAGAACCAGCTCAAGAATAAGATTACCAATGCATCCTGTTTTTGCACTGAAATTTCCACATCTCAGAAAACCCTTCAGTCCCAGGTAAAGCAGGATGGTTGGTGACTCCATCAAGACAAAAGTTGCAGTGTTTTTTTGAGCCTAATCTCTGAAGTGACATATCATCATTTCTTCCACATTCTATTCGTTAGAAATGAGTTCAGTACAGACTCAAAGGGAGGGGAATTAAGTTCTACCTTTTGTTTTTGTTTTTGTTTTAAAGATTTATGTATTTGACAGAGAGAGACACAGCGAGAGAGGGAACACAAGCAGGGGGACTGGGAGAGGGAGAAGCAGGCTTCCTGCCGAGCAGGGAGCCCGATGCGGGGCTCGATCCCAGGACCCTGAGCCGAAGATCATGACCTGAGCCGAAGGCAGGCGCTTAATGACTGAGCCACCCAGGCGCCCCAAGTTCTACCTTTTGAAGGAAGGCATTTATCAAAGAATTTGTAGGCATATTTTTAAAACCATCACATATGGAGTCCAGTTTCATGGTGAAAAGAAAATATTACAGAGGAACTCAACTTTTTAACTTACTCCCTACCCAACTTATCTGCTCCCATAAACATCCCTTCCTCCTCTTCTCTTCCTCCATCAGTGAAAGAGGCATCCCTCCTCCTGTCTAAAGCTAACTTCTTCCACCTACTCAAAACCTTTCTCTCACTCCCTCAGTTTCTTCCCATTAACTTTCTCTTTTCCTAGCATATGATCATGTTCAAATAGATCTTACAAAATTTTTATGCTGAGTGTTTTATGGAGGTATAATTTACATATAGTAAAATGTGTAAATAGTATATATACAGCTCGATGAATTTCAACAGACAGACATACCCATTCATCATCTATATCTTTCTTCGATTCACTGAAAGCTGGTTTCTGCCCTTAACCCATGGCTGAAAGCCATAAAATAGTCTCTTAAAATCCCTTTAGGTCCATTGGGTCCCCTTTTCAGTTTGTCTCCTGCCTCTCTGTCTTGTTGTTCTCAGTCTCCATCATGGACTCTTTAGTTTACTCCTTAAATGGAGGAATCCTGCACCACTTCTCACTCTACAATGCCTCTGGGTGATTTTCTCTGCTCTCATGACTTCAACTACCTTCCTTATGCATTCACCTCTCCAATATCTATAGCTCTGATCTCTTCCTGGATGTCAACTTTTATATCAACTGCTTCTGAACATCTCCACTTGGATGTCCAACAGACACCTCAAGCTCACTGTGTCCCAGATGTCACATCTCCCATCCTCATCACTCCCCACTAAAGACCTGTGCTTTCTCTTATGTTCCAAATCTCTATAAAAGGCACCATCTCGGGGTGCCTGGGTGGCTCAGTCAGTTAAACATCTGCCTTTAGCTCAGGTCATGATCCCAGGGTCCTGGGATCGAGCCCCACATCTGGCACTCTGCTCAGTAGGAAGTCTGCTTTTTTTTTTTTTAAGATTTTATTTATTTATTTGACAGAGAGAGACACAGCAAGAGAGGGAACACAAGCAGGGGGAGGGAGAAGCAGGCTTCCTGCTGAGCAGGGAGCCCGATGTGGGGCTCGATCCCAGGACCCTGGGATCATGACCTGAGCAGAAGGCAGACGCTTAACAACTGAGCCACCCAGATGCCCCAGGAAGTCTGCTTCTTCCTCTGCCTCTGCCCCTCTGCACCCCACCCCCCAACTCATGCTCTCTCTGTCTCTAATAAATAAATAAAATCTTTTTAAAAAAGGCACCACCCGGGCGCCTGGGTGGCTCAGTTGGTTGAGCGACTGCCTTCAGCTCAGGTCATGATCCTGGAGTCCCTGGATGGAGTCCCGCATCAGGCTCCCTGCTTGGCGAGGAGCCTGCTTCTCCCTCTAACCCTCCCCCCTCTCATGTACTCTCTCTCTCTCTCATTCTCTCATTTTCGCTCTCTCAAATAAATAAATAAATCTTAAAAAAAAAAAAGGCACCACTCAATCACAAAAGTAATTGTCATTCTTGATTCTTCCTTCTCACTCACTTGCCAAATCCAATTAGTCACCAATCTTGTTATTCTACTTTCTTAATGTCTCTCTTATTCATCCACTTTCTCCAACCCCACTGTCACTACCTTGGTTCATGCTACTTATCCTGATTGTTGTAGTGAACTCCCAGCCAGTCTTTCAGCCTATAGTCTTGCTCCCACACCTTGCCTCACTCTAATCCTTCACACGGCAGCCAGAATGATTTATTCAAACCATAAATGTGATGATGCTACTTCCTTACATAAAACCTTTCAGTAGATCTTCCTGACTTTCAGGATATGGCCAAATTCCTTGGCATGCTACAAAAGGCATTTTGTGTTCTGGCTCCTGCCTACCTCTCCTGCTGGTCTTACTCTCCTCATGTTTGAAAGTATATAGTTCCCTGAATGCTGCATGCTCTCGCTTTTGTGTAAGCTGCTTCTGCTGCCTGGAAAGTTCTCCATCCCACCCCAAAACCTTTTATTCCTCCTTGCCTTTCAAATTAAGCTCATGCATCACGTCCTCTGGGAAGCCTCCACTGCATTTCTCCTGCCTGCATACTCACCATCTAATTATGTATCTGTTGCTCTCACCAGACTGTGAGTTTCCTGGGGGCAAGGGCCTTCTTACTTTTTACCCCCAGAATATTACATGAAATAAACAATTGAAATGAATTGTCAAATGAATGAATGGAGATGTTAAGGCCTGGGAGGCTCAGTCCGCCCAGAGGCAGGTGGATCAAACCAAACTCTAAAGTTATCTTCATTCAGATAAATGGGGATGGTGGCCCACAATGTGTGCTCAAGGCTGAAAGAGGATTTTTCAAAGTAAAAAGCAGAAGACATAGCCCTAGTCCTTGAAGAATTTTCAATATCATTTGCCGCAGAAAAAAAAAAAAAAATAGGGGTGGCTGAGTGGCTCAGTCAGTTAAGTGTCTGCCTTTGGCTCAGGTCATGATCTCCGGGTCCTGGGATCGGGCTCCCTGCTCAGTGGGGAGTCTGCTTCTCCCTCTCCCTCTGCCCCTCCCTTCGCTCGTGCTTGCTCTCTCTCTCAAATAAATGAATAAAATCTTTAAAAAATAAAAGTAAAAGTTGGGCGCCTGGGTAGCTCAGTTGGTTAAGCGACTGCCTTCGGCTCAGGTCATGATCCCAGAATCCTGGGATCGAGTCCCACATCTGGCTCCCGGCTCAGTGGGGAGCCTGCTTCTCCCTCTGACCCTATCCCCTCTCATGCTGTTTCTCTCTCTCTCTCTCTCTCAAATAAATAAATAAATAAAATCTTTAAAAAAATAAAAAATAAAAGTAAAAGCTATCTTTATGAAAGGAAACAAGGTGTAACTGTCAGCCTATACATTCTATAGAAACTCAAGAGAGGAGGCAGAATCTTTTAGGCACCATCAAAGGACACTCTCACCTCTCTCTCAGAGGAGACTTCCAAGGGACGCTGGGCCACAGTTGGGCCAGTATAGCAATGTAAAAGAGGAAACATAATGTCCAGCACAAACTAGAAATGGGGTTAGGTGTGGGGTGCTTCCTTCCCGGGAGCTTACGGTCTTGAGGAACGGACAGACTGAGCAAGAAATAATTGGAATGAAAAGAATCTGGTAGGAAGGAATAGGACCTAGAGAGATTAATATAAACTGGGTGGATCTGGAAAGGCTTAATGAAGTTTCCCTGCAGTGTTGAAGTGGAAACTGTGTCTTATGAAAATAATTCAGATATTTAGGACAGGTGATTCCAGACTAGATAAAGACATAAAGCCTGAGGCATTAAATTTTCCAAATGTGGGACTCTGACATGCTATTTTCTCTGCTCACTGGGCTGCCAATCTTCCCAACATATAAGTCTTTTAGATCCCATCCATCACAATGACATGTCTGATATTTTCTTTCATAGATAGCCTGCTGGTCTGCCTGAAGGAAGCATCTTGTTATAGAGGTTAAGTCAGACCCACCTGGCTTTAAATCACAGATCAACCACTCACTAGCTGCATGATCTTGAGTCAATGAGTTAATTTTTTTTAAGTTTATTTTTATTTATTTAAGTAGTCTCTATACCCAATGTGGGGCTCAAGTTCACAACCCCGAGATCAAGAGTGTTATGCTCTTCTGAGCCAGCCAGTTGCCCCAAGTTAACTCTTTTTTAAAAATTTGTCATATTTTTAAAAAGATTTTATTTATTTATTTATTTGAGAGAGAGAGAGAGAGTGCGGGGGGAGGGCAGAGGGAGAGAGAATCTCTAACAGACTCTGCGCTGAGCATGGAACCCCATTTGGGGCTCAATCTCATGTCCCTGAGATCACAACCTGAGCCAAAATCAAGAGTTGGACACTTACCCAACTGAGCCACCCAGGTGCCCCTATATTAACTCTTTTTTTATCTTCAGTTTTCTGGGTGTAAAGTGGGAATAGAAGACCATTTAATCATTTGAATATTAAACAAGATAGTACATGTTAATAGAGCTGTTGGATGACAAACGGTAATTGGACAATGAATGTTAATAATTATTAAAAACAAGAAGTGGGTTCAAACTGATGTCCAAATGCTCAGAAAGTCAATCTGTCATTATAGCTGAACCCTGGTTAATTGCTTCTATGCAGATCAAACGTGTCTACCAGCAAAGGCAAAGTTGACTGCATTAAAAAAACAAAACAAAACTGGGCGCCTGGGTGGCTCAGTTGGTTAAGCAACTGCCTTCGGCTCAGGTCATGATCCTGGAGTCCC
Organism: Neomonachus schauinslandi; assembly: GCF_002201575.2. Taxonomy (NCBI): domain Eukaryota; kingdom Metazoa; phylum Chordata; class Mammalia; order Carnivora; family Phocidae; genus Neomonachus; species Neomonachus schauinslandi. The sequence continues at coordinate 139,071,017 of NC_058411.1, forward strand.
TGGATCGAGTCCCTGGATCGAGTCCCTGGATTGAGTCCCGCATTGGGCTCCCTGCTCGGCAGGGAGTCTGCTTCTCCCTCTGACCCTCCCCCCTCTCATGTGCTTGCTCTCTCTCATTCTCTCTCTCTCAAATAAATAAATAAAATCTTTTAAACAAAAACAAAACAAAACTATTCAAAATAACCATGATCTTACCATTTTCTCCTTGACTTTCCCAATGAAGGAAGTGGTGGGTGGAAGGAGAAAGTTCCTGTACAACCCTGCCAGGAAGGGAAGTAGTCCAGGAGTATCAAGGCAAACCAGTGCACAGGCCACCCTGAAAGCCTCGTTCTTCCCTGGTGCCACTTCCCAAAAGGATCTGTATGGGTTTGCTGGGAGGACACATCCATCCCAGCCTCCCTTAGGTCAAGTCAGGGGCTAAAGAGACGAGACTTTCCGCCTACCAACCCAATGGCTATGGACATCAGAGAGCCTGGCTTTTAAAAGATGAAGGAGCTCTGTGTCACATAGGGTGTCAGGAAGAAATCTCATTCCCCCACATTAAAGGTGACTTTTGTGCAGAAATAGGTGACTAGAGCCACTCAAGTCTTCCTGGGAGGTTTTTTTGGAGCTCTCTTAAAAAGTCCTGGACAGCTGTAGAGGCAGCCTTCTGAGTTGTTATGTGTGTATATGCAGTGGGGGTGGGGAGACACCAATTCCCTGTTTGGCCATTCTGCTTCGGCTAAAAGAAAGGGACCCTGCTGTTGTTGGTTCTTAGAGAGGAGACAGGGTGCTGTGAATGTGGAGGTCCTGTGGGGGAAGGGCCAAGCATGGGGACAACCTTAGCCTCTCTCCTCTAACTAGGGCTTATACCTCCTCCGTCACTGATGAATTGCCTTTGGAGCTTTTGCATTTTATAATTAATAATGGGACACTGAAGGGACTCCATTTTTAGAAAGGCTCTGTCTCTGCTGTTTTTCTGTTTTTCTGCGAGGCCCCATTTATTCATGTTCTATATTTCAACTTGCATCCGAATAAACCAAAGAACCTATGTTCCCACTCCAAGGGGGAAGCAAGAAAGTTAATCATTTTCTGAGTTTGGTCCTCGGCCCCCAAACACCTGATCACATCTAAAAGGTACTAGATCCCAAACATGTTCCAGGACATTAGCTTTGAACAAACCTCATCTGCTGCTGGCATCAGTACCCCCTACCTTCCATGATTTATGAAATAACACCTATTGTTCACCTGACACTTGCCTTCGATCGGACCTTACCCTGGATTCCTGAAGGAACATGTACCCTGAACCGCTTTCCAATATAACCTCCTGAACCCAAGCAAGGAAGAGACTCCGTCTCCTATCCTGACTCGGCCAGACACTCCGTCTGCTATACTCTATCCCTTATGCGATTCAGTAAACTCTGCTCTCACTTCCTCCTGGCTTGTGTTTGATTTCTATCCTGCACATAGCCAGAGACCCTCTTGGCTGGTCCTGTGCGACCCCCTCTGGGTCCTCAGATCCGGCCTGCCTACGTCAACTTGATGGTTTAAAAGATCCTTTGGGAATCTGTTAAGGCAGTGAATCACCACTGGAAATGTGGTTTGTGTAAATCTGGATTTGAATATAATGTTCTCTTAATGCAACCACATTCAAAAATATGATCATTAGCAATCATTTATACATGCACTCAAGTAATAAAAACATTTACCTAAAGGCTGCTATGTAGCCTGTCTTCAGGTGCTGGTGCTGAAACTCTGCATGATTTGGCCACTCCCTCCTTCATCAGTCTGATCTGACATTCCTTGCTAATCCCTCACCCTACAATGCAGGCATATGCAAACACTTGCAGCCCCAAAATATGACAGAGGGGTTATGAAGTGAGCTCTAGAGCCAAATTGCTCTACCCCTTCCAAACTGTGTGATCCTAGACAAGCCACTTTATTTTTTTTCAAATATTTTATTTATTTATTTATTTTAAAGATTTTATTTATTTATTTGAGAGAGAGAATGAGAGAGAGAGAGCACGAGAGTGGGGAAGGTCAGAGGGAGAAACAGACTCCCCGCTGAGCAGGGAGCCCGATGCGGGACTCGATCCCGGGACTCCGGGATCATGACCTGAGCCGAAGGCAGTCGCTTAACCAACTGAGCCACCCAGGCGCCCATCAAATATTTTATTTATTTGTCAAAGAGCACACAAGCAGGGGGAGCGGCAGGCAGAGGGAGAAGCAGACTCCCTGCTGAGCAAGGAGCCCCATGCAGCGCTCATTCCCAGGACCCCGGGATCATGAGCTGAGCCGAAGGCAGACGCTTAACCCACTGAGCCACCCAGGAGCCCTGACAAGTCACTTTAAAGTTAATTTGCCTCTCTGCACCTCGGTTTCTTTACCTGTAAACAAGGACTGTGGGATCTAGGGGTTTTTATGGAGCTAAAGTGAGCTTAGAATGTAAACCACGAGAACAGTGCCTGGCACTTAGTAAATAATGATCGTTAGTATCCTCAGAATGTTCTTTCACTTGGAGGCCTGTCAATCGTACTACTTCCAGACCCCGTTTGAGTGTCATCTACCGTGGGAAGCCTCCGCAGACCTCCCGCCGGCAGAGTTAACACCCCTTCATCATGACCTTTATTACATGGAACTTCAATTGTGTTCAATTTTCAGAATCAAAAAGAAGGCTTCAAGGTCTGACATAATCTGAAAAGAGAATAATCACTAGGAGAGATTCTTGCTTCTATAAAGAACAGTTCGCCAAAAAACAGACCCTTCACCACAGGAACTAGTAGTTACCAGAGGGGAGGTGGGTGGGAGGAGTGGGAGAAAAGGGCATGGGGATCAAGAGCGCACGTATTTATGATGAGCCCTGAGTAATGTATGGGAGTGTTGAGTCACCGTATCGTACCCCTGAAACGACTATCACACTGCATCACACTGTATGTTAACTGTACTGGAACTAAACATGCGAGTGTTGAGTCACCGTATCGTACCCCTGAAAC
>NC_058411.1:139074088-139074164 GCF_002201575.2 Neomonachus schauinslandi
TCACCCTGCATCACACTGTATGTTAACTCTACTGGAACTAAACATGCGAGTGTTGAGTCACCGTATCGTACCCCTG
>NC_058411.1:139074174-139089399 GCF_002201575.2 Neomonachus schauinslandi
GACTATCACACTGCATCACACTGTATGTTAACTCTACTGGAACTAAATATGGGAGTGTTGAATCACTATATCGTACCCCTGAAACTAATATCACACTGCATCACACTGCATGTTAACTATACTGGAACTAAAAAAAAGAGTTAAAAAAAGAAAACAGAGTAGCTCATTAACCCGTCTGTGTAACTAGTGAACTTGAACTGAGCTGGGGAAGGAATATTTTCAGGGTGGAGTACTTCCTGTCTTGGGCCGGCCTATTCCCAAATCGTCAACATCCTGCCTCCCAGCTCGCACCACTAACTGGGCTGCGCACAGAATGATGCCTGATACCAGCATTCCCTCTCACCTGAGAGGCCCCAGCTACAGGGAACCCCTTTCAGTTCCACAAAAGGCTTCTGGGCCTTCCTTAGAGCTGCTCTTTCTGCCTCCAGCATTTTCCAGCCCTCCCTTCTCCCTTTTGCTTAGCTGTTCTTCCTTCAATTTTCCTTCCTTCCTCCACCCCTAAAGCCTTCTCTTATCTCATCTCTGGAGATGGATTCCATTATTCCCCCAGGTGGCCACTCAGCAGCAGCTCAGACTTCCCCTTTCATAACACCTCCTACGTTGTCTTGTAACTATTTCTCTGGCTTTTCTGCCAAATTGGAGGCTTCACAAGCCAGGGACTATGCCTTAGAAGACTAACCTTAGGCACAGTCCCTAACCTGTAGGTGATGATTAGTAACTACTGTTAAGAGCAAACATGAATGAATGAATAAATGAATGGAAGGAATGAATGCTTGGTATCAGGCACCCACCTATGTCACATTCCCTGTCTTTTTATCTTCCCAAGGGATTTCTGTGCATCGTGGGGCTTAAAAAAGAGAAGAAGAAGAAGAAGAAGAAGGAGGAGGAGGAGGAGGAGGAGGAGGAGGAGGAGGAGGAAGAAGAAGAAGAAGAAGAAAAAGAAGCAGCATGTCTCAAGGAAAGGAAGGAAATTGACTAGGACAGTGATAACTGAAACATTTAAAATTTCACACTAGAGGGATGCCTGGGTGGCTCAGTCAGTTAAGCACCTGCCTTCGGCTCAGGTCAGAATCCCAGGGTCCTGGGATCAAGTCCCGCGTTGGGCTCCCTGCTCAGTGGGGAGTCTGCTTCTCCCTCTCCCTCTGCCTCTCCCCCTGCTCATGCTCTCTCTCTCTCTGGCAAATAAATAAATAAAATTTCACTAGAGATTCTCAGCATCTGAGAGTTTTCTCCCACTCCCTTCAAAATCCAGCCCTTCCCAATTGAACATGTTTTAAAAGAAAGAAAGATAAAAGAAAAAATATATAGAGAAAATGCTTTCATGCCAGAATGTTAAGTATGGTTTTCTCTAAGCCTGTATTGACTGACACCAAGGCCTCTAGCCACAGAGGCCACTGACCACTCCAAAGGAGGCTAGTTTGGATTGAGATGTACTGCAAGTGCAAGACGCATTCCAGGGGCGCCTGGGTGACTCGGACGGTTAAGCGTCTGCCTTTGGCTCCAGTCATGATCTCAGGGTCCTGGGATAGAGCCCCATGTCGGGGTCCCAGCTCAGTGGGGAGCCTGCTTCTCCCTCTGCCCCTCCCCCTGCTTGTGCTCTCTCTGTCTCTCTCTCAAATGAATAAAATCTTAAAAAAAAAAAAGGGACACATTCTAGATCTTGAAAACTTAGCATGAAAAAAGGAATTTAAATTATTGGCCATTTGATTACAATGTGAAATGATAATACTTTTTTTTTTTAATGAAGTAAGCTCCATGCCCAACATGGGGCTTGAACTCAGGACCCTGAGATCAAGAGTCACATGCTCCACTCACTGAGCCAGCCGAGGGCCCCACTAGTACTTCCGATATAGTTAAAGTTTGATTTCACTTGTTTCTTTTCACTGCTTTTAATAGGCCACTGGATGACTTAAAATGCCCTTTGTGGGCATGTAGAGGTTAGTTTGGAAAGCGGGGTCAGGTGGCTACTTTCTTTCTGCTCAGAGTTGCTTTTTTCAGTCCTTTTCTGGTCTGCTAGATGCCCTTGAACTCTGGCATTTTCTGCACTGCCTTTGGTGTGACCTCTGGGGCTGGGACATTGGTGTGGCAATAGGGTCTGCTCCCTGTGTCCTGACCTGTTTGCCCAGTTACTTACCACAGCTCTCGGTTTCTGTCTCTGGCCCCGGGCTGGGACCTGACCTAAGGCTACACAGTTCCCTTTGGGCTATGGTTTGGTTCTGGTTTTCTCTGTGTTCCCTGCATGTGGGAGTTTGGCAAAAAGAAATGAGATCTGTTCTTTAGGCAGTAATTTTGAAATCACCTATCCGAAAATATTGATAGGGGCACCTGGGTGGTTCAGAGAGTGCCTTCGGCTCAGGTCATGGTCCCCGGGGTTCTGGGATCAAGCCCCACATCGGGCTCCCGGCTCAGAGGGGAACCTGCTTTTCCCTCTGCCGCTCCCTCTGCATGTGCTCTCTCTCTCTCTGACAAATAGATGAATAAAATCTTAAAAAAAAGAGAAAATATTGATAGATGAAAAATATATCACAAAATGCCTCAAGTCGATCACTGATCACTGTAATAAACAACTTGCCGACATATACAAACTGTTTCCCCTCTGTTCTCCTGAATTAAGGGAAGATTGATTCTTTTTTCTATGTCAAGTTATGCTTTCTCAATCATGCCAACTTTATTTTTTATTTTTATTTATTTATTTATTTATTTAATTTATTTATTTTCAATCATGCCAACTTTAAAAGTCCATATGCTTATACAGGTGAGTGGGAAGGAGAATAACTCTAAATGAACACAAAATCTTAAGCACACACATGTCTTCCAAGTCTTTCTTCCTTTCCTGGGTGCCAAGAGAAATATTCCTCCTCCTCAGTAGTCTCAAAGTTTCTGCCTCTCTGTGGGACAGGGGTCGGTAAGCATTGGCACTTTGGAGTGATATGACCTAGGCTTAAATCCTGGCTCTGTCACATACTAGCAGTGTAATTTGGGGCAAGTAACTTCTCTGAGCCTCAGTTTTCTCGTCTGTATATTGGGGATGACAGAGTCTTCTGGAAAATACCTGGCCTAGAGGAGCTGTTTATTACCATATTATGCTTGCGTCATTCCCCGCTGACCTGGAGCCTCACTCCTCCCTTTCCCGCCAGCAGCTACAACCACTGCCTTTGCCTTAAAAAAATTATACATGTACATACGGGTCCACAGAGGTGTCTCTCCTGACTTTTAGAAAGAAAAATATGCCCCACTTGACTCTCTCTTTGGTTAATGTCTTACTTTCCCCTTCATTCCATCGTCAGATCTCGGATTGGGGTAGTTTACTGCTGTCCTGTTCTTTCCCTCCTTTCTTCCCAGCCATGTGTCATCTGCTCGGACATTAGAGTGATCCTTGAGATCACTTCAGTAGTGACCAGTAGGTTGGCAAACCCAGCGGTCTCCTGTGGGTCCCCATTCTTCCCGGCTTCACTCAGCACTCACTGCCCCTTCTTTAGATGCTTTTCTCCTCCCGTAGCTCTGATGACCACCGGAAGGATCCGTGTCCTTATAAACTCACCAGCTCTGAGGAATCCCCGGCAATCTCTTCACCTCCTCTACTTCCTGGCTAGCCCCCCTGTGAAATGCTCCGTCAGGTCAGCCGGCCACTTGTCCCCTCTCCTCAGACCTCCCATCAGCCTCCACTCCCCGCCCCTCCCCCACGGGTGGCATTCCTCCGCGCAGGCCTGCCTGTGGTTACTTGGGAGCCAGCACCTGCAGCTACACCACCGTCGACTCCTCCCCTGCAGCGCACAAGCGGAAGTGGCTTCCCAGCTAAAGCCAGACCCTCCACCTCTGCCCTAGAGCCCTCCTGTCTGCCTTCTGGGCACCTCTAGGGGAAACAACAGATCATCGGTGATTTGCCTTCAGCCTCTCCCACTCCACTATGTCCTCCCCGCAGCATTTAGGATCTCACCCACTCCTTGCCCTCACTTCCCCCTCTAGTTACTGCCTTCTCTCCCCTCCTCCATTTTAGCCAAAGCTCTTGAAATCAAGCCCATGCTCTCTGCTTCCTCCTTTTGCTCTCCACTCTGGTTTCTGCCTTAAGGCTCTGCCAAGGGCTCCCTCCATGCCTTGTATTCTAAGTGCTTTATTGGGATGTGGGATTCCCTTGATGATGAGGGTGGTGATAGAGCTGTCTCTGTGAAACACCTGCAGAGTACAGATGGATTTCACAAATTAGCCAGGGTCATCTGGCAGGGGTTTGCGACCAGACACTTGAGCACAGAGTTGGTGCTGTTGACCACCATGCCACACTGTACTCCATGCTTTAAACTGGATGGTGTGTGTGCCCAGCGCTCGGCACGGTGCCTTGCATCTAGTAGGAGACACATCAACATATCTGAGTGAATGAACACATTCTGCCATCACAGTTCAGGTTCTTCATCTCTCGCTCTTAGAATAGCCCACTGATCAGGGCGCCTGGGTGGCTCAGTGGGTTAAGCATCTGCCTTCAGCTCAGGTCATGATCCCAGGGTCCTGGGATGGAGCCCTGCTCTGCGGGGAGCCTGCTTCTCCCTCTGCCCCTCCCCCTGCTCATGCTCTCTCTCTCTCTCTCACTCTCTCTCTGTGTCAAATGAATAAATAACATCTTAAAAAAAAAAAAAAGAAGAACCCACTGATCAAAGGTTCTTAAAAAGTGCAGGGGCTGGGGCGCCTGGCTGACTTGGTTGGTGGAGCATGCGACTCTTGATCTTGGGGTCATGAGTTTGAGCCCCACATTGGGTGTCCAGATGACTTAAATAAAACTTTTTTTAAAAACTTAAAAAAAAAAAAAGAAAGTGCAAGGGCTGAGGTTTATGTCTATTTTCTGAGAAAAGGCCCAGTTTTCATGAATTTTTCATTGGACTCTGGGTCCCCCCAAAAAGTTAATAACCTCTTGATTCATTCATTCCTCTATCTTTGGTTTTATTTTCCCCAACCTCCTCCCTTACATCCCGTACGCTGCCATTAGATGACTAATCTATTGTCAGTGTTTTATTTTAATTCTGTCGCTGATAAAAACATAAGAACGAATAACCTCCCTGCACCCAAAGTGGCCTTGAGTGCCTCCTTGGAGGGCTGCCTCCAAGATAAAAATCAAACACTTTGGCTCAACAGCTAAGACTTGAAGTAATCAAGCCCCAGAACGTTTTACCAGCACTATCCTCCATTTGTCTCCTACCTGAGTCTTCTGTTCAGTCAAACTGAAGTCTTGTACCTTTAAAACTTCTGTTCTGACCCACCTTTCAGGAGTTAGTTCAACAGTGATGTGTTACATTCCTGATCCAAGCCAGTACTTCTCCTGGAGCTGGGAATACGGGGATGACAACACAATCCTTACTTTTGAGAAACTATCCGATTTGGGAGACATTCGCGAAAACAAAATCCCCAAAATATGGGATAATAAACTCGTGGGAGTTATTCCTGCTCAGAGGTGGGGTGGAACTGCCAGAAAGGAGACTTTCTCAAAGCTAGATGTGTCTGTAGTCTTTACATGTTCCTTTTACAACAAACGTGCCTTAATTTTGTAACCAGAAAAAAGGTCTTATCCGGTAAAGACTGATTAATTCAATTCTGAGCACCTGAGTGCCAAGGGGAACAAACCCATAACTGTCCAAGAATTAGTAAAATTAGGGGTGCCTGGCTGGTTCAGTTGGTGAAGCATGTGACTCTTGATCTCGAGGTTGTGAGTTCAAGCCCCACGTGCGGGGTAGAGATTACATAAATAAAAATTAAAAAAAAGAATTAGTGAAATTAATGAGGAAAGGACAATCACCCAATAGAAAAACGAGCAAAAGCTAAGAATAGAGATTTCCCAGACGATGAAACATTATGGTCGATAAATATATGAAGCCCTGTTCAATCTCATGAATCATCAGGAAGTACAGATTAAGACCACAATGAGATTCCATTTGATACCCATTTGAGTAGTGAAAATTAAGAAATCTGACCATACCAAGTGTCGGAGAGGATCTGGAGCAGTAGGATTCCATATATGATGTTGTTGAAACTCTGAATTGGTAAAAAGCCCTTTGGTCAACAGTCTGGAATTATCTTGTAGAGTTGAAAGGTGACTTAGCCTTTGACCCAGCATTTCTACTCCTATATAAATACACAAGAGAAATTCCTGTACCTGTGTGTACCAGTGGGCTTTACACAAATTTTCTTAGCAGCACTTTTGCAATAGCAAAACCCTGCAACAGTCTGAACGCTCATTATCGGGATGTTGCTGTATTAGTTTGAGTTCCTCAAAAGCAGAGACTGGGTCAAGGACTTGGGTGCAGGTTGTTTATTTGGGAAGTGATCTTAGGCAGCGGGAGTAAAGACAGAAGGATGAGGCAGAGGAGGAGGAAAAGCTGACTCGGGGTATGTGATTCTATGGACGCCTCTGAGAAGCATACAAAATGGCTCCCAGAATTGTCCATCTGAAGGATGGGAACCTGGAGCTTTTATCCCTTGGCTCACATCCCCCATTAGTTGAGGGTTAACTCTCCTTACCGTCAGGCTGTGCCTGAGGAGGTGCTGAGAAGTTCTTGTGGCAGAGAAGGGCCCGAAGCAGAAATTGGAGAAACCCAAGGCCCAACACGAACGGTAGGAGTTGTCAGTGTTTGGGAGCTCCCATGAAACTGGCCATGATGTATTTGGCTAAAATCAGAGGTGAGCCATGGGGAAGAACACAGGATACCAAGAGCCTCTGCCGCAAGGGGCAAAGTAATATTAGTGTATTCACACTCTAGAATAATCTACAGCAGCCACAGTAAATAAATTCAGCTACTTGAAGCATGCCCAAGACAAATCTTAGCAATGCAACATGGAAAGTGAAAAAGAAGTCCCAGGATTGGGGCACCTGTGTGGCTCAGTCAGTTAAGCATCTGCCTTCAGCTCAGGTCATAGTCCTAGGGTCCTGGAATTGAGTCCCGTGTTGGGGTCCTGCTCAGTGGGGAGCCTGCTTCTCCCTCTCCCTCTCCCCCTGCTTGTGCTCTCTCTCTCTCTCTGTCAAATAAACATAATCTTAAAAAAAAAAAAAAAAAAGAAGTCCCAGGATATTATGTAGGGAATGATACCCTTTAATAAAGAAAGCAACTAAAATACATGTGTTGGGACTATGTATGTAAGTTCACATGCACAAGCATATACTTATGTGTATATGTAAATATATAGACATATATAAATTTCTAGAAGTTAAACTTTTTCTGTGTACTTGAATTCTAAGGGAAAAAAAACTCTAAAGGAACATTAAGAGAACACATAAGGAAATCCTGAAAATTAATGAGAAAAGGATAAAAAAACTAATAGAAAATGGGCAAGAAGATATGAACAGATATTTCACAAGAGGAAGTATATATAGCTAGTAGGGATGCATGAGTGGCTCAGTCGGTTGAGCGTCTGCCTTCAGCTCAGGTCGTGATCCTGGGGTCCTGGGATCCAGCCCCACATCAGGCTCCTTGCTTGGTGGGGAGCCTGCTTCTCCCTCTGCCTGCCTCTGTCTCTCTCTCTGACAAATAAATAAATAAAATCCTATACATATATATATAGCTAGTAAATCCTACATATATATATATATAGCTAGTAAAGATATATAAGCACCTTCAATCTCACTTTTTTTAAAAAGCAAGACTTTTAAAAATTTTTATAAAGCTAGGGTAATTTTTGTAATTGAAGTATAGTTGACACACACAATGTTACATTCAGTTTCAGGTGTACAACACAGTGATTTGACAACTCTACTCCTCATGCTGGGCCCACCACAAGTGTTGCTACCATCGGTCACCACATAAAGCTACTACCAAACTATCCACTATATTCCCTACACTGTACCTTCCATCCTTGTGACTTATTTATCCCATAACTGGAAGCCTGTATCTTCCATTCCCTTTCACCTATTTTGTCCATCCCCCTCCTCCCCCTCCCTGCTGGCAACCTTCCGTTCTCTGTATTTACTGGTCTGTTTCTGTTTTTTGTTTGTTCATTTGCTTTTTTTTTTTTTTTTTTTTTAGATTCCACATATCCATGAAATCAAAGCTAGGGCAATTTAAAAATTGATTTTAAAAAATATTTTTCTAGATAAAAATATTTTTAGAAGCCAGAAAATGATAAACACAAGATTCAGCATGGGGTGTGTGTGTGGGGGAATATGTGTAAGTTGTCAATCCTAGTTTTTAGGGGGGGTGATTAGTAACAAAAGAGGGTCACACATGTACCAATAATGTAGGATTCTGACCCATGGATTATATTTAAAGATTTTATTTATTTATATGAGGGGGGAGGTGCAGAGGAAAAGGGAGAGAGAGAAGCAGACTCTCCACTGAGCGCGGAGCTGGATGAGAAGCTCGATCCCAGGACCCCAAGATTATGACCTGAGCTGAAGAAATATAGGGTAATAGCCAATAGGGGAAGAATTTCCCATGCTCTGGTCTAATTTAGCTCCTGTATCTCCTTTTAATCTCTTCCAGAGCTCAGTCTCCAGCTGAGTATTTGACGAAAAAATAAAATGTGCCTCAACCAACTGAGCCACCCCCAGGTGCTCCAAACCCAGTTCTGTTCATCTTGAGATCTAAGAAATAAGATTATATGGTATGATAAATGTATTCATAGGTACCTATAAGATATACTGATAACACGAAAGAGGGAGCTGGGAGATGCTCCCTCACACCTGGGAAGGTCAGGGGAGCTTGACCAAAGAGGTGATTGCTAAGGGGTTTAGAAGAATAAAGAGGGGATTGCCAAATTCTGGTGAAGGTGGAGGGTTTGGGAGGGTCCTCCAAGTGGAAAGAGCAGCATGAACCAACATACGGATATGAGAGACAGTGTGGCATGGCCGGTAAACTGCAGATAATTAGTGTGGGCAGAAGAGGAGAGTGGGAGAGGTAGAGGCATGTGATGGACAGAGAAGATAAGAAAAGGTCCATGATAAGGTTAGACAGTTTTCCACATTGCAGGCAAACAAGACCTTTGGAGGATTTTAAGCAGGGCACTGACATGATTCATTTCAGGAAGATCCTCCCCACAGAGTGGAGGACTGGTTGGAGGGTGCTGGAGGGAGGAAGGTATTATGATCTTTGTCCAGGTGAGAGATACACAAGGTCTAATTTACTCAGGAGCTCTGGTGTGTGCGCGGGGGGGTGGGGTGGGGGGGGGGGGGCTGTGGGGCTAAATCAAGAGGTTTTTAAGATACAGAATGGGCAGAATTTTATTTCCCTGCTCTCCCACATTTTTTTTTTTATAACACTTATTCCTTGACATATTTACTTATCTACGGTCTGTCTCCCCCCACCAGGAGTAAACTGCAGGACAGCAAGGATGTTAATTTTGTTCCCTCCTCAATCCCCAGGGCCTAAGAGTTCCTGGCACATGATAGGTACTAAGCAATTATTTGTTGAACACATGCAGTTTATCTAGGAAGGAGAAATACAGGGTAATAGCCAATAGGGGAAGAATTTCCAATGCTCTGGTCTAATTTAGCTCCTCTATCTCCTATTAATCTCTTCCAGAGCTCAGTCTCCAGCTCAGTATTTGACCAAAAAATAAAATGTGCCTGCTTCTGTCTCTCATCCTTGTCTCAGCCTCAGTTAACGATCTTTCTTGTTCCCACCACCTACTCTGTCTGCTCTCCAGCTACCTCCTCTTCTCCTCTCTGGAAACCCTGGTTTTCTGGATTCCCTTAAGATCCTTGGCCATATGCTTCGACAGTCCTCACATTATTCTATGATCACATACCTGCTAGATATTCTGCCTTTGTCTTTCCAGATCCACCCTCCATTCTTTTCCAGAGGTTAGCCTTGAAGGACACTGTCACCTGGGCTCACTTCCACTTAGGCTTCCTCTTGGGTTCAGCCAGTGGGGGAGGTACCACAGGAGACCTGAGGGCACGAGAGAGAGGTAGGGCTGTATTCCTGCAAGTTCCTATTGGCTCTCTCTTTCCTGCAGCTATTGTTCTCACTTAGTCTATGGCTGATGATGCCTTCTCTGCAGATTTTTTTTTTTTTAAAGATTTTATTTATTTATTTGACAGAGAGAGACAGCAAGAGCAGGAATACAAGCAGGGGGAGTGGGAGAGGGAGAAGCAGGCTTCCTGCTGAGCAGGGAGCCTGATGTGGGACTCGATCCCAGGACCCTGGGATCATGACCTGAGCCGAAGGCAGATGCTTAACGACTGAGCCACCCAGGCGCCCTCTCCGCAGATTCTAGCCTTGGGGTGCTTCACTATCCCTTGTTGGTTTCCCTCAACCCTGCCTGTCTCTTTGTACACTGTCCCTTCATTAACTCCCTTCAGTTACACATTTTGAGCAGGCCATCTGTTTCCTGCTGATCTTGGCTGATACAAAAGCAAAAATACAGAATTGTATCTTTTTTGAAAAGTTGAGATATGATTCACAAAATTTACCCTTTTAAAGTATACAATTCAGTTTCAGGTTCTTAGTGTAGTGGAACAAATTGTATCTTTTTCTAAATACTATGTAATTAGTAAGTTAAACAATGTTACATACCATAAGTTACTCCAACTTTCACTACCACAAATAAGGCTACAGTAAATATTGTACATGTGGCCATTCTGTTTGGGGGAGGGTTATTTCCTAAGGAGAAGTTTCCAGGAGTGGTATTGATGAGTCAAAAGGGCCACATCTCTTTTAAGGCTCTTCAGAAGTATGGTCAATTTCTTCTTAAAGGGGTAATGCCAATTCACATCACAGCTTTCTCTGAATGTATCAATTACATCATCTTATTAAGACTGGAAAGTGTACAAGGGATGTATATTTTGCTAATGCAGTATGCGATGTTACCATTTGAATTTCTTTGATAGCCATACCAATCTTAAGTCATTTAAAGCCATGTTTAGCTAAATGGGAATGGAGGGACAGTGATTTTGAGGGGATTATAAAATGGATAAATGATGGAAGAAGAAGGTTAAGATATATGCACACAGAGTTGGTCATACTAGTCTAACGAGCATTAATGGCTCTCTTTTAATGGACTCTCTGGAATCAACACTTTCTATTCCCTCCAATTAAACATACTGACTACTACCCATGACCTACTGAATGCTTTCATCTCTGGAATTCCTACACACTTCTTCCTACCAGTTGAGTTAGATGCCTAACAAGAGTCTGTTGTGTTTGGTCCCAAACCTCCTTATGACTGTATGCCAGAGTGTAATTAATTTAAGTTACACAAACTGATGAAACATAAGCATGAAAAGAAAGAGTTGTTTCTATGAAATGTCAGTTGAATGCTCTGGAAATATTAGCTAACAACCAGTTGAAAATTACTGTCAAACCCGATGTGGGTAAGACAATTACAAAGGATTTTTTTTTTTTTTTTTTTTTAAGAAGAAGCCTTCCCTTATACCACTTTGCAAGAAGTTTTAAGTCCTTAGTCAACTTTAGAGAAACAAATTAGAAAGCACAGAAAATATACCATTGATAGGATTTACCTAAGAAAGGGCTCAAGAACACTCTAATCAGTCACTCTTGCTCTAAGAAAAATTTTGGCCTCACATCAGAAGACTGGCAAATGGGTGTTCCTTCTAGGTTTTAAGTGACAATGAGATGTTAAGGTATGGATTTGCCATTTTTTATAATTCACTGCATTAATATACTTTTCTGTTCAACTGCCTAACTATTGGGTCAGATCCAATTTGTTTGGGCAGGGATAGATCCTTATTCCCTAACTTTTTTGTTTTGTTTTGTTTTCATAGGAGGGCAGGTAGGAGAGAATTTGTCCTGGACTTACCTAACTGGTGAATTTGGATCTGCCTGCCCTCAGAGAGAGTGCAATCTTCTCTAATCAGACACAGTTAAATTTGCTAGGCCCCTTCAAGGGGGAGGTCGGACTTTTGGGGGAGATCATTTTAATTCAGGGAATATTAAAAAGCCTCCCGGTCATCAGCCAAGCCACATTCTTGAGTTCAGCTCTGTTGGTGATAGAGTTGTATTTTCCTCTTCTCATTGGTTCTGGATTTAGAAGAAAGGGATGGTATTGACTGTCCCTATCATATTCCAACAGTGGTGGATAAGATAGCTTCTATGCACTGTCACAATCAAGATACATTATTTCCCCTTTTATTTTAGTCTTTGATTCTGTTCATTCAAACGAAAAGTTGTCTCTGGTTTACAGGTGGTAGTCCAGCCTTGTCTGAAGTTCAATCTGCATCTCAAGATAAACAAAGAAGGAAACATTTATGCTCCTGAGAAATATTGATATCAGGAAATATTTACTAAGAAGGGAAGAGGAACCCAAACATGGCTTGTGCCAACCCTTCTATCCCCACCCCCACCATATCCCGAGAGACTCTTGACTGTCCTGTTGACTTCTGGGACATGTAAACATGGCAAACTTAAGGTCACAGTCTATATGGCTACTTAAATGGGAACTGTAAACATAGCAGGGAATACTCTAGCCACTTTTCAATGTCCTTTGAGGCATTTTGTAATCCCTACAGTGGTTCATAAAATCAATGTAGTAGGTCCTGACCAGTGTTTAAAAAGAAATAAAAATAATCGAGTTTACAGTATCAGCCAGCAGTACATAAGAGTAATACTTCATGAAACTTCCGTCTCAGAGGTGTATTTATGTACGTGCATGTGTATATTCTGGGTTGAGATGTGCAATATATTTTGTATAGAGGGTCACTGTCAAAAAAGTTTGCCAAGAATATTATTCAGCAATAAAAAAAGAAGGAAATCCTGCCATTTTTGACAACATGGATGGATCTTGAGGGCATTATGCTACATGAAATAAGTCAGACAGAGAAAGACAAATACTGTATGACCTCACTCATCTGTGGAATCTAAAAAAAGCCAAACTCACAGAAAGTTGTAAAAAAAAAAAAAAGCACTGGTTTAAGGTACACATTTCTTCTTCCTCTCGTCCTCGCTCTTTGCTAATCTGTTCTCTCTGAAACTCTGGTGCCTTGTGAATAAAAATTGTAGTTATTGACAGGCAGAGAAGCCAGGGCCAATTCTCATTCTGTAAACAGTTGGAATGAAAAACTGTTGTCCCTACCTCACTGCTCTGAGTCAATCAAATATCCAAATATCATCAAGTTAGAAGGGCTGAGATCCAGAACCTCATTAAGTAAGAGGTTACAGGAAAATTTACTTTAAAATTTATCATCTGCACAGTTCAAGCTCCAGGGGTTCTTCTCAACCACAAATTACAAAGGGTTTAGCTTGGTATTTGGGACCATCACCCCATCTTATTTTTCCGGACTGAGTCTCCTACTTTTCTCCACCTCAAATCCTACACCTCAACCAAACTGACCTCTGGTGTTCCCTGAACACTCCCTCCATTTCTTATTTTGTGTCCTTGATTGCAGTGTTCCTCCTGCTGAGGGCAGCCTCCCCAACTAGCCCATCTCTGCTGACCTAAGTCCCTTCCATCCTTCAAAGACCCATTTGCAATTTCCTTTCTTCTTGATTCCTTAAAAAAAAATTTTTTTTTAAAGGAGGCTCCATGCCCAATGTGGGGCTTTAACTCAAGACCCTGAGATTGAGTTGCATGGTCTACCAACTGAGCCAGCCAGGCACCCCTCCTTTCTTAATTCCTAACATCTCTTGTCAACTCCATAAAGATCTCTTAAAAATTACCTTTCTTAAAAATACTTTAAAATATCATTTTCCCTGATTTAAAGAGAAATATTAATGTCCTATGAAAATAAGAAAACGAAGAAGTCACAGAAGAAAATAAAAATCCAATTTATCTAGGCATGATATCTGTAATACGCATAGTATATTTATATAAGCTAGTATTATATCATCTTACGATGTGCTTTTCAATTACAACTATTTCCCATGTCATTAATCTTTTCCTTCAACAAGATTTTTAATGGTTACAAATAAACTATAATTTAACAATCATATAACATTGGGTACTTTGTTTTCACATATGGTGCTATATTTTGGGGGAGCATAAATGGGGTGGTATCCAGGATACAATGACAAATTTCCTAAAATAGCATAATAGAATATTGGGAATACAAAATTGGGGCCAACAGGACGATTAGGAGAAATGTAAGTTTCCCTGTGAATCTTTGGAAACACTGGCAGGTGTGCTGGCTTTCCCACTTTAAGAGGAATAGGGGTTTGAGCCAATTGCACTTAAGTTTTAAAGGACAGTAACCCCAGAAGGCCTACGGATGACTTTGGGGGTCATCTAGGCAGCTGATCCAAGGAAACATGAAGGATCAGTATGTATGCCTCCCCATCTCAAAATATTTCCATCCTTATGCATCCTTTAATTCTTGTAGGAAGAGGTGTGCCTCTTCTCTGATTTCTTCCTCCCCCTCCGCCAGCCCTATCTCTCATTGTCCTTTTCTGAGATCTTGCACCATTAATTTTCCCATCTCTCCTCTCTTATTCTCTCCTCTCAGCTGCTTTATTTGAGAGCTCCACCTCATATTGGGGTGCGGGGGAGGGATAAAGAAATCACCTCTCTCCTTTCCTCTTACTACCCCCCGAGCTACAGGCCTCTGTGGTTCACTTCCAAACTTCTGAAAAGATCACCCTTCACTGCTTTCAGTGCTTCACACACTTCTTACCCAAGTGCTCAACTCAGCTCACTGCCTGGCGCACAGCCGGCCCTGGCTGAAAGTTAGTTCCAGCCCTCTTGCAAATTGGCATCTCTTTCCTGGTTCTTCAGAAGGAATTTCTCCACGGTCAGCGGTGGGTGCCCACTGTCAGGCACCAGGGCCTCGCCTGCGCGCTCCCACACCCTGACCTAGCACCTTAAGGCCGCCTGCTCCCAGGTGCGCTGGGTTCTTGGAAAGTCCTGTCAGTCACCCTCCGGGCCTTCTGCCCGCCCCTCTGCTTTCTCACCTTGCACAGTCAGAGCTCCCCCCGTCTCTCAAGAGATCTCCCAGGCTACCCCCGGGAGGCCCTGGTTGCCGGTCGTCAGCTCTGCTCACCGCGGGTCTCACGGTTCTCCCAAAGGCGACACGTCAGAGTGCCCCCCGCCTCCAAGCCTGCGAGCAAGTCCCCAAGGCCGGCAATGACCAAACACTCAGGGCGCACCCACTAAGTGCCGGGCCCGCGCCACCTCTGCCTCCTTCCACCTGGCAGCCTCTTGCTAGGCCCCACTACGTGCCAGATCTAAGTGACGAGGACGCCGTCCCGGCTCCGGAGGCGCTCGCCGTCCGCTGGGGCGAGACGGCCGCCGAGGCAGCTCGGGTCCCTTTAGCGGGAGACGGCGGCCCCTGCCCAAGGCCCCCGCCCGGGAGGCGCGGCG